>NC_091832.1:19614983-19918013 GCF_037783145.1 Equus przewalskii | reverse complement strand
GCCGGGCCTCTCAGACTCCAGGCTCTCTGGTCCAAAGCTTCTCAAAGGCTGGGCCCTAGACGTGCATCATCCTCATCACGTGGCAACTTCTAGAAATACAAATTCTCGGGCCCACCCCAATCTGCTAAATCAGAAAGTTTGGGCTGGGGTCCAACAGTCTGTTTCTAACCAGGTCTCGGTGATTCTGATGCTTGCTGAAGTTTGAGAACCACTGCTCTAGATATGTGGCCTATTGACACTTAGTGGCTTTCTCCCATGGCCCTGGCCAGAAGGGGCGCCCCCCCCCCCCCCCCCCGCCACGTGTCTTATCTCCCTCTCCTCCCTAGTCTCATAGAACGCTTACATTCTTGCAATTGGCAGGCTTGTTGGCGCTATATAGCCAAGAGGGCCGGGCATTTGAGATAAAGAAGGGCTTGGATTAACGGCTGGTGAAGGATGACATAGATTTTCTTGTTGCTGAGAAGTTTAACAAAAACAAAGAAAAGCTAGAAACATTCACAGCCAGATGTGAATCTGTTTACTTAGCAGCCCCTGAAGCTGCCTCCCTTATCTTCCATGTTCCTTTATCACAAGCCCAAGTTCCTCAGTTCTTCCTATAGTACTGGCAGCAAGAGCAAAGCAGAACAACTTGGCATCTTTCAAACATTTATAAGCAACCCTGTAATCCCCAGGGTGAACGACTCTTTAGAAGTGAGTGATTTTTATTGGCTCAAAGCTGTACTGCAAATAAAGCAGTGTTTGCAACCCCCAGGATAGACCTACTTAAAGATCTGTCCACACACCATGATGGTAAATTATTTCACTGGCTGTCAGAGGAGCAGAGTAAATAACTCCCAAGCGTCTTAAGCTTTACATACAAGATGGACAGCTCCCTACTCACCGGTAGCAATTTTCTCTAATTGGGCGTCAAGTTGTCTCAGTGGCTGCAAATTTGCTGTTTCCCAAACCTCTTGTCCCAGCACAGAGCTCCCGGGATCCCAAACCAGAGAGCCAAATGTTTAACTCAGCGGACGTGTTCAGGCCTGAAATCTGAGCCATGAAAAACCACTATTTCAACAAGTTTTATTCAATTTCCTTTTCAGTGCTTTATGTTATACACTGAGCCATTATTGTACGGAAACCAGGACAGCTCTGCTTTCTCATAATGTAGCAAGACTGTATGCCAAGCCAGAACCAGCTAATCTAGAAAATATGGAGTTGGGAATGAAAGGAAAGAACACTTGGAGTGGCAGCATTTAGATTATCCTTCCCAGAGGCTTTTATCACCTCTCAGCTATTTGCATTAGGCTGCAAGTTTCAAATATTAACAGAGTTTGTTTTGTTTTTCAGGCCCAACTGGAAGGCATTATTGCACCAAAGAAGTGATAATTTCCACATGGTTCTCAGCAAGCACCACTGCCCCATCATAAGCCCTCTGTAATAAAAAGCTAGTTTCCTGAGTGAACAAGCTGTCCCCCTCCCCTGATCACCACCTACCTGTCTGTCAGAAGTCACGCCATTGCCCCAGTGCCTTGAAACACCTCAGCTCTGGCTGGCAGGCTCCTCGTTTGGCAGTGGAAGGTGTTGCCCAGGTACTCTCAGTATGTGGCTTCCTCGCCCACCCTGGGATTTGCCAACTCAGATAGGAAGACTTAGAATTCACCCCTTTCTGCCGCATCCCTCAGGTGAAGCAGCTGCTCTCTCAGCATCACTCCACACCGTCCCTGGTTTCTGGCCAAATGAAGCTGCTCCTCTCCCCGGCATTTTTGGTCTACAATTCATCTTGCACCTTAACTTGGGCTTCTCAGGCCCGTCTTTCCCTTATCTGCTGTCTTTTCATCGCCCCCACTCCAATGCAGTTCTAGTAACTCATTTTGGAGCTTTGGTTTTATACTGTATCATCTTGTCCCCACCTGCCAAGTCAACCGGACCCCCTCCTCAGTTTCAGACTGCCTGGGTGAGGAAGCAATGGCAGAGGCAAACCCCTGGCTTTTGAGAAAGTCAGTGCTTGCTGCAAAGGAGTCCCAGTGTCCAGTGTGAGCTGCCTGCACCTCAGCTCCTCTTCCACCACTCATGTGGTCGCCTTATTCTGCAGAAAGTCAAACCCCGACCACTACCCCTCGACTAGCTATGTTTAATCAACAACTGCAGAGGCACCCAAAACTCAAATGCAGTTCCGATGGTTGCAGTTGGGCTACGGCCTGTGGACAACTGCACTTTACTGTTCCTCTTAGGTTAGACTCAAAGTGTAGAGGCTCGGGACTCTTCTGGTTTTGTAGACCCAGAATATGAATTAGCGACATAAACCTTTAATCCAGGGCAGACCAGGGTGGGCTAGGGCGACAAGCTGGGTGACGTCCATCATTCAGCCACATCTCACAAGAACATACCTAGGAAGAAGGCTCTAACAGCCCCACCAGGTGGAACGCCTCAAGGGCTCAGTACCCCCAGGAGGCACGAAGGACTCCGTTCCCCTCTGCGGGGACCTCACCTGACACCTGCCCTGCTGGGGCTTTGAGGCTCCCTGAAGAACTGCAGTCTGACGAGAGCTGTGCTCCACCGAGTCAGACAGCCCGACACTCCAACCTCAGCTTGAAGGCAGCGCTCTCACCCCACCCAGGTGTCCTGAGAAATTCTGAGACTCCACTAACATGACCTGTCTGTGCTGTCATTTCACGGAGAAGAACTCTGTTCCCCGAGATGTGCTCGTTCCACGACTCGACAGTAAAGCACTTACATCCTAAATGGTTCCACTGAACAGACTCAAGGGAGGATAGCAGAAGCTGCTGGAGCTGCTTCTTATTTTAAAGCCCAGGCCGCGTACACTACATCCTTGAAGTTTTCTTTTTACAGTTCTGTTCCCAATGGCTTCTGTTCCAAATTGCTAACTACAAGTACAAAAGAAATACCAGATTTCCCCTTTTATAGACCTCATCCCTGTTTCTGTCAGACATTTACGGGACAGTAACACTGGAACTAAGAGCTAATTTAAGTGTTGGACGTGCCAACGGACTCCATCACTGAACTCCTTGGGGGTGAGCGGGCTTTATCTTTATTTTCGCTAGCACAGGGGAGGAGTTTTGACTGTCAAACCTCAGAACAAATGCATTATGACCTTAGAAATGCCAACTGGGCATGAAGAAACAACACAATTTCTAACTGCATATTTTTGTATAATTTAATAAACTTTTTAAACATTACTGCTTCTGTTTGGATTTTTTGTGTTTGTGTTTCTGCCCCTCTGAGTCATTGGTCTTCTTTTTGTTCCTGTTCCTGTTCTTCACGTTGTGTGTCTCATAGTAGCGTACACCAACTTTTCTAGACTGTTGCTGCCGGGCTGCTCGCCTCCGCTGCAAAAGATGGGGGAGAAAAAAGAAGACAAAAAACCAATCAGAGTCATAAGCCAGGCCCCCGTTTCTCTGTGCTGCATTCCTCAGGCTGCTTCCACAACTACTGGAGACAGTGCTAGCGACAGACCCAAGTGCTCTTCCACTGTGACCTGTGACCACTCCAAGTTACAGATCGTCACTTGGTCCAACCCTCATCCATGGCCTGAATCCTTTCTGCAGCATTCCTGACAAGTGGTCCTCCGTTCTAAGGCTGAACACTGCTGACAGACTCCTCACCTCCCGAGAGGGCCACTCCAGCTCTGAAGGACACAGTTACAAAGCTGAACTTCGCAGAGGGCAGCGACCTGTCCGCCTAAACAGCTCAGCTCACCATGTGTCATTTCCCTGGGGCCACATCGAGGACAGCAGTCAGGAACTCCTCCAACATGACTTCCTCCAGTGGGCCAGCTCCTGATCCTACTGCACTGGCCTCAACCAGGTCACTTAGAACTGGGGTCACTGGAATCCACTCCAGACCATTAGTTTCAGAAAGAGCGCGTCTTAAGAACTGCGTTTCTCCTCTTTACGTTCTACACCCGGGTGACATTTAAGACCAAAAACACATACTTCCTTCGATGTAAGCATCCTGCGAGTTTTATTTGAACGTTCCTCTTCCCTCTGTGCCTTCCTCTTCTTTCCCTTTTTGGTAGGTGCTGGAAACGATACATGAACACACAGAAGAGAAAGAGATGTTTTCTATTTAAAATGTGTCTATGAACGCTACGGTGTGAATGAGCCTATGTGCTGGGGAAGAGAGCGAGCGTGGGCGGAGCGCGGCGAGGGAAGCGCCGAGTAAAGCAGGGGGCTGGGAGGGCGCTGGACCAGGCAGGGCCTCGTGGGCCACAGCGGGGTGTGCATTTAGGTCAGGAAAACACGCTCGATATAGAACCTGTCAGTCCAACAGGGTAAAGAATAAGCACAAGAACCACCTCGCCACCACCCCCCTCCCCACGACAAAAAATTGGTCTGTGGATCCACCCTTGGATTATGAGGTTAATAATGTACTCTTTTCAGAGGAAGTTTCCTGAATTACCCATTTAAACCCAAGAAGTGTACAGAATGAAAAGTGGATAATCCAGTTTGTATGATAAATAGTATGTGGAACCAGGGTAACCGGCGAAGTATGATAAATACCCATGTGGATGATAGTACAAGAGAGAAGCTGGAAATTAACGTCAGATGTCCCAAAGTTCTGAAGATACAATCACATCTAAATGACTGAAATAATTTAACTTTACCTCTATCTTCTACATCTTCTTCAGCTGTTCTCCTTTGTTCTTCAGCTTTTGCAAACACCTTTTCAGTGAGTCCCTTAGATATTCTGAAACAGAAAAGTCACGTAACGAAGCTGGCCCACAGTCCCTGCCTGCCCACGTGCCGTGCCGCGTGGACACCGAGGCGCCTCGCAGGTTGCAGAAACCCCATCCTCCTCACGCAGCCTTCACCACTGGGAGGGCCCCGTCCAGCAGTCTTTGCAGCTCCTGGGCCTTCGGGAAAGGCTGTAGCTCCATGTTAAAAATTTACAGACCACTTTTTGAAAATGGCAATGACTCCCTGAATAAAAGTGCTGCTCCCATACTCGTGGCAAGTTCCTGGGAAAGGAATGAGCAAACCGCAATTCGTGAGAAGATGAGCGCACTTACCGAACTGCTGAAAACTTCTTAGCCTTTGCCTTGTTTAAAAACTTCTGATATTTAGCGATCTTTTCATCCAGGGCTTTAATGACCGCCTTGGTGTCGTTTCCAGCGTGCTCCTCCTGGGACTCTGAGTAAGACTCCTCCTCCTCGTCTCCTTGGAGCTCCTCCTCCTTCTGCTCCTCCTCCTCCACTGTGGAAACGCTCTCGAGCTCCTCCTCGATGTCTGACATCTCCAAAGGAACCAGGTCATCCCCAGAAAACTGAGGCACGACATTGATTTTGCCAAAGTTCTGCCGGACCCGTGCTAGGATCTGCTGCATTTCTGAGTTGGCGTCACAGGGACCCTTCTCTTCCTTTTCCTTCTCGGTGACAGACTGTGACTCTTCACCTCCAGTGTCTGTGATTTCCTCTTCTGGGTTGTTCTGGGTTGTTTCTGTGGCAACTTGCACAGATGAGGAGGATGGAAGCTGTTCAAGCCAAAAAGGGGTGGGGTGGGGGAGAGAAATGGAATTAGAAAATGAAAACTGAATTTCTGAACTTACACCTTGCTCTCACATGAGGCAGTCCTCTCCTCAGCACTAAGGGCAAGTGCTGAAAACACCCAAATTCGCATTACGTCATTAATCTACGTAAACCAAGGTGCCTTAAATCCAGAACCCAGTATTCAAGGAGCAAAGAAATTTATTTGCAGTTCCAAAGGATGCACCAACCACGAGAGGATTTAATCATTAAAAGCAATCAACTATTTACTGTAGAGACATGGGATTCCCTCCACCTTCTCCGAGGACTGTAGGAAGGGGGCTGTTGGGATAAGCACATACAGAATCAGCACACATCCAGGGGCAGCGCGGCGGGATAGCAGTTAAGTGCACGCACACAGCTTCAGTGGCCCGGGGTCCGTGGGTTTGGATCCCTGGCACAGACCTACACACTGCTCATCAAACCATGGTGTGGCAGCGCCCCACATACAAAATAGAGGAAGACTGGCACAGATGTTGGCTCAGCAACAAGCCTCCTCAAGCAAAAAGAGGAAGATTGGTAACTGATGTTAGCTCAGGGCCAAGCTTCCTCATAAAACAAGCAAACAAAAAAACCCAAAATCAGCACACAGCCACACGAGAACGAAGCCAAGTGGAATGAGGGACTGAAGCAGGACCAGTGTAGAAAGTGTCCGAGTACTAAGGAGAGGCATGGAGAAGGCATCCCGAAGGAGCAGGCATCCTGAAGGAAGAGCATAACGTAAGAGGAGGGGAACCTCGTGAGCAGAGTTCAGAAGGAGCACTGAGTTCGGGAGCACCAAAATGACTGGCCTGTTTTAGGTGACGCTGCAGAGAGTGTGTGCCTGGCTTTATACTGGTGCTTCACATACGTAGTATCATTTTATCCTTGCAACTGAGACTCACAGAACTTAAGTGATTTTCCAAAGGCAAGAGTGGCTAAGCGAGGTGCTAAAAAAATCAGGAATCCATAAAATTCAGGCAATTGTACACAAAATTTGTATGTACGTTTTTAGACACTTTTCTAGTAAGGGAAATAGTTCAGCTTCTGGATTCTCAAGGGGGGTTCTGCCACCACCAGAAAGAGAAAAGGAAAAGAGAAGAACCACAGAGCTGGGGGAGGTAATTATCTAAACATAACGACCAGATGAGGAGGAGGAGTTAAGGATCACGCCACCGTTTCCTCACAGGGTCCCAAGAGAGCTGGGATGGACGTCCTCAGATCCAGCTGCTTGCTAACTCAAATCGTCCAGCAGCTTCCCACCACGTCACCCTCCACTTGCCCGGCAGGGTGTAGCCCCATGACCTGTTTCGTACTATGGACACACCGCCCGTGCTCCCGCCCCAGGTGCTTGGCGGGGGCGGGGGGGGGGGTGTGCACTGTACCCTTTTCAGGGAGCGGTCTCCTCTCCAGACATTCGCTCGGCTCCTGCTTCACGTCATTCAAGTCTCTTCTGAGATGCCACTTCCTCAGAGGCTGCCCCTGACCAGCCCACACACAGAAACGCTCCTGTCTCCCACCAAGCCCCTCCCCTGCTTTAGCGTCCTCACCGCGATCAATTCTTCCTGACGTTCTATGTTCACGTTTACTGTCTGTCTCCCTACAGTATAGTAAAAGTATGTATTTGGTCTCTGACCCCAGTTTCTGGCACAAGAGTTCCTAACACCCCTGCAATTTCCTAAGGAAAGAGAAGGGTCTCTTTTGTTATTCATAATAAGCCCCTTCCCACCACACCAGTTTATGCTAATGAGACAACTCCTGGTGGGGCCTTCAGAGGGGGGCTGGTCACCAGAAAGCCCAAGCACTTGCTTAGAGGACCAGAGACTGAGTGTAATCACCAACGGCCAATGATGTCATCCATCACGCCCGTGTAATATGAAACCTCCAGAGACCCCTAGAGGATGGGGTCTGGGGAGCTTCTGGGTTGGTGACCACACTGACATGCTGGGAGGGTGGTGTGCCCAGAGAGGGCAGGGAAACTCCCGCCCCATGCCTCTCTTCCACTTGGCTGTTCCTGAGTCATATCCTTTATAATAAACGGTGATCGTAAGCAAAGCACTTCGCTGAGTTCTAGCAGATTATCAAACCTGGGAACCCCTGAACTTGCAGTCAGTGGGGCAGAAGTGTGAGCAGCCTGGGAACGCGACCTGAAGCTGGCATCTGAAGTGGGAGTAGTCTGGTGGGGCTGAGCCCTTGACCTGTGGGGTCTGCGCTAACTCTGGGAGTTTGTGTCAGGATGGAATTGAATTACTGGACACACAGTTGGTGTCAGAGAATTGCAAAATTGGTATTGAAAACCAAAACATATCTGATATGAGAAAACCCACACACTCCTCCATTGGCACATATATACACATATATATAAAAATGCAAGAGGGCAGGACCTCCAGTACCCAGAAGAGCGCCTGGCACATGGGAGAGACTCAATACATTTTTGCTGAATGAATTAATCAATGAATGAACAATTTAACATACAAAGGTGGGAGTGGAATTGCTTTGTTTGCTTGTTTGGTGGTTTTAGGGGGGAGAAAGTTGATTAGCATCAGTTTCACGTATGTTGCTTTTGAAATACTGGAGAAAATCTTCAACTGGAAATTTCTAGCTGACAACTGAAACTCTGGGAATAGAGCTCAGGTGAGAGGAAACCAGAGCTATACGGACCCAAAAGATGATCATGGAAGTGATCCTTAAAGCCATCTCTTTAAGAAACTTGGCTGGGCTCTGAAAAAGACCCCAGAAATGGAAAAACAAAGTGCTCCAATTGGAGCCCCAGGCAGGTGCAGGGGGAGGGGATCGGAACAGGAGGACAGCATCTCAGTCCAGCCTGGGGCCCCAGTCGAGGACTTCTTCCCCTGAGCATCAGGTACCACTCTCCTTCCCACCTGATCACGTGCTTCTGGGGGGCAAGGGCTAGGATATTTATTCTCATATTCCCTGTGCCTGGCACACAGCTGGGTCTAATAAGTGTTTGCTAAGCAAAAGCATTTTGCCAATGCCTCTGCTCCTCAAGCAGGAGGAAGACTCAAGTACCGGAAGAACTCTTACATTTAGTGAGCCCCTTTTTGCAAGGCCCTAACGACTGGTATTTCAACTTGGCTTTCTATCATACATCTACTTCCTGGTCTCCAAATGCTACCTCCCAATAAGGTCACAGCAATGGCACTCTGGAACTGGGGACACTGCAGCCGAGATAGTTACCCCAAAGAAAAAAGACGCTCCATAAAGGGAGACAATTAGAAAGGTCAGTAACCATGCTTACTGGTGGGTCCACCTGTTCTTACCTGGGGGGCTGCAGGCAGCTCTGCATTGGGCGGCTTGACAAAGAAAGGAATCCGGCCCCTCTGCCAGTCGTTGAGAACCATCTTACCCACAGTCTGCAAGTCGGGCTCTCCACCCTGCAATGTCACAGAAAGACTCCCAGTTAAATTCAGAGAACCAGACCACCTCCCAGTTTGGAGGTATTTCAGCCGTCCCTGTTGTTCACCACCATCTACTCGCCAAGTTTATAGTGCCCACACAACGCATACATAACAAGGTCCACACTCTGTGCGCACACACCTGCGGCATGCCCCAGGCTAGATGCTCAAGAACCCCGGCTCACCTTTAGTAACTTCCCCGTCCGGAAGGCCAGTTTCTCCAGAAAGTCCTCAGCATTCTCCCAAGCATCAATCTTGTATGTCTTGCTGATGTATTCTGGCTTCGCTCTTTCAAGGACAGCACCAATGTGGTCTTCAGGACTCTTAATTTTTTCAACTTGAACCTAGGTGTTAATAGGAAATCTCCTGCTTACAAATTTCATTACGGAAGCAGTGAAGTTCCCAGTGTTCTTCGTTAACAATATTTGAAAATAGATTTCCAAGCCACAAACCAAGTGGAGCCTGGCAGGAGCCCGTCTCCAAGGCGACTAGACATGGTCAGCTGAAAGGAGCACCAGTGAAGGCCAAGCACAGCCGTGGGGCCCAGAACTCAGCTCTAATCCCAGCTCACCACAAACTGACTGTGTGGCTTCTGTAAGCAGCCGGAAGTTGGAATGTTTCATGCTACTCGCTTGCAGAAATGGTTAAAAGCCTGCCAACCCCAGGACACAAGGAGAACGTGGGCTAGTTAAGAAAGGAGAGGAGGAGCACACACGGGATGCACAGCCAGCAGCACTGGCCAAGGTTCAGTGGAACCATTGAAAGTCTTCGGTCGTATTCAGAAACAAGTGAGGAAATGACTGTGTTCCAAAACGACTCAACCCAGAAACCCACGAAGATGAATTGTCACTAAACATACACAAGCCCTGCTTCCCTCTGGATCCTGAAACTACAAACTCTTTTGTGGGATGACACTGAGCAGATACGCCCATGGTTCCACTAACTCCTCAAACAGGCTTAAGTGGAATGGAGAGGCCGCCCTGCACAGCATCATGTTCCTGAAGCTTGGTGAGACAGGCTGACCCCAAACTGCCTTCCAGATGAGTAAAACGCAAAGGTATCCAGTGTTTCCCACAGAACGCTTCCCCTAAAAGGCAAACAAAGAGCCCAGCAGGATGAGAACACTCACAACGCCCTTTAGCACAATGTCCGTCTCCGAGTCCTCAGAAGGGTAAACCACGCCAGGGCAGTCGATGAGGAATATCCGACGCATCAAGGTAATATACTGCCAGACCTGAAGACAGAAAAAGCCTGAAACTCTCCCAGGTCAAACATCAAGAGTCTAATTTCCCAAACCCCTGATGCTCGTGAGCCAGAAAGCGGGGGAAACGAAGAGAAGCAACCTGCTACCTAAGGAACTTAGGAAGCCCCTGCTCCCCCTGCGCCATGCATGAGGCATGTGCACTAAGTATAAACTATAGTTTCCAGCAGCGAAGAGTCTAAAAATAATGCAGAGGCAAGATCTCCATCCAGTATTGTGCAATAAGACCCAGCAAATCTTTCCCTGATTTTTAAAAGTATTCTTGGAAGATTGATAATGTTTGGCCTCCCTGCTTTTCTGCAGAATCATGCTGGCCTCCCCAAACATCCTGTGTTCCAGGGTATGACCCCCAACTGTCAGAATCTACCCTAACATTGAGCTTGCTTTCTTAACCCAGGCATCAAATATTCCTGGGTTAGTTTTGTTTATCAAAGGAAAAGGTTGGAGTCACAATTTAAGACAGACTTAAGTATGAATGGCACTTATCAAATCATGCCAACGCCACACAGTGGCATACAAAGTACTTGTAGCCTTATCAAAAGAGAAAGAAACAACGCTGGTTTATTCCAAACTATTATATGGAGACTACACTCCCAATGGTGGTCTGCATTCAAGAGAAGCAGACAGAAATCTCCACATCTGAAACAATCACCTTCCATGGAAATACGTAGAAGTAAATAAGATCCCTCGAGCCAGACATACCTTCGTTTCACCTGCAATGGGGGCCACATTGCAAACTTTCTTGGAGCGCAACGTGTTTATCACAGAGCTCTTGCCGACGTTTGGGTAGCCAATGAAGCCGACGCTGATCTGCTTCTTGTCAGTGTGCAACTGTTCACACAGAAGGATACACAACACACATGCACTCGTGAATATCTCTCCGGACAAACAGGCTGTGTGACTTTGAGAAGATAAAGAACACAATGCAAAGCTGCTGCTACGACTTGATTTAAAGCCCACACACACCACCCACACAGTCTGCATGGGGTGGATACATATACTTAATAAACCAGGGCTGAGTCATTTCCTCAGTCATCCACGTGAAATTATTCTCGAATGTTTTCAGGTTAAAAGTATGTAGGTCGAGAAACAAAGGAAGAAACAGCTTGTTAGTCAGTTTAGGAGAACATTATCCACTGATAAATGTCTTCACGGAAGACAACCCTGGCCGATGCAACAACTGGCAATCCCATGCCCCACTCCTCTGCTTCTCTGCACAAGACAGTCTGCATTTTCACTGCCAAAAATAAACAACAAAAGAAAAAAAGCAACCTCAAAAGTCAGACCACTGGGTGCAAGTCTCAAGGAGGCAGAGCTCTAGAAGAGTCTAGAATGGATGGGGGCATCTGATTAGAGATGGTGGACTGAACATCCATGCCTACCCACTCGCTCCGGGAACCTCACTAGAATTAACAAATGTCAACCCATAGAACCAAATACATAAAACCAAAGGAGAAGCTAGAGACGAGACAATAAAAACCAACATGTGATGTTAACAAAATACTAGCAGCTAAAAGGTAGTATCGACCTTGGCCCACCACAAATTATGAAACCTAAGTGGCTGCAAAGGTAGAAAACCTAAAAGTCCAGCAAAAACACTGCCAATGAATCACAAAAGACCTCCAGAGTGGGCAGGACAGATGCCTCTAGGGGCGGGACTGAAATCCAGGAGACTGGTGGAAGGTGTGTACGAAGTCACACACTCTGTCCCCTCCTCCACTCAGCACGGGCACCAACTCCTCCACCCCAGAGCCTTAGGAGGCAGTGATTTTTTTGAAACCCTAAATGTCTGAAAATATCTTCAATTTGCAGACCTGAAATGGACCCTAGATCTAGAGATAACGGGAGTTAAAGGCAAGTGTTCCCAGAGTGATTAATTGAAAGTCTAAATATTGAACGGTGAGACCCCCCCCAGGCCCTTATGCCCACTGCAGTCCCAGAACCCTGGCAGCCCTGAGCTGGAGACTGGAAGACTCTTTCCTGGGGAAATTCACAGGCCCAAGAGTAAAGACCTACACACACTGCCATCTAGGGTGGCCTCCAAAAAAACGCTGGGCTCTGTCCACTCACCCTACAGAGAACTCTGCCAGTCAACAAGCCCACCCTCCACATAAAACTTCTATTGGCTTTTTTTTAAAGGACCCCCTCTTAAATATGAACGGAGAGCCAAGAATAACCAGACATTTGAAGTGTGACTCTAGCCGAAAAGACAGGAAAACACAAAGAAACTGAGAGGAAACAGAGTCAATGTAGGGAGAGAGGAAATTTCAGAATACCATTATCATCATCACATTCTCAGAGAACCAGAAGACGTTCCATCTGTGAAACAAGAGAGGCTGTGAAAGGGGGCAGGACAACTCAGAGTTACACAAGAGCTCTCGGGATTTAAAAATTAAAAGTGAGAGGCAAAATAAATTTTGCAACAGAGCAGCTAGATGATGAAGTCAAGGAAACTGTCCAGAAAATAGACCAAAATGTCTGAAACACACTGAAATAAAAAAAAGATAGGAAAATTCAAGAATTAAAAAAGGAGATAAAACCAAATTCCTGAACAAGAACAGAGATGATGGGAGGGAGAATTTCCAAAAAATAGGACAGAATCAGACTGAAAGTCCCACACAATGCCTCGCTCACTGAACAATAAAAGACCCATCTTAAAGCACATAGCAGTGAAATTTTAGAAGAGGAATTCTTTAAGGGATCCCAGCCACAAAGGATTAGGAGTCAGAATGGCCTCAGATTTCTCAGCAGCAATATTACAAGACAGAAGACGACGCAGCGAGGACTTTGACATTCTGAGGAGGACGGTATGAAGGTAGAACAAAGATATTCCCAGGATGCAAGATGCAGGATGCAAGTCTCAAAAGACGTTCCTTCTAAGCACTCCTTCTCAGCTTTTGGAAAATATGTTCCATCACAAGGAAGGAGTAAAGAAAAAAAGGGACCCAATGAACAAAGGGATCCAACACAGGAAACAGCTGAGGGAATTCTTGAGATGACGATGAACGGAAACCCCAGGAAGAAGAGTCTGCAGCCAGCAGGGGAGCAGCCAGGCCCGGCTGGAAGGGAGGTCCCCGGATGGTGTGAAAGTTCCCACTCTACCAGAAGATTTGGTGATACGTTAGTGACAAATAAAATAGAGCTATCAACATCAGAGAGAACAGAAGATTCTACTAGAAAGGAATCATACTCATAGCATTGTGTGGATTAGCTGTGGCTGGTATTTTAGTCATAATAACGTAAACAGTGAATGAGTAACAATTTAGCCAAACGCAGTATAACACCATGGCAAGAACAGAGGGAGGGTAGCGTTCGTGGAGGGAGGATGGCTGTAGGAAACCTCATCCTCATTTTCCATGGTAGGACCTTGATAAATATCTAAAACTGATGGGGAAAAATCAACAAACAGAATCATGTGCATATATTAAAAATATGGAGGAAGTAACAGAAGTAAGTTACCAGTTGGAAGTGTTCACTTCTGGGAAGTGGAAAGGGCGGGCAGAGGACATGTATCTTTTGTTAGAAGCCAGGTAGAATTAATCAAAATACACAAATACAAAGTTGCAGGTACAGAACAGGAAGCTTTGAGAACATCTGCCAGGGCGATCTGGTTGCAGGTCTTCCCCGAAGAACTGACATCTTACCTGGGATCTGAAGCTGGAGTCTGGCAGGGCGCCTTCCAGGCAGAGGGGACAGAAACCGCACAGGCCCCGAGGGTGGAGGAAGCCTGGCAGGCCTGGAAAGCCCAGAGTGGGGAACACGGGGGAAGGGGTCCATCCTCAAGCAGAGGTTGGACCATCACATGCCCGGGATATGGCAGAGAGGGAAGCAACATCGGTTAGGGATGGGGGCAATGGTTGAGCTAAAAATATTTCAGAATCTCTCGAGATCCTGAGGCTTCGTGAGTTTCTACATCTCTAGCACACACATTTCTCATTACCAAGATGTGGGAAGCGAGGCTAGTAACTTTCTGACACCCTGGCAAGAGAAATTCTTACACAAACCCACAGCTACACAACCCCAGGAGACAGAGATCAGGACTCAGCACCTTTCCAAACTGCCGGAGAAGCTGAATAAATGCTCCTTTGCCAAAGGGGTTAGTGAGACTCGCGTGGAAAGCCAGGGTCGGATACTCCTGGGAGAGGACGGCAACCCAGCGTTTCTGCAGGGAGAAAAGAAAAGAGGCCGGTCAACTGCACCTTGTTTACTTCCAATACGGGAACAATCAGAGCGAGAATCACAGGACTGTGCCTCACATACACAGCTGTCTAAGGAAAAGGTTAAGCGTAATTCTCTGAAGTGTTTCTTTCAAGTATGATAGTTAATGCTTTGTCTCACAAAACAACAACCCCCAAAAGACTTCATTGCTACTAAATGCAATTAATGCAACATAATATGAAACAGGCCAGTGGCTGTGGCCTGTCTCCCTCCGAAGGGCACACATCACTCATCTTGTGGGCCCTGCAGGGGTCCCCTCACCAACCATCAGAGGATAAACGGTACCTCTGGCCACAGTCAGTGAAGCACACTTTTGTTTTCCATGAGAACGCGTCTATGACTACAACCTCAAGAGTGCAACACTCTAATGATGCCCCGAATCCTCGAAGCCACGATTTATGGAGAACTCAAAGCCCACACGAGCTGTGTGGCCTTGTGGTCTGCTTTGGATAAGCAGCTATACTTACTGTTGCCCAGGTTGGAACAAGGTCACATTTGTTAAGGACAAAAATGAGGTGTTTCCAGGGTTTTTCCTTTTTCAAGTAAGTCTCGATGTGAGGGGAACGGGTCCCCATTGGATCTCTAGCATCAAGAACCTGTACCACGACGTCTGATGAGTCTATCACCTGCAAATTCAAAGAGGCAGGAAGGTTTGCTACAACTGCAAGATGAAAGGGGTGGCACTTAAGGGAGGCTAGGAAATACAGTAACAATGGAGACAGCTTCAAAGCAGTCTTATGAGGAGGGCAGGCTGTAGCCAATCCCAACGCCCAGGGAGCAGAACTCAAAGTTTTTCCATCCTGTGGGTATCTGAAACTTGTCAAATTTCAAATAGGAAACTAGCTTAGACGAAATCCATCTTATTTCATAACTACTGCACGTTATTTAGCAGAATCATGTACTTCTCAGACTTCTAAAAGTTTCTACTCTTATAGGTTTTGCATATTTTACAAAGTTTACTTTCCTATTATGTCACTGTTTATGTGACTAGGCTTGAAGGTCTTTGCCACTGAGAATACTACTAGCGTGTGAAGCTGAACCTGACCCAGCTGAAGAGCACTGGACCAGGACTCAGGAAGCACAAGGACTCCTCCCCTAGCCCGCTGGGTGTGCTGGGTAAGCACAACCTTTCCAGACATGTGTTCTCCTCTATAAAATGAAAGGCCTGGACTCAAACTTCCCACGGAGCTCTAACCATGTATGATCAATCTAAACAGGAATGCCATTTTAGCAGGTAATCCAAACAAACACTGACAGAGAATAAATGAACGTACACATGGGAGCTGTGACTATTATATGAGCAATTACAAAATGTAGTTATCCGCGACAATGGTAGGACGTGCATGACTACATCGACCCCACTTCTTTGTGGGGGAAAGAGATGGAACGGGCAGCAGAGTGTGACTTTGTCTGACAGAGCTTCAACACATCAGAATCCACGTTCTCACTATAAGATGGCGAAAATCAAAGGAACCACTCAACGAGAGAGCATTCAAAGGCTTACCTTGTAGAGCTCACCCCATATTCTTCTGGATTGTCCCTTTTTATAGATCTCTTCCTGGGCTTCGTTTCTAAAAAGAAAGCACCCAAAGTGAGCAAGTGAAGCACTAGGAAGATTAAAAGGATGTTTTAGGGAAAAATCAACCCCATACCAAAGGAAAATACTATCAAAACTAGTTGCGGATGGACCAAAAAACAAACAATTTAAAAAGTGACTGTATCCAAATGTCCATTGACTGATCAAGGGAACAAAGTGTGGTGTACACATAATAGAGTATCATTCAGCAACGAAAAGGACTAAAGTACTGATATACCCCACAACAGGGACAACCTTGAAGACATTATGTAAGAGAACAAGCCAGACACAGAAGGACAAATACTGTATGACAGTACTTACAGGAAGTACTGCTCCTAAGAGGAGTCAAACGAGGGGCAGAGAGTAGAACGTGGTTGCCAGGGGTTGGCTGGGGCGGGCGAGGAGTTGGTGTTTAACCGGTACAGAGTTTCAGTTTGGAATGATGTGAAAATATTCTAGAGGTGGGTAGTGGTGATGGTTGCATAACCAGGTGAAGGTACTTGATGCCGCTTAATTGTGTGATTAAAAATGATTAAGATGGTAAATTTTATGTTACGTCTATTTTACCACAATAAAAAAATTATTAAAAAAAAAGCAACTGTAATCAGGCGATATGTCACAGAGAATTACAAAAAGGAACCGGCAGGACCTGAACCATAAGCTACATTCCATAGTTCCTGTGTAAAGAGAAATTTTTCTGATAAGCTTGAGAATTTGTTTATTTACAAGCCTCAATGACATTTACCCAATGTCTTTGAAACAAAAATAGTTTCGCCTTTTGGAAGAGGAAAAAATTTAAATCAGTAGAATACAAAGCCAGCTAGAAAGTCCAAATAATTCCACAAATAAATGAACTTGCTGCCTTTCTGCTCGGCCTCAAATGGCCTGACGTTCTGTCTGGGACGCCCAGAGCCTGAGACAGGCTGACGACAGCACCGCGGTGGCACTGCAGCGGCCAACAGACAACGCCTCTTTGTCAAGGAAGCATTTAAGGGACACTAGGGAGAGACGGGGGGCCCTCCAGTACTGCCTGGGGTAAACTAAACTGGTAAACCCTTTCTGGAGGGTAATGGGGCAGCTGCCTATCAAAAAGCATGCATACCCTCTGACACTTGACTTCCCCCACAGGAATTAGTCTTTGGAGATTAAGGATGAGAAACATTCAGCCACAATGATGTTTTACTCCAGCGCTGTGTATCATAGGGAAAAACTATAAAGAGGCTGAATAGCCAACAGTGGGACTGGCCACTACAAAATACTACTCTGACATTAAACATCACATCGTTGTTAACTACTGACGTGGAAATCTACTCTTGATAATTTAGGAAAATATATTAAAAGGCAAGTTAAAATACAGTCTTAACACATTATATTTGGAAATAAAAATCGAGTATAAGAATGATCTAGAAGAATATATCTATCAGGGACTGATTCTCAACCTTCTTTTGGGTATGGACCCTTATGAGAATATGATGAAAGTTATGGATCCTTTTTCTTCTCCGCAAAACAAAACAAAATAAAAACCTCATCACCTTTATGCAGGTACATAAATTTTCCACATATTATCTTCAGAGGCTCACAGAGACCTCACAGCCAGCCATGAACTCCCCAGCGGTCCAGAGACTTCCGGTTAAGGAAGCCCTGATAGTCATCAAGATAGTCACAATGCTTAACATAGGTAGTGGGATGAAGAGGTCTTGTTTTCTTTTTCTTGCATTTCCAATTTAACTTTTCCAATTATATTTTCTAATTTGTGTACGATAGAATACACCACTATTACGAAGAAGAAAATGTTCTTTCTTTCTATTTTGGGGACAAAGAAAGAGACCTATAGTAAACAAACCACCTTAAATTATTTTCAGTCTGGTCCCAGTTTCACTAATCTTGCTACTCTAAGGGAAGAGGGTAACTCTCCATCTATGAGTTAGATCCCCGAGCTTCTGAGGTAAAATAAGCACAAAGAAAAGGTTTTCTGGCAGAGGCGCAAATGACGGAACCTGCACGAACTTCAAAACCGTACCTCACACCGGTGTCTTCGGTCACCAAGTCACGGTCCTTGCCTTGGTCATAGCTCTCAGTGGACATTTCCGCATTTTCTAGCAGAGACTGCATATCGCTCGCCAATAAATTTGGTCGCTTCCTCTGTGACTTGGGGCCAAATGTAGTTTCAAAGCTTTCCGTATCAAGAATGTGAACTTTTGAGTTCTAAAGAGAAAAGAGAGGAATTACAGGTAAGACTAAGGACGGCACTGAGAGCGAGCAAAGGTTCATAACTACCCGAGGAAGGCTTTCTGCTTTCATTTCTCCAGAGCTCAGACCGTACCAAAGTCTACAACACAGATGCAGCTGGGTTTCAAATCAGAGACGCTGACGTACATAGCAAAAGCACTTGTTCTCTGACTCGGACGTTCTGTAAGCTTCCTTGGAGAAATGCGAAAGCAATCCAAAGAGTCAAAGTAAATATGAACAGTTGTGTTAAGACTTGCCAAAAACTCTGCTTTATTTCATTTATCATAAACTTTAGTCAAATGTAATTCAGCCTCCAGTGATGAAAACTGACTTATCTTTTCTGACCATTTTTTTTTGAGCTTTCAAACAAGTGCATAAAATTCGCCAGATTCACAGATTTTTGTCAAGGCCTCATGCTCAAATTTGTGTTTTTTTTTAAACCAACTGTAAATGCCAACTTTTTCTTGGAAGTTAATTTCTTTCATGGCTAAAAGGAACTGCTTGTTTTGTAAGATGCATTTTAGTTTCAGATAACATTCTCCCTAATTTAGGTAACGTTTTTATTAAATGCACATGGAAAGTCTTCAGATGAAAAACATCGAGCAAAAGTCCAAAATAATAGCTTAGATGTGATAAAAGGAACCTGATACTAACGAGAACTTGACGTGCCTGTAAAGGAGTTACGGGCACAGGAATTTTTGAAGCCGGATCAAAGCCTAAGTCTGAGCGAGGATCTATCACGTAACGGAATGTTAAGAGCGGCGGAGAAGCGCCTCAAAGAGGAGCAGCCTCTGGCCCTCAGTACAGCTCCTCTGTGAGCACCAGCTACTAAACACGGACGCAGCAATCCCCATGGCTTCAGAACGTTAACAGATCCCCCGTCCAACTCCCAAAGATCCTTAAGGCAGTATCATTTTCTCAGATTCTCTAACCCACCTTAGTTTAGTTTTACTCACTACCCTCCAACAGGGGTCACATTTTACATGGGAACTAGGTTCTCCAGTGTCACTGGGAAAATTATGATCAAACTGATCCTTAAAGGGGCTGGCCTCGTGGCCGGGTGGTTAAAGTTTCACACACTTCGCCTCGGCGGCCCAGGGTTCGCGAGTTCGAATCCCAGGTGCAGACCTATTCTGCTTGTCAGCCACACCGTGGAGGCGTCCCACACACAAAGTAGAGGAAAACTGGCACAGATGTTAGCTCAGGGCAAATCTTCCTCACCAAAAAAAAAAGAAAGATCCTTAAAAATCTGTTAAATAACCTATGAAGTACAGTATACATGGATTTGTGTATGTAAACCAATACATTAGTAAATAAAATGTGGTAATACGCAGTATATAATAAAGTGCACAGAGAGAATAAGTTACAGTATGTTTACTGTATTGCTACAGTAGTAGAGAATTATACTGTAGTATATTACATACTAATTACACAACACATAGAGCGGAATGTAAACAATTAAAAGCCTATCTGAGTTGACTCCACTGTGCAGCAATCTCAGAACGAGATTTTACAACAAGGCGTAGAGACGGGAGTAAATTCAAACAGGTGAGGTTTTTCAAGTCCTAAGCAGAAACTCCTCAGCTACTCCGAGTCCCCATCTGCCCTGAAATACAAGCCGAGGCTGGCGCTGCAGACCCTTCTCCCCGCCCATCAGACGGTGAGGCACTGAATTTTAGAAGCACTGAACAACTGGAACGGGCATTAAATCCATAATAGAACCTCTCTGTTCTTCTCATAAACAGGATTCAATCGTTTGTTAAAAGATGGCTTTAGGGAGAACAGACAAAGAGCACAAGGGAAATGAGCGACTTGTCTGTGGTTCATGAATTATGCTCATGTGTTTCCCTGAAAGAAAACAGTCATTCCACTAATAGGCGCCATTCTTCTCGTCCTTCATTGAACAAAGCATAATTGACAAAACCTGAGGCAATGACAGGCCTTGGTTTTTATTTTGTTCTGCAAGTAAACACTTCTCTTTGAACTGTTTAACCCATGGATGCATGTCGATGTTTTCTTCCCCTCCTTATACTGGAACCGGAGGTTATGTCCCAGCTACATTTCTGGGAATTATTATTCAACGCAAGTAAAAACGTGCAGGCAAAATCAGGCCATTTCTTGGGTTCTGTGTGAAATATTCCACTCGAGGCTGACTCAGTCCTTATTGGACTTCCAACCTGAGCCATTAACAGCGAATCTGACCAGCCGCCTTTCCTTCAGCTGAAAACAATCCCCAAGGATCTCATAGAGGCTGAAAGCACACAGCACCAAAGGTCTCCCTCCTACCACCCAATCCTAATTCTACATTTCCCCAAAATTTGATGGAATCACCACTTAAACAAGTTTGCCTACCAAAAAACAATGTTAGTAGCAGCTACGCTCTCTGGAGCTCTCATAGGTGGCATGCTATGCATTCACTGCATGCCAGGTGCCACACAGACGTCTCATCTCCACCCAATCACCCAAGGAGGGGGTTGTCTTGACTTCACAGTCACAGAAGTGAAAAGGTCAGGGAGAAACCTAACTAAGGCCACAGGAAGAGGCAGAGCAAAGACTAAGAGTCAGGTCTCCCTCCAAAGCCTGGGCTCTGATCCACCAGGCTCCCCCGCGTCCCCAACAGAACCCAGTCCAGACTAAAGGTGGGACCCAAACAACGGGGAGAGAGAAGTCTCAGAAAGCTCATCGGGATGTCATTACAGCCACCGTTCCCTACCGAAAACCAAAAGACAAATATGTCAGGGAGGGATCTGACGGAGTTTGCCAAAGAAATCCCAGGGCCAGGGGTGTCCTCCACCTTACATGAGGCCGGATCCGATCATGCAGAAGAGACATGGGTAACTTGCTCTGCTTCATGACAACTTTGTATGGATCCTTCAAAACTGCATCCATTTCCTCTTGAAATTTTTGTAATGATGACTGCTTAATCACGCGTGTGTTTCCTGTTTTACAAAAGAATGTTCCCATTTAATAACCAACTCTTTTTTGCTTCTGTATCCATTTTCCCAATGAAACAGCAAAAGGCAAGACTTTAAATTACCAAACACCTGATACATCCATTCCATGTAGCCATCTCCAAACTTAAAAGAGGAAAAAAAAACAAAAACAAAAAAACTGCCTCTCCTGCACTCATCCGCTCTGAGCTAATCCATCAGCCCAGACACACAAAGGGTTTCGATAGCTGTCCAAGCCCAATTTCCTGACTGGATGAAACTGAAAAATAAACATCACCGAAGAGAACTGAGATCCGACAAATGTCCTACCTCCTGACAGATCTGGCAAAGAAAACTGGGAGCCAATCACAGCTGATCGGTTAGCAAAACAGAGAATCCTGAAGCACAGAACCCCAGGGTCACAGTTACTGTTTTTAGGGCTATGAGGGGTTGAAGGGAATATTAAATTAACCGATAAACGCATGCAAGGGAACGAATTAAAGCTATGTAACACTACCTGGAGAACACCTTGTAAGTGAGAGATCCTGAAGAACACAGTCAACTAAACGGCAACTTGAGCACAAATGCAAAACTCAGGATGACAATGACTACGGCCATGGTGATGGTGATAGCAGTTAATGCTTATATGGTACTCACCATTAGCTAGGCATTATTTAAGCACTTTACATGGAGATATTCATTTAATTACCACAACAGGCCTATCAGATAGGCCCTATTTGTGTGTGTGTGTGTGTGTGTTTGAGGAAGATTCGCCCTGAGCTAACATCTGTGCCAGTCTTCCTCTATTTTGTATGTGGGTCTCAGCCACAGCATGGCTGATGAGTGGTGTAGGTCCATGTCTGTGATATGAACTCGCAAACCCAGGCCGCAGAAGCAGAGCATGCGGAACTTAACCACTAGGCCACAGGGCTGGGCCCAAGATAGGTACTATTTTTATCTTCATTTTAGAGGTGAGGAAACGGATGAACAGACTTAACTTGCTCGTGGTCACAGAAATGGCAGAACAAAGATTCAAACCCAGGAGGTCTGAATCTAGTCACAGTACCTAGCCACCATGCTAAATGCCTCTCTAAGGCGTTTTCTTTGACACTTTTCTGTGTTGCAGCTTCCTAGGGGGTATCCCATCAAAAGATGTAAGAGAGATTCAAAGGCAGTTGCCATCTGCCCCCAAGCACAGAGATCAAACACCAGGCACGCACTGGGGTCTGCCCGTCTGATGAGCCCGCACAACTAGCGGTGGCCAAGGGAAAGGCTGGAAGTCCAGACTGAAATGAAGGGGGAGTTTCCAAAGGAAGAGCCCTGACCCCCTGTGACTCTGGAGACAGTCCATCACTCCTGGGAAGGACCAATGAGAAAACTTTCACTGTCACTCAATTCAAATACAACTCCATTCAGAAAAAGTGTTTCAGAGGAACTTCAGGGAAATGCTAAGGCACAAGCTAAGGGCACAAACACACCTGCAGGGCACCTCTCAAACAGTGGTCTCTCCAGGCAACCAGAAATTAAGAGAGGACAGTTGGAAGGTCTGCGAATGCTAGTCATTAAGGATGCCTATCGGTTTAAGAGGGTTCTCTTACAGTTAATGATGATGAGCTCTTTTAAAAAGAGCTTATTTACGAAATCCACTACTTTTCTCAGCCCTTTTTCAACCACGGGTACTTATCTCATCCCTTCCTCATAGAATCCTTGACAGTTCCACTCACTCAAAAACCCCTGCCCTTTAGACACCTGAACGTTCTACCCTTTTCCACACAGCACACATTCTGTAGAGGAAAAGGAGTAGAGGACAATACTCACCAAACCATTTAATGTTTGGCTCCACTCTCGCCACTGTGCCAGAAGCCACTGTTGACTGATACTGCAGAGGCTTAATCACTTTACCACGACTGTTCCTAAATGGAGGAAATAACGGATCTGGGTTGATGACAGAAGAAAGGCAACAACTGCAAAGTCTGGTTTACAGAATACCCTTTCCATCAAAAGGACTTTTTTTTTTCCTTTTAAATGATCATGAAATACAGATTTCAGTAAACAAAAAGTACTTCTACATTTGAAACAGATTGCCCAAAAGCCATTTAACCTCTTGCAACAGCACACGTAATGATTTCTGCTGGATGAGTAACAAATAACACTGATGTTCAAAAATGTGTTTACTGTTCGCTTGCTTTAAAAAAAAAAAAAATCACATACTTGAGTTTTTTGGGTAACTATTTGAAGGCTGGTCTAAATGAATTTTAAGTAGAGGGTGGGTAAGGCTGGAACTCAAAACTCTAAAACAAACTGCAGGGTAGGTGACTAAGGCACATTAAGTTCATCGACATTCGTGTTTTAGACACATCTTTTAGAACGGATGGAGAATCTAATTACCAAACAAATTAAGGGCAGCCAGCAAAATGCCACGCTCAGCAAGTCCCTGTGGCAGAGGCTGCCTCAGCAGAACTCAGAGTGGGGTTGAGTTTCCAAGTGCCCCAATGTTATGATCTAAAGTCCGGCATTCAAAAACAAGTTTTCCGGCTGCTTTCAGGACTACAGTCCTACATGTTTTGTTAAAGAAAACCAGATTTCGGGGCTGGCCCTGTAGCTGAGTGGTTAAGTTCACGCGCTCCACTTCGGGGGCCCAGGGTTTTGCCGGTTCGAATCCTGGGCGCGGACATGGCACCGCTCATCAGGCCATGTTGAGGTGGCATCCCACATGCCACAACTAGAAGGACCCACAACTAGAAATATACAACTATGTACTGGGGGGCTTTGGGGAGAAAAAGGAACAATAAAATCTTAAAAAAAAAAAGAAAACCAGATTTCTATCTGACGGATACTTGAGATTTAATATGTCGTTGGTGGAGGCTGAGGCTGTGAGGAACAAGACCTCTAACTGTTGTACTGGGACACAATCACGATTTCACCACCCACTACTCATGTCTTTAACCAAAAATTCACAATTTATCATAACAACCCCTATATAAAATGATACTTGAAAATACACCACTCCTTTGTGGGGAAAGCAGGAGCGGGAATATCAAAAATTTAATAGGTCTCAGCTACAAGTCAAGGGCATGAAGGAAGAAGAGAGGATGCCAGTGCCCAGGGCTCACCTGCGCTCCTTCTGCCTGTACATATTCAGGCGCCGGATCGTGGCCCGGTCCCTCATGTTTTGGCCTCCTGCTCCCTGTACTCGATCTAGGAAACACAGACACAGACCGCACATCATTTGATAACCAACAAATCTAAGTATGGTCATTGCTTCAAACGCATCAACTAGTTCACTCAAAGTAGGCGAGCTGCCGCCTCAGTGCAAAATCTCTACTTCCTCCAACAAAACTATTACTACTAGAAGCTACATGGTATGACAAAGCTGATCTAACCTTTGATTCTCAACAGGACTGTGTTTGATAACGATAAGAACTAATATTTTTGAGCTCTAATTATGGCAATGTGCTATCCACATTATAGGTATCGTCTCATGTAAGCCATACAATAATCCTATCAAGAGGGATACATTATCCCCATTCTGCAGGCTAAGAAACTGAGGCACAGTGGCCAGACATCTTGCCCTAAGTCACAAATGGCAGAGCCAGAATGCTAACAAAAGCATTCGATCACCACCTGTGCTCTTAACCACAAAGACATCTACCTCTGGGTCTCACTTTAACAAATTCTGAGGGCCTGCTACATGCAGGGCACCACAGAAACTACAGTTTTGGTACCTAAGTGTTTCTGATGTACCAGTTTCTTAATTTCCGAATGTTTGACTTTAGTTTAGTCAATAACAAGACAGGCAGTAATTCTGGCCTTACATCTCAGAGAGAAAGAGAAGGACAAATAAATGCAGTAAAACTAGCCTAGGTTCTCCTTTGGGGATCCCTTCAAATCACCTGTCTACTCTTAAAGTGATGCAGCAGAAAACAGGCTGAAATCACAGGACCAGCGGCTCTACTCGCACTAACTGTGCCACCTGTGACAAGCCACTTCCCCTATTTTGGCTCAGTCTCTTCACCTATAACATCATGATCTCTAAGGAGCTTTTCAGGTCTAACATTCTAAGATTCCAGTCTACACAAATCAAATAGTTTATCAGCAATCCAGGGTAAACATTCAACGTGAATTAAAGTCACAAAAAACTTAAACCATATTTAAAAACAAAATTTTATTAACTAAACCCGAATGGAAGGGACTCCCCCAAAGGCTATCTTGTTCCTCCTGTAGGTGGAACCCCGACAAAACTCATAAACATCTCCAAAAACATCTTTATTGAAATGATCGTGTTTATTTATCTGTAGGGTTTTCTATACACTTGAACTGAAGGGATGACTCCAAGAGCCAAACTTACAATCCCTTTCTCACTTAAACAGTCAAAGCTAAGGTGGGAGCAAGTGTGGTCAAGTGTAGAAGGCCAGGTGGGTCGGCCTACACCACTTTTAATCTGACTTTATCTAATTTACTTCTAGCAATCCTTGAGCTGGAGAGCTGGAATCACACAAGACTGAAATATATTGGGGGAGGGGCTTCGACACGACCCACACAGGAACATAAGAAGAGGTCAAGTTTAACTGCCCCTTCCAGCTCAGAGCTTCCCAGTCTCTGCATCTCACAAGCGAAGACGCCCCATGCCGGCCAGGCCTGAGTGTTCACTCTCCCCGACTTTAGACCCGGTGCCTGGCACCCGGCCCTGACTGGCGAGCAACATGTCAGCACTCCTTAGTGCCCCGAATGAAGCAACCAGCTTCTCCCTTCTCACCCCCAATAGCCACTCGGCTTGAGGTCACTCCAAGCAATGCCACCCGGGTGTCCCTCCTCCCCCTGGGTCTCCCCGGAGCCCTCCCCCCAAGCTTTCTCGAAGCTCCACCCTCCGCGAGCCCCGCCGCCTGTACCGGGGTTTGTGCTGGCCTTAGACGGGTTGATGGTGCTCCGTCCTTTGTAGTTGGGCTTCACCATCTTGCCGACGCGACGGGGACCGGAGCTCTAGGTCCGGCCTACGTAAAGGGAAAGAGCTCGTAACGCCCCAGGCCCGGCCGAGGGGACCCGCTCGAACCACACCGGACCACGTGTGCAGAGCTACGTCACTTCCGCTCGCGCCCCAGCCTTCCCCTGCGCGACTTCCTGCGCACGCGCGCGGCGCGCCGCCACACTCCTGGCCCCGCCCCCGCCCCGGCAGCCTAGCAGTCGCCCTGCGTCGGGCCCACGCCCCTCTCTCTCCCTAGCAACCGCCAAGCCGCCCGTCCATAGCAACCGCCTGGTCACCCTGGACGCGCGGCCCAGAGCTCCCAGATGGGCCCACCCGTAAACGCAGAAACCTCTTCCCAGGCCAATGGCACAAGCGTCCATTTAATTATCTTCTGAATTTATCCTCTAAGCCCTTCCAAAACTGGCTGACCACACCGCAGCCAAACATCAATCAGATCTTGTCACCCATCTCCTTGAAACTCCAATAATTTATTGTCACTCTTAGAGTTCAAGAGAGACAGAGACAGAGAGGGAGAAACTCAAACTTCTTGCCATGCCTACAGAATTCTGCAGGATCTGGCCCCTGCTATTTATCTGACCTCATGCATACTTCCCTCCCTCTGGTTATTTTGACATTTACACTGAATGTTCCCTCTGGCTGAATCACTCTTTCCCTAAATCTGCATGGCTAGTTCCTTCTGCTCATTCAGTTCTCAGCTCAGATGTCACCTACTGGTAGGGTTGCAAGATCTAGCAAATAAAAATACAGGATGCCCAGTTAAATTTGAATTTCAGATAAACAATGAATAACTTTTAGTATAAATATGTCAATATTTGGGGCCTACTTATACTTAGAAATTCGTTGTTTCTCTGAAATTTAAATTTAACTGGGCATCCTATATTTTATCTGGCGACTCTTCCTCCTGAGGGAAGTCTTTCCTGTCTAATCTATCTAAATCAGCCAATTCCCATCCTTCTGCAGTTATTCTGTTACATTATTCTGTTTTATTTACTTCATGGCATTTATCACTAGCTGAACTTTGTTATTTACAAGTTTATTGGCTACTTCTCCAAAGCTAGAACATAAACTTTTTGAGAGCAGGGACCTTGTAAGTTTGTTCCCTGCTATATCTCCAAGACTTAGAACAACACTTGAAACATAGACAGTAAGGACTCAATAAATATTCATTGAATGAAGGATGAATAGGTGGTGTCTTAGCTCGGCCTGCTCTAAAAAAAACACCATAGATTGGGTGGCTTAAACAACAAATATTTATTTCTCACAGTGCTGGAGACTGGAAAGTCCAAGGTCAGTGTTCCCACACAGTTGGGTTCCTGGTGAGAACTCTCTTCCTGGCTTGCAGATAGTCGTCTTCTCACTGTGTCCTCATATGTTAGCGAGACGGGGGAGGACCCTGGTCTCTTCTTATAAAGGCACTAATCCCATCCAGGGGGCTCCACCCTCATGACCTCATCTAAACCTCGTTACCTCCCAAAGGACCCATCTCCAAACATCATGACATTGAGAGGAGAGCTTCAACATATGAATTTTAGGGGAACACAAACATTTAATCAATAGTAGATGGGAATACCTCTTGCCTTGAGGGGAAACGAGGGTGGTAAGACCCAAAGATTTCTGTTTCTATTAGTCAAAATAAACTCTCTAGATGCCAGTGTTTCAACCAAGAAGCCCTCTCTCTTTTGTTGGCACCTCAGGTTGTTAGGGGTTGCCCATCACTGTGCCTAGGTCCAGAGAAGAGGTGGTTAGGCAGGAAGAAGGTGGAATCCAGGTTGTGGTGTAGCTCATTCAGTAAAAACAAACAACTTGGTATAAAGTGAGGAACTCTAATTGGGGGGGCGGGGGGGGGGGGAGTGAGTCTTTATTTTTCTGAGTCGGAAACAAACTGAAAAACATTCTTTCTAGAGCAAAAGCAGGCCATGTCCTAGACAAGAGGGGGAAATATCTTTTCCCCCTTGAGACTCACTTTTATTGCCCCAAGGGCAAGTATCGTGAGACTTAACACAATTTTGCTAGAAAGGCCCTGACTCTGACAAGGTGTCGGAGGGGGTCTCTGAAAGCCAGTCAGAAACAACTTCATGCCCAGTGAGGATCCAAAGATATCCCCTTCTGCCTCACACTGTCCCTTTGGTCCCCTAAGCGAGGGTGCAATGGCCCACTCCTGGAGAAAAGACGAAGATAATGTGTTTCTGATGCCTCAGTTTGGTTCAAACCAGAATAAACACGAATGGCAAAAATCAGCCCATGAGCTCATTCAGGCTTTGATCAGAGACATAATTTCATTATGAAATTTTGAATCAGGCTGTTGTGAAGTCTTGCCAAGGAGTTTCATTTTCCCAGATGATATGGTGGGTTGTTTCTCTCCTGTTCTCAGACTCAGCTTGCGTTTATCATCTGAACTTTCCATCTATTTTTATAATCAGATCCATCAATCCTTTTACGACAGTATTTGCTGATCCTGACAACCAACCTCAGTTCTACCAGCTGATAATAAGCCTGATCAAGACAGGTAAAGCTGAAGTTATTGATTTGGTTTGCCTGCCCTGCTGATCACAATTGTAGCAGATTTTTTCTCTCCTTCTTGATGCCATAGTGACCAGAGGAAGCAAGACATGCTCCAGGCCTACAATTCCTCAACTTTAGAACAGATGTATTAATTTAACTACCCTGAAAGACTGTGGTGTGATCATATGAATTATGGTATAAGAAAGCATAGCAGAAATGGTACACCCCATGTAGACAGGATGCTTTCTCTTTTCCTCCCGACTCATAGTTGGCTCCTCATTCCCTGGAATCTTGCTCCTTGTAACCACAGGGTTTTTGGTGAATGGGAAGACCCCAGCAGGAGTTGGCTCAAAATGCCACCTTTCTGCAACAGCCTTGTGCCAAGTTCTAAAGGGAAAGAATGGACTGGTATTTTCACAGGGAGAAGAGAATCTTGACCTCACTTTCTTCTTCATTCTGTAAAGACGTTTTCACTGGGATCTAATGGGCAAGCAGCAGCAGCTTCTTTTCAAAGTGTGGTCTGAGGACCACGAGCATCAGAACCACGTGGGGGAACTGGTTGAAAATGCAGGATCTTGGGCTTTACCCCAGAGCTCCCTAAATCAGACCTTCCGGAGGTGGGGCCCAAAGAACATGCATTTTAACCTGCTCCTCTGGTGATTCTTGTATGCACAAAAGTTTGAGATCTCCTGAAAAGCAAAGTCTTTCCCACAAGGCACTGTGAGGCTTTCTGACCAGCTGACCAGAAGGCAGCCCTAGTAAGACCTAGCTCTTTTTCCACCCATCTTAAATCCTCCCTTTTTCTCAGCAGGGCCATGGTGAGGAAGGCTGCGGCAGTGTCTAATGCACTCTGGAAATATATGTCTTGGCTCTACCCCAAGTGCCTTGATATTTATGCTGCAGCCAGAGGGTCGATATCCTTTGGCAATGCTCCATTGTAAAGCCATTAGCCCTTAATTAGTGCCAGCTTGTTGGTTCATCCTTCTCAGTTGAACTGAGAGCAGAGGCTTCTCTAGCCAGTCTCCTCTGGCAAGTCCATGATGAATTGACCCCTGCCTGCTGGGCCCCTGGAGTGGCTGTTGCTCAATGTGAAACAGTTATAGCCCCCAAGCAGACGCTCTTGGATCCTAGAAGAACAGAGAAACATTCGGAATATGTTTTCGGGGTTTTGGTTTTTTAATTTGGTTTGTAGAAAACAAAAAGAGAGAGTCCTTGGTCATACAACTCCAACAGTTTACAAGAGAATATGAGAAAAATAAATGTATTAAATTGGAGCTTCACTGGCCAAATTGCCCTCAGCTTTCAGTCTAGGATGCCTGGGAAGTTTTTGGACAAGGATATAACAAGATGGCGGGCTGGGTGGCTATGAAAAGTGGCTAAGAGACTCACCTCTGGGAACCCCAAGAAACTTCTTCATGGATGATGTGTCTGGTCACCACTTCTAAGTGGGAAAAACAGTCTGTATTGGTCTTGACATTCATTTCATTGCTGGGTAGGGAGCTCTTCAAAAAGATCCCTAGATTAAGCTTTGGAAAAATAACTAGCAGCATTTTGCTCCTTCCTCTTATTGAATCCCTGTGGTCCTCATCAAATTCTGCTTAAGAAAATCTGAGAAGCAATTTTATGAGATGCTATTAATGGCCTCTAATTTTCAGCCTGGTTTAGATAACTCAAGATTGCTGGCTGCATCCTGAGAAGTGGATCCAGAACACACACTGATGTGGGAATTTGAAGAGTAATTCCAAATCGTAGATAATTGTTTAAGCTCCAGGGCGGCTGGAGGGCCCATATTAAGTCATCTCGCCAGGATCGGCGTGTTTCCTATTACGCTCGATATCTATCTGTCCAATGAGCTTTTTGATTTTTACGCCGTTAGACTAAATCTTTGTGTAATTCTTTACCCCCTCATCTTCTACCCACCTCCCCCTTTTCCTTAGGAAGACACTTTTTAAAAATGTTAACCGGTTCCATTGGATTGCTTCCAGAAGAACAATGTCACATTAAAAAATCTGAAGAGTCAACTCCTGAAATCAATGTGGCAGGGGGACCTCTGTCTGTCAGAAGGTCAGACTTGCCCTAGGGGCAGCTTCTGCCCAGCGAGACACTGAGGCTTTCCTTGGCCTCCTGCTCCCTTGCAGTCTAGTCTAGACTGGGAACAAAATCTTACTTCCGAAGTAGAGACTCAGGCTGAGGTGTGGAAGAAAGGTAGGACGAATACCTTTTCAAGCAGCAGAGGAAGAACCGAGCAAGACCTTGACTTATGTCGCTTTTTAGAGCCTTGATTAGAAAAGGGTAAGTCTACCCCTCCCATCATCTCAGGAAAAGCAATCTTTCCAACTCACTGTGTAACCAGTTTGGAGGAATCTTCTAGATGCTTTAAACATCTATTTGAGAGACTTGAGAATTGTCAGTTTTGCTTCCAGCCAGAGCTGGGCAAATCCCCAGGGTGCCTGACCTCTGCACCCAGCACCTGAGGACTCAGGTTCCTGCTGTGTTCCCCCATCCACCACCTCACCGAGTACCAGGACTAAAGCGAGCTCATCTCCGAGGGCAGGGGTAAGCCAACCACAGCCTGCCCGGCGGATCCAACCAGCTGCCTGTTTTCATATGGCCCGCGAGCTAGGAATGGTCCTTATACTTTCCAACGGTTGAAAAAAGTCAAAATAGGAATAATATTTTGTGATACCTGAAGACTATGAATGAAATGCAAATTTCAGGGTTCATAAATAAAGTTTTATAGGAGCACTGTTACATTATTTGTTTACATAGGGTTCTGGCTGCTTTTGCACTATGATGGCAGAGCTGAGTGGCTGCAACAGAGGCCTTTCAGTGTTTACTACCTGGCCCTTTACAGAAGCTTGCCCACAACCCCGTCCGAGGGCTCCGGCATGTGTTCTGCGCAGTGACTAGGCATGTAACTGAGTACCAGTGGACTGTCCATTTGCCACTGACCTCCGAGAGGCAGCGTTGCCTGTTTCAATATGGTGGTACATTTAGTTTTTTCTGTCTTGGAACTTCAGAGAAGGGGGTCCACTACCCATCTGAGAGTAGCTGATGCTTCAGTGGACCAGCAGGGGGCTCTCTGCAGAGGTTTAAATTTCAGGGCAAGTGGGCAGAGGGAGCCCATGCAGAGAAGAAAAGGGAGTCTGGGAGGAGCAGCAGTGGTCTGCCAGCCCCCTGGCTGAGCCTCGGGACTTGTTCTGAGCCCAAAGGAGAAGAGGACTTCACGCAGAAATCCAGTGAGCCCTTTGTCCACGGTCTTTGTGAGACCCACTTTGGTGATCTACACAGGTAGAAAAGAGAGACTCTCTGTTTTGCCCGAGGTGGTCCTGGCACATTGCAGTCTTCAGGGGCTGCATGCGGGATGGGTGGCTTCAGGAGCGTCTGGAGGCAGCCACCATGGCCCCACGCTGGCACACACACTGGCAGCCACGTGGTGGTAAGGCGGTCTTAAGCAGCTTCAGGAACAAAGGATGCTGATGACAGGCTGGAGTGGAGAGGCAGGGCCCGGTGGATGCTGGTGAGGACCTTATAGCATTATTTGTGAGCACATGTGATCCACCCCCTGGATCCCTCTCCTCTTGCTAATAAAAGAGTGAGGCTCTGAAAAGTCTGGGTGTCATGTTTTGCAGGTGGGGAAAGGACATGCAAAATGTGAGTTTCCACACAGGTAGGCAGTAACGCAGCCAAACGACCTGAGTTCAAATTCTGGCTCCACCATTCATTGGCTGCGTGTCCTTGGTCCCATCCCTTCACTTCTTTGGGTCTCAGTTTTCTCATCTGTAAAATGGGCAGAATAATGGTATCCACCTCCTGTTGAGGATTCAGTGAGGCAAGTAAAGGGCTTAGAAGAGTGTGAGTGCTATATAAATGTTCGCCATTATTATAAGTATGTCTCCAACTGCACTCACAGCTTCATCAGACTTGGGAAAGGTCAGGGAATGCAATAATGAATCCCACAGTCCCTGCTCTCAGGAGCTGACATTCGACTGGGAGCATAGACCTAGATGTGATAAAGGTGTACAGGTGGTCCATAGAGACACAGAAGGAGGGGCAACTACCGATGAGGGGAGCTCCTTCACATAATAATTCGATCTGGGTATGCAATATGAGTATATCTACAGATGGGAGCATGGGGAAGTACATTTTAGGTGGAGGGAACAGCACGGACAAAGGCATTGAAACTTAGAAGTTTATTTGTATTGGGCACCGCTGAAGTGTTCTGAGTAGAAGAGTAGATGAGGTGGGGGATGCGAGTGGCGGGAGATGACTCTGGAAAGCTGGGTTGTCACAACCAGTTGTGGCCAAATGATCAAAAGATCAAAGTCAGGTTGCTTTTGGTCCTGGGCCCTCACGAACTTTGATGCTGGCCTTATTTTTCTCTCCAGAAGGAAAAAGGAGTAAGCGCTATTAATAACTATGATCTCCAGGAACAATAGGAGACTAAATCCATTCAAGCAGGACCTTTTCATTTGTTCACTTTTTTTCATTCATTCAACAACCATGTAGCCTTAATAAAAAATGACAAATGCAACTGGCCCAGTATACAGGGGAAATATGGACTGGGCAAACCATGGCTCTGAAGAACCTGTGGAGACACAGCAAAAGCAGAGGAAGACAAAGGGTGGTGGTGGGAGGGGGCCGCAAAAGCTCCCTGGGAGAGCGGAGAAGCCGAAGTCAGTCAACACAGAGGGGAATCAGAAAGAACAGAAGGGTGAAGCAGGTTTTTTTTTTTTGTTTTTAAAAAGAGGGAAATAGGAGAAGGGTAAACCATGGGAATGCAATGAGAATGTGTTTGTGAGAAATTGAGATGCAATGTCTGTGGACATTTTGTTGGTTTGGTGGTGGGAAAAGAATTGTAAATATGCATCGTAGGCAAATACCTCGTACAATAAAATACCTTGTGAGAATGAATGGGAGGGCATGAGAGAAATCAAACATAGCCTATCGCATTGGTCCTGCCCTTGGGAGAAAGGCCAAGTATATATTCAAGGCAGTTGTTGCCAGTCTCCCAGCCCCTGGGGCAGAGCTGAAGTCTGAACCAGATGGGTTACGTGCATCTCCATTGGCACAAGCAGCTGCCAGGCCATCATTGGGCTTTTCTGTCCAAAGCAGGGAGGCACTGCTCCGCTCCCTCCACTCAGAGCCCAGTCCTTGAACGGAGGCTGGGCAGCCCAGGATTCCGCTCGGTACCTAAAGCGAGGTGGCTCCCCTTGGGCGGGTCCCAGAGTATGGTTCATTTTGGGTTTCGCTCTGCCATTGGCTCCTGTGTCCCACGGTGTATCAGCTCAGGTGAGTGGAGAGCAGTCCGATGTCCTTTAGGATGTGGTCTCCTCATGCTCCAGGCGGTGAAGAGCACAGAAGTGAGGCACTGGCTCAAATCAGGAACCATTGCCCAAATGGAAAGTCCTCAGAGATCAAGCTAGAGATAGAGACGTTGAGCCAAAAAGGCTGGGTTTGCAATCAGGAGCCTGCTCTTCACTTGGCCTCGACACCCGAGTCCTCCTCCTTTGAGTCCTCGAGATGAGAAAGTGGAGTTCAGTGGCCCGGATGGCCATCTTCATGTGCTCCTCAGGCAGGCCTGGGGCCAGCAGAACCAGAGTTCCCAGATCCACCGAGCCGACTGCCCTAGCCTCTTTCCCAGTCAGTGTCTGGCTCCAGCTCCCAGTCCTTGAGAGAACACTTCCCATGGTCCCCAGGATTGTGACACCCTCATTGTCACCACCTTTGCCAAGTGAGCTTTCCAGGGCTGGCCTGGGAAAGAACTTTTCTTTGTTCCTTGAGCTGCCAGCTCGTTTGACAGGCTTGGATCTGGTGTGGCCGTTCCAGCATCACTTAGCCCCCTCTACTGCCCCTAAATCCCTGCCCCTCCCTCCTCCTGCTCCCCTGCCCTGAAGGCTGCCGGCTTATTCCTTTTGGAGATGAACTCATTGTTGACTTTAACTCACTTCGATGTTTCCCAGGGAAGCATGCTGGCGGGAGGCCCACCCCAGCTCCTTGAAGAAGACAGCCGCACCAGTGCCAAGACTGGGTGCCAGGGCCCTTGCAACTGCCAAAATGCCTCCCATTTTATGGACAGGCCTGGCTCGACCTGAAGACATTCCAAGTATTTAATCAGCAGCCCATGGTACATTTTGGGTTGCAGAAGGATCCCTCAGAAGCCAGCCCTTTGGGGAGACGAAACTCAGCCAGAGGAAGGAGCCGGCCTTCTCTGTGGGCCAGGCTGATGCTCAACAGATGGAAAAATGCATCCCAATAACAACGATCAATAACCAAAGGCTGGCAGCTGCTGTGGCCTGGCCTGAGGGCTCCCTGAGGTCTCCACTCTGCCCTCTTTCCCACAGCAGACTGAGTCCAGCCAGGATTCCATCTTACCCACCTCCCTGCACAAGCTCCGGGAGAGCGAATGGGCGAGGGAGGAACCATATTTCACATACTTTCTCTTTCAAAATGTAGCCCTGTTTCGCAACTTCCTACTTAAGTTCTGGAAGGCTCTGGGGTCAGACCCAAGCCACCTTCTCCAGCCACTGGCCTGGGTCTCTTATCCTTCTCACCACCAACCTGGTTAGCTAGAGGTGCCAGAGAAAGGCAACGGCCTACCTTCAGCAGCTCTCCCACCATCCCCACCAGTGGCTGCTCATCCAGGGTCTATGTGATGCTTCAAGGAGCCTCAACCAAGCCTCTAGCCAAAACCTGTTTATTCTTCTCCCTGTGTCGGCTCCTTCCCTCCCGGAGAGCCAGGAGGTATGCCACACCAAAGCAGGTGCACCCAGCTCTGGTATGCCCGGGCTCAGCAAACACCGCCTCCCCCCCCCCCGCCCACCGAGGCATCTAATCTTCAGATCTTCTCTACTTTCCTATAACGAGGCTTTTGTTCCTCCTCGCTTTTACCAGCCAGATAGTCCTCCAGCCTCTTTGCAATGAATCCACTGAATTCTTCCGAACAGAACCTGTTCCCTCCGTGGTTTTTCTACCCTTACCACTTTTCACCAGAGTTTCCACCTGTTGTTCGCGTAAATCTGGTCCAGACCACAGCTGGAGGAGTCAGGGGTGGAAAAGCCAGCCCCTGGATTAGTGGCCCTGTGTCAGGGACTTGAATCAGGGCCCGGGGAGATGACCCTTTTCCTAAATTCCCTCTCAGTCTTTCCAAACCAAACCAAACAAAGCAGAAGGGAGAAAAAAACACTTCAAAAAACAAGCCCAGAAAACACAACCCCATCGCCCAAAATGTTGAAATGGAAAACAAATCCATTCTCTGGAGGTTTGGTTTGAAACATACCAGAGCTGGCACTGGGTATGGTGGTCAGAAATGTGTTAGGCTGGATAAGTCTGTGATTCTGGAGAGGAAAGAGCTAACATTTTCCAAACGACAATGTGGGCAGGTAAGAGCCACATACAAATCACGTGCTGTTGTCGCCTAGGCCGTGGAGTAGGATTAGGAATCTTGACAGGACTCCCTCGCTCCAGCACTTGCTCGCTCTGAAAATCACATGTGGCTTGGGATCAATCCAATGTGGGCTGCTCCTAGGGCTGTGACCAGGTAACTGCCCCCCATCTTGAAACCCACATCCCACCTCCAGCTCAAAAAAACATGCTTACTCTTGAAAGGGCGGAGTGAGACAGACAGGGTAGGCCGGGCGGCGCTGTTTGCAAGGATGCGCTGGGACGGCACCCGGAAGCCCCGGTGTGTTGGTATTAGGAGAATTCCCTCTCACCAGTAATTCCGCACATGTGGGAGCTCAGGCCCCCCTACAGCCCATGTTCTGGTCCCTTCCTTCACTGCCTAGAGCCTCAGGAGCAGCTTTAGGAGGCGATGCAGCAAAGCAGAATGTCTCAGCTTCACCAGGATGACGTAGGAGGTACAGGAGGATCCAGATCACTCCATGTTGCTAAGGTTCTGGATTTTCCTTTTGACGTTGTTTTAGAGGAAAGCTTAAGACCATGCTTCTGAAACGTTTAACATGCGCGTGAATTACCTGGTGGATCTGTTACAAGGCAGATTGAGATTCTTTAGGTCTGGGAGGGGTCTGCGATTCTGCCCTAGCTCCCAGATGAGGCCGAGGTTGCTGCTCCGGGGCCACGCTCTGAGTAGTGAGGACCTAAGGATCTGGGAGACTGGGACAATTCAGAACCGGAGACAGCCAAGACATGCAGGGACTGAGGATCGATACCCAGAAGAAAGAGGAAAACAGAGAGGAAAATGGCGCACGCAAATCTAGTCAGAGGCTGAGGAGGTGGGAACAGAGAAAGACAGCGTGACAAAAAGATAGACACTGTATTCGTTAGAGAGAGAAAGGATAGAGTCAGAGAAACAAGGAGGGCAAAGGCAGAGAGGCAGAAATCAGAGATGGAAGACTGATAGGGCCAGAGAGACTGGCAAAGACAGAGCCAGGGTCAGGGAGAGGAGGCAAAGTGAGCAGCTGGGGGAGAGGCCGGAGCCAGCCGCCACAGCCCGTGACCGCCTAGGCTCCTGACCAGCAGTGAAGGGGCTCACAGGTATGGGGGGATGAGCCCCACAGAGGTCAGGTGCACAGACCTGAGATGCCACCTCCCAAACCTTCCAGCCTTCCCACACCTGTCCCACCTCTCCATCCTTCTCTAGAGTTATCCTTCCCCCCGGAGCCTGACATTTGTCTTTTACACTACAGCCAACATGATCTTTGCAAAATGCAAACCTGGTCATGCTGGCCTGCTGTTTAAAACCCTTCAACAGCCTCCCTGGGTTCTGAGAATACATCCAACTCCATGTGACCTTTCTGGAATCCTCTCACCTGACTTGCCCTCCAGACCTTCCAGCTCTATTGGCCTTCTTTCAGCGCCTTGAACACGAAGCTCCTTTCTGCCACAGGACATTTGTATGTGCTATGCCCTCTGTATAGGACTATGCTGTCCAGTACAATAGCTACTAGCCACATAGGGCTAGTGAACACATGAAACACAGCCAGTGCAACTGAAGAACTGAATTGTTAATTCAGTTACTGGAAAACTGTTAACTATTCTTTAAACATCTTGGGTATATGAATCTACTTTGCAACTTGAATTTCTACGAAATCTAAATACAGATCAAATATTTCTGGTGAAAATTTAGTGTCGGAATTAAGATCTGCTCTAAGTGTAAAAATACATGCAGAATTTTGAAGACTCAGTAAAAGAAAAAGAAGGTAAAAGATCTCATAAATACTTTTTTATACTGATAACGTGTTGAAAAGATAACATGTTGCATATATTTGGTTAAATAAAAGATCAAATTAACTTCACCTGTTTCTTTTTATTCTTTAAGTGCGGCTACTAGAAAATTTTAAATTATACAAGTGGCTCATATCATGTTCCTGTTGGACAGCGCTGGTCTAGAATGCTCCTCCTGCTCTGTCTGAACTCCTTCCACTCATCCTTCAGAGCTGGGCTCAAACATCACCTTCTTTGCTTCCCTGAGATAGAGTCTTTTATTTTTATTCCGTTTCATTCACTTTCATAGCTGTTTGCCAGGAGTTGCCTGCCCTGAACGCCACCTATTTGTAATTATACATTTATCTGGATGACTACTTGATTCACACCTGTCACCTCCACCCACCTCTAAGCTCCAGGAGAGCAAGGTCCGTGTCTGGCTCCCCTCTGGAAACCAAACACTTCATCCAGAGCCTGGTGCACGGATGGCTACCAGTGGGCACTTCAGAACGCCACCCGAGGCCATTCCATCCACTGTTCTGCCTCTGGATCTGACCATCCCCCAACCGTCTCAGAGAGCCTCAGCACTCCCTCCCCGAGTGCGCCCTTCAGCATGTAGATTCTACCCCTCCCGGATGGAAAGTCTTCCTTTATAGCTGACTAGAAGTCCTCCTGCTGCAAGCTGGCCGAGACCCTTCACTCAGTCCTTAGAGGGGATCAAAGCAGTGTTTCTCAAACTTGAATGAGTGTGCCAGTCCCCCGGAACCTTGTTAAAATGCAGGCCATCAGGTCTGGGATGGGGCTTGAGATTCTCATTTCTAACAAGGTGCCCAGGGATAATGTTGATGCTGGGCCACACTCTGAGTAGCAAGGATGTAGAAAAGCTGCTTATCACCCTGAGTAACCCCAAAGTTTTCTTCCTGCTCTGGACCTTCCACCTAGGAGGCCATTAGGGGTCTCTCAAAATTCAGCCCCGTCCCTTCCAGCTCCCGTGCGCACCCCGCCAACCCCTGTACCCTGAAAAGGAATGCGGTGTCTGTGGCTACTGTGGTCATTTGGTTTTTGTTTTTAATTCGAAATAAACCTTTAAGCAGTTTTCAGAGTCAGGGCAGCCCTGATATGGATCATGGGTGTGTAACAATACTCTCTAATGATAAAGTCACACAACTGGAAATGCTGAACAGTCCCCAAGCTTTGGCTCCTGTCTGCCACACGGGGCCAATCCTAGCAGCTCCTGAGGAGGCTCCGCTCTGCAGAGTTTGGGCTTGGACGCTGGGAGAGGTTCTCTGACACGTCCACAGGGAGCTTCGCAAACCAAGCGTGTGCTGCTGGGCCCTCTGCCAGGCAGAGATGAGCCCTCCAGCTCCCCACCCTGTTCACACAGAGATGTCTGAGGGATAGAAGTGTCTTCCAGCAGCCTCGATTGTGTGTGTGCATGTGCACGTGTGTGCATGTATGTTGGTTGCATGTTTGGACACGAGGTCTGTGTGTGTGTGTCTTTGTCCATGGATGTAAGGAGAGTGTGTGTCCGTGTTGCCCCCAGCACGCGCGTTCAGTAAAGCTTTCATCACACAGAGCAGCGCTGGACTCTTTCTGCATGGGCCCGGAGGCTGAACAATGTCCCTAGGTGGGCCCCACAGAGGTGACCGGCCCCACTGTCCCTTGGTGCTGCTGCTCTTGCTGACCCTTGCGTCTCCGAGAGCTGGCGCCCGCCTCCTTGCTCTCCTTCCTGCTCAGGTTCCTGTTGGCGTTCTCCCGCCGGCCCTGGCCTCCCTTCCGCCTCTTCTGCCCTGCAACCCCAACAGCAGGAAGAGTCAACAAAGGGCGTCCTGCCACAGCAGGGGGGCCCTGGGCACGGCCAAGGGCCCCAGGAGAGGAGGGGGGAGGAAGCTGGGGGGGGCCTGGAGATGCTTCCTTACACAGTCAGGGTCCCCTCAAGGTCTTCTCTGACCAGCAGCCACTTCAGAGGACCCTGTGATGTGGGCACTGAGAGGGGGGCCCCAAGAGCCTTTTCACCCTCCACCCCTCGATGAACCAGACACCCTCCTCTTTCTCAGGTCTTCCTCAGACCTTGGATCCAATGGACCAAGAGCATTTCCCAGATGTTCAGGGCAAGTCTCAGGACAGGCAGGGTGGCCCGCCACTCCTCCACCCCACACTACCGCCTCTGGGGCCAGCCACCACATCATTGCCAATGCAGGCTGTATGCCCTTGGCCAGATCACCACAACTCTCTGGATCTTAGCACCCCCTTCCACACCCCTACCTGACCTCTGGGGGCCCTTCCAGTGCCAACATCTGCTGGCTCAGAAGAAATGGAGAAACTGGAAGGATATGGACACAGAATCTTCCAGCTCCCACCACACAGAGTTCTGGGGGTTGCCCTCTGCCAGGATTTGGCACTGGTTTGCACAGCAGAGGGTCTTGAGTTGGGGCTCCCCATCTGGCCCTGGCTTGAGGCCCTCTCCTGGGCCACAGGCAGGAAGCACAGGTGGCCAGACCTCCTGCGGCTGTGCCTGACCCCCAACCCCAGGGAGGCAGAGGCTGCAGCTCACCCTCGGGACAGGGTATCCTCCGCACTGTGCACCTCCGGGTCTCCTTGGTGTTGGAGCAGATGGTGTGGTCCCCACCAGGGGCGTGGAGCACTCTCCGTGTCCGCTCCTCAGAGCCCTTCCGGAAACCACACAGCTTCTTCTTCTTGGAGCACGGCCCCCACAGGGACCACTCACTCATTTCACATTGTGCTGGCAGGAAGGGAGGGAAGATGGAAAGAAGGAAGAGGAGGAGGGGTCACGTCTCCTCTCCCGGCCCAGAACTCCCCAGGGCAGCCCCTCCCACCTGCCTTGGGCTGGAGGCATCTTTGGTCCAGAGGGTGGGAAAGTCCTGAGAGAAACCTCAGAGGGTGGTCGTGGGGTAAGCTTTCTTGGCACAGGGCCCCAGCCCGGCTGTCCCTGCTCAGATCTCCTGGCCGTGCCCCTCCCCCTGGGATCCGGACCCTCTGCTGCGCCCCCCACACCTACCAGGACTGCTGCACTCCATGGTGCCGTTGGCCGCTGCAGAGCCCTCGGGACAGGCCGGGTAGCAGCGGCCCTTGTGCAGGTACAAGCTCTCCTTACACTTGGTGCAGAAGTTGTGGCTGAAGCAGGCCTCGCAGTGCTCAATCTTGCATTCTGAGGGGAGGACCAGACTGGGGGTTCTGGCTCAGCCTCGAGTGGACACATCCTTTCATCCCCATCCCCACTGCCCACCCATCCACACCCCGCCACACAGGACGGGACTGGGTCTGGAGCAGTGACTACTGCAGAGGAGCCTTGGGAGGAAGAGGAAGGAAGGCAAGGATGGGGTGGGGGAGGGGCGGCTGAAGGGGCCACTCCTGAGGGCCTCCTGGGACTCCTGCCATGGTCAGACAACCCCAACCCAATCCCAGGCCCTGGAACCAAGAGAGCCGATTTCACAGGAGGGGGCAGGGTTCTCTGCAATTAGTGGGGGTGATAGAGGAGGGTCCCAGCATCTCATGGCACTCCAGAGGATCAAACTGAGGGACACAATGACCCCCCAAGAGTGGCTATGTGGTCTCCTCTTCCCCCATTGCTGGGCATCCACAACACCCCAAACCCTGGTCCTCCTCCTGCCCAGGTCAGAAAGAATCAGCTTGGAGGAGGCAGGAGCAATCTCAGGGCAAATTCCTCTCTCTCTGCAAGACCAAGTTCCAGGAACCACCTTGGTCCGACTCCTGGGTCCCTCTCTGATCCCCTCCTGCCAGCTCTCCCTCCTCAGGGGAAGTAGCAGGGGTGGGGAGGGGGCTTGCCGGCTAGGCTGGAAGCAGGCAGGGTGTTTCACGATCCCTCCCTTCCCAGACTGTGGGTGGGGCTGCCTGCCTTCCAGTCTCTGGCACCTGAAGCCTGGGCTGCCAGTTTCCCAGGAGCTGGCACAGCCAGGAACTCCTACCCCAAACACCCTGAGGACCAAGAGGGCAGCCCCAGGGTGCTACGTCCATCCTCACAAGCTCCCTGCCCCCACTCCTCCCTCCCCTGTGCCTCCTGGTTCCTGACTCCCGGTTTGGTTGCAGGTAAAAGATGAACAAAAATAGCAACAATAGCAGCTACCATTGTTTGAGTGCCAGACACTAAGAGCTTTCCATATGCCTCTCACAGCAACCTTAGGAGATAAAAACTAGTCCTCCCATTTTGAAGATGAGGTTTTGAGAGGCTGTGACTTGCCCAAAGCCACACAATGAATAAATAGCAGAGTTGGGATTAGAACCGGAGCTGGGTGAGCTTGGGCCCGTCACTTCCCCTCCAGGCCTCAATGTTATCAGCTGTAAAAAGGGTACCATCACTTAGGTCCCAGCTGCCTCCAAAGGCTGTTATGAGGCTCAACTGAATTAGATCTGGAATGCATTCTAAACACCAAGGCACTGAACAGATGGGAGGGGGCATTGGCATTATTCACTGGAGTGTGTTCATTGTGTGTCCCCCACCATGTCACAGCTGAGACGGGATGGAGGTGTGACAGCATGTGCCTTGGAGCACATGGAACTCTAGCTGGTGTGGGAGAGTGGAGCTGTGTAAGAAGACCTGGGGAAGAAGGGGTGGGGGGAGAGAAGGCTGACCAGGGCTTGAATTCCCATGCTGTCAATGGACGCAGCAGTGGTTTTTAAGCGGAAGTGTGATTGCGTACGTTGTGTGTTTCAGAATCTCATTTATGGCTACAGTGCAGAGGGAAGGCCAAAGGGAACCAGATGAGGTTGGAGGACAGTCAACAGGCAATGCGATGGTCCAGGAGAGAGGTGATGGAAACCTGGACAAGACAGTGGGAGTGAAGATAGACAGGAGATGGAGCAGGGACGACTCGGTTATTGGATGGATGGGGGGTGGCACAAATGAGAGGCTGGCTCTCAGGTCTGTACCTTGGGTGATGGCTTGGGACACCGAGAGTGACCTGTGGGAATACAGGTCAGTGCAGGTTTGGAGGGAGGAGGCGTGGTTCTGATGTGGACACACGGAGTTGGAAATGTGGCTGGGATATCTGGGGGAGATGTCTGGCCAGCAGCTGGGTGCTTGAATCAGAAGCCTTCTCTCCTTTCCTCAGCGTCCCCTCTACTCCTCCTGCAGGCCACCAACAGTTCAAAGCACCCACCCCCAGAGTCCAGAGTCTCTACTGCCCTTCTCCAGCCCTGCCCACACTCACTGATGCACTTGTTCATGTCGGGGTTGCGGGCATCGAAGTATCCAGGTGGGCAGGACGGCAAGCAGACGCCCACCTGGCGGATGTCGTTCCTCTCCAGCAGGATGAACAGCTTGGGCGAGCACTTGAGGCAGCCGTTGACCTCAGAACAGAGCTCACAGCCTTTGGCACAGGCCTGGCTCCCCTCGGTGCTGACTGTAAGGGTGGAACAGGAGTGAGAGGCAGCTGGAGGAGAGACCTCCCTCCTTCCCAGGCTCCCGCAAGGACGGGAAGTAAGTAGACAGGAGTTTCATACTATCGAATGGATGCGCTTCTCAGAAAGCACAGACCAGGCTGGCAGCTCTCTGTCTGCAAGGCTGCTTTATAAACCTCCCCAGGATCCTCTCTCATGGGAACTAGCACAGATGCCATCCATCCTAAATGCCTCCCTAGCGCCAGGGACAACACAAGCTCACCCTCCAGGCTGGCTCCACCATCCCCAGAGAGGCCACTGAAGCTGCGCCCTTCCTGGAATTTACCCCTACCCTCCCCAGAGGAAGAGAAGCTCAGCCTCAGGTATGGGAGGAGGGTTTTTTCCTCCTTGAGGAAGTTTTAAGGACAAGAGGGATGATGGATTAAACTGAGAAAAAGACCACCTGTCCAGAGATAAGAAGACACCGAGAGTCACTTAGGTCTAAACAGTGGTTTCAACCAGAGATGATTCCGCTCCCCAGGGGACACTTGGCAATGTCCAGAGACATTTTTGATTGTCACACTGGGGAAGGAGGTTGCTACTGGCATCTGGGGGACAGAGGCTGGGAATGCCACTAACTGTCCTACAACGCATGGGGCAGCCTCCACAACAAATTATCTGGTCCAAAATGTTATCTGGTGCTGAGGTTGAGAAACCCTGGCTTAGAATCATCCTTGGAGGCAGTGTCCTCTCCAGCCGCGGCAGTGAGGCTCTGACCTCTGGTCCAGGTCCCTCAACCATTTGTCCAACCAGCACTCACTGAATCCCACCCAGGTACCATGTGTGGGGCGAGCGCTGGGGATGTGGAGGCAAAGACGCCTGGCCACTCTGAACTGGTCTTTCAGTGGCACAGAGAGACCTGCAAACAGGTAAATGCGGACAGCCACAAGGCCAAGCAACAGTGGACTCAAAAAGAAGAATGGGAAGGAGTCACAAAGGAGGGGCCCTCCCTTGGGGCCAACTCTTGAAGAATTAGTAGAGATTTGTCCATTAGGAAGTAGAAATAAGGGCCCTCTAGCAGCAAGGCCACAGAGGCGTCAAACAACCCAAGGGGAAGTGCAGGTAATTTGGGGTGCAGGAGGGGTGGGGAGGAGAGTGTGAAAGATAAGGTGTCTGATCTTGAAAGGCCCTTTACATCATGCTAAAGGACTCGAACTTGATCCTGCCAGGCAGCGTTTCCCCAAGAGTACTCCTCGGACCACGATTCCCCTAGATGTTCATAGGAGGATGTGGAGAAAAGGCCACCGCACCAGGTAAGACTGGGAACCACTGGGACCCACAAGTCTAAACAGGATTCTTCACTGTGGGGCTTCTTGCCCCTTTCATTACGCTCCTGTGCAGAGTGACTCTCCAAGAGGGGGACAGAGTGAGCTGCATTTCCCAGACATTTTGGCCACAGAACCTTTGTTTTGCAGAGTTTTTCTTGGGACCTTTCTCAGAGGTGATTAGACAACAGGGAGCCATCAGCAAGTTTTAAGCAGCAGCAAGATCTGGTCTGATTTACATGTTTGAAAGGTTCTCCCTGCAGCCTGGGTGGGGACCAGAGACTGAAGGACCATCTGGGGGGAGGCTGACATGATCATCCAGGTGAGAAAGATGAGAAAGTCTTGAATCAGATTCTGTTCAGTGGAGATGGAGATAAAAGGATTTGAGAGATGCTTAGGGAACACAATCGGTATGGCCAGAGTGACCAATAGGAGGGGGGAGGTGATTCCCAGGGTTCTTGCCTAGAATATGGGTGAACAGTGGGGCCAGTCACTAAGAGAAGCCCGTGGAAGAGAAGCGAGTTGAACAGGAAGGAGAGTAGTCACAAGCCACTCACGAGGAAACAGGGAGCGGGGAGCTGTTGATAGAGGCTGGAGGCAGAGAGCTGGGGAATCAGAACAGAGCCATAGGAGAACACGCAGCGTGCTGGACCCAGAGCTCAGACTTCAGAGTCGGCTGAGCCTAGAACCAAGTCCCCTGCCTGGGACCCAGGGCAAAACACTGCCTCTTGCGTGCCTCCCTTCCCACCACCGAAAAAGGGAGATGAGGATGCCCACTCCTGTTGGGAGGAGCACCTGCTCTGGGAATAGTCCCTGATTTCAGAACAGGAGAACAAGTGAGAGCTAGGAAGGCAAGCAGAGATGGGAAGAGGAGATTAACCATCACAACGATAATAATAACAACAAAATCATCATGATAACACTGGCAGCTGATTACTAAACATTGAACACTTGTTCTGTGGCGGACATTGCTCTTAGTGCCTTACAAGCATTTGCTCATTTATTCCTTACAACCCATGAAGTAGATAGTATTATTTTTTTAATCCCCCTTTTTACAGATGAAGAAATAGAGAGGTTAAATGACTTGAACAAGCTTCACAGCCAGTATGCGTTCCAGGCAGAGGGAACAAAGTTTATGAAGGCCGGGGATAGGACAATATGAGATGACAGGGAAGCTGAAAGTATAGTGAGGCTGATTGTTTTTAAATAGAGGATTTATTTGTATCGAGTCAATGTTGCCATTTAATTAATCAATAAATTAAAAAATTCATATCGTTCTTGCTGGCTTGGTCATTGCAAGGTCAAAAGTACCCCAAATGTCATATTGAAGTTATAAGGAAGTTCTGGGGATTATTTTCCCAATTTGGGCCTTTATTCAGCTGTATTACAAATTAATAAGTGACTGTAGATTTAGGTACCATTTCTACTTCAAAGACACTAAATTGTAACTCAAGTTTTTGGTTAATTCATTGTTGAAATTAAGTCAGGCAGGTGTCCCATTTGCAGGCCTCTGTAGCTATGTTCCTGGACTTATTTATTCCTTCCTTATCACTTTTTTTTTTTTGAGGAAGATTAGCCCTGAGCTAACATCTGCTGCCAATCCTCCTCTTTTTGCTGAGGAAGACTGGCCCTGAGCTAACATCCGTGCCCATCTTCCTCCACTTTATATGTGGGACCCCTGCCACAGCATGGCTTGCCAAGCGGTGCCATGTCTGCACCCGGGATCTGAACAGGTGAACCCTGGCCGCCGAGGCACAAGGTGCGAACTTAAACACTGTGCCACCCGGCCAGCTCCCCTTATCACTTTTGTTAAGGACGGATTTGCAAAAGGTCTTCCCAGAATCCCATTGCCCACCTCCCATTCAACCAACAGATCTCTGTGTGTGTTTTTCTTCAGAGCTATCAGTGACACAGCAAGAGACAGTGTGGCACGCACGGGGCAAGATAAGGAAGGGTCTTGAACCCGTATAAAGGAGTTCAGACATTATCCTAAAGGCGGTGAGAAATCACTGGGGGCTTTAAAACAGGAAATGTGGTCAGGATTCCATTTTTGAAAGATCGCTCTGCAGTGTGGAGGATGGATCACAGGGAGCACAAAACTGGAGGCAGGAGGACTGCCAGGTTCAAAGAGACGGAGCTGAGCCAAGAGGATGGAAAGGAGGAGACACATGTAAGATATTCAGGTAGTGAAATCAACAAGGCTAGGTGATGGATTGGACCATCCATGGGGGTGAAGGCGTGGGGAAGCACAAGTCGAGGGTGACTCCAGGTGTTGGGCTTGTGTGGCGGGGTAGCTGTTGGCCCTTCACTGAGAGAGGGACCACGGGAGGAGACCCAGCTAAGTTTTAGATGTGTTGAGGTTGTGGTTCCTGTGGGACCCCCAGGGGAGGATGTCTATTAGGCAGCTGAACCTGTGGGTCTGGAACTCAAGAGAAACGTCTTAGCTGGAGGTTGAGACTCAGAGTCCTTAACATGAAAACTGTCATCAAAGGCATGGAGGGCCATGAGATGGCAAGGAGAGTGGGGATCAAGGGTGAGAAGAGGAATCAGACATTGAAGAGAAGGACAGAAAAGGAAGGGTCAAGAGGCTGAGAAGGGGCAAGCAGACAGGTAGGAGATGCTCAAAAGCATATGGAGTCATGGAAGCCAAGAGAAGAGCACACGCTACAGAGGAGGCATCTCAACGTGCCAAGATGAGACGTCGTGTAAGGAATCAGCAACAAACAGGTTGCTGGTGCCCATGGTGGGGTGGAGAGCAGAGGGCAGTGGGAGGAGTCCAAGGAAGGTGCAGGACTAGAGCCATCTCATTCGGGAAATTGGCGGTGGAGACGGGGAGAGAACTCAGGGGTCTGTGCTGGGAGCCGTTGTTGGTGTTTGAATCCGTGGGGTGGAAGGCAGCCCAGGCAGAAGCTGTGCAGCTGGAGGAGAGGGCCAAGGGCTGAGGCTGGGGCAACACTCACGTTCCACAGACAAGCAGAGGAAGAGGGGCTCAGAGAGAAGCTGAGAAGGAATTGTTGAGAGGCGGGAGGAGACTGAGGAGAGTGGGGAGAGAAACCAAGCTGGAAAGGAGACGTCTGCAGGAGTTGGGCCGGGAGGAGACCCCGCCAGTGAGACTTGGTCAGGTCCCATCACACTTGCATTAGGAGCTGACTAGGGGACCTGCAGATGAGCAGTTTTGGAGGAGTGGTGAGGATGAGAGCCAAACCACCGTGGGCTGAAGAGTGAGCAGAAGGCACAGAGGGTGGAGGGTAGAGTGAGGAGGGGGTCAGAGAGCACAGAAAGAGACAGAGAGGAGAGACAGCTGGGAGCAGAGGCTGTGTTCACAAGGCTCAGAGGCAGGGTAAGTGATGGAGGAGTGAAGACCCAGGGATGCAGAGGGTCAAGGGTCAGAGCTCAGGCAGTAAGGCTGGCCTGGGGTAGAGGGAGGGACAGCGGGGTGGGGGTGGTCAGGGGCAAGGACTGAGGGAGCTGAGCCCCATGAGGAAGAGGGAGGGGGCTCAGCAAAGAGGAGAGGGGCTCAGTGATGGGGAGGAGTCAGTTCAATGAGGAAGGGGACAGGAAGCCAAGGTATTCTCAGCTTAGAGAGGCAAGTGGATGGGCAGTGAAGTGATGGAGAGCCAGAGGGAGGGGGGGTCTGGGGGGGGGCGGAGGAGGTCCAAGGAGTATGGTAGGGGGTGGGGGGTGGGTTACAGAATGATTCAAAAGGAGAAACCAAGGTTCATTCATTCCACAGACATTCCCTGTACACCTAATACATGCCCAGGACTGCTAGGAGCTGGGGATGCCGAGGCATAAAGAGAGGCCCACTCAGGCATGCGGGAAGCAGGGCTGGCTACGCCCTGTGGTGAACGGAGGAGAAATGGAGGGCACTCCCTCACCCAGCCGGCTAGGTGAAGAGGGTGTGCCAGCCAGGAGAAGAGCCAGTGCAAAGGCTCTGAGACACCAAAAGTGCTAGTGCATCCACAGAATGGCAAACCTGGCTGTATTCCAGGGGCGAGGAAAGAGACCACAGAAAGGCGTGTTCAGATTTAGTTTGAAAGTCTCCATCTGGCTCCCGCACCTATGACACAGGGGAGGCAGCCCTGCAGGGTCATAGCCTGGCTGAGGAGGTTGGGTGGGCTCAGTGAGGGGAAGGGCGCTCAGAGTAGAGATGGAGCCTCCCTCCCAACTTCTTCACAAACCCACACCCCCACAGCTCTGCCCCCGCCCCCCGCTCCCTCCATCCCAAGCGCTCAGTGAAACCCACTTCCCTGAGCCAGGAGGGCAAGGCTGTGCCCTCCTCGTTTCTCTGCTGCTTCTCCGGCTCCTTCATCCTAGTCCAAACCCCTTTCGAGTCGATGTTCCTTTAATTAGGTCTTGCCCCTGGGTGGCTCAGTGACTGCCTCCCCTAAGAATGGCTTCTGGTCACAGTCCCTTCTCCCCCAGCTTTCTCACCTCCAAGGATCTTACTAAAATCAAAGCTCTGATGGTGTCACACCCCCTGCCTAAAATCCATCAATAGCTCCCTGTGGCCTGCAGAATTAAGACACAGCTCCTCCACCTGGCCTAACAGGCTCCCATGAGCTGATCCCACCTGGCTCATCTCCTAAGCAATATGGAACTATTTTTGTTTCTCTGGTCACATCACTCTACTTCACATCTCTGTGCCTTTGTGCACGTTGGTCCTACTGCCTGGAGCACTCTCTGCCTCCTCCTGAGCCTGACGAACTCCTTCAAGCCTCAGAACCAAAGTCACCTCCTCCAGAAAGTCTCCCCTGATCACACCTCCCAGCAAAGTCTAGATGGAGCATTTCTCTGTGCTCCCCCGCCCCCAGTACTGGACTTGAATCCATCACAGTAGATAGCACCTCGCATCATTATTATCTGCTAAGAGGTCTTTGTCGCCCACTAGAAAGAACTTTGGAGGGTGGAGCCTGTCTTTTTTCTGAATGGGAGCCCAGTGAAGGGGTGAAGCTCCACAAAGGGATGGGGTCCCCCAGAGGTAGGGTTGAGGATGTGGTGAGACAGAGGCTCCGGGAGGGGAGTACGCGGATGAAGGTCACTGAGTGTTCGATAAAACACGGGGAGTGGGATTGGAAAGGAGTGAGGGGCCCAGGGTGGGTTCAGAGAGGGTCAATGAGGGGTGGAGAGGAACTTGCCATGACCCAGAGGAGGGCTGACCTTGGTTTGGGGTGGTATCTAGCCTTGCAGGATCTCGATTTGGTAAGTGATCTGAGCTCAGTTGGCGGGGGAGGTGGTGACAGGGAATGGGGTCCTCAGTGAGGAGGCATGGAAGTGGGCGGGCAAGGGCCCCTCTCAGGGGACATGCTCTCCCAGGAGATGCGTCTGTTCGTGGCGCCCAGGGTCATCCCCGGTGTGCCCCCCTGAGAAGACCCAGCATCCTTTACCTCAGCTGGGAGTTAGCTTAGATCTTCACTTTTTCTCCCCTGGCCCCAAATAGCCTTTAACTGGCCAGTTTGCCTCCCACCTAAGCCACCTCCCCTGACCTCTTCCTGCGGCTGGACCGTGCTGCCCCCTGACTAAAACCTCTCAGTGGCTCCTCATTACTCACAGCTCAAGTCAGGTGAAATGCAAACTCCCCAGCCCGGCAAGTACAGAGCACTCCCCGTCTGACCTCTGCCCACTTCCGCAGCATCACGCCCAGAACGGCTCTGCTCCCTCAGCCCCAGGCAGCTTTCATGGCTCTATCCTAAGGCGTGGTAGGTTTTTTGTTTTAGCAGCACAACCTCTCTTTCCAATAGAAAAGACCCTCCAAGCATAAAACAGATGTGAGCCCAGCCGCTCCAGTTACAACCCGAGGGCTCCCCAGATCTCCACCTATGAACCATTCCTCCAGCTACTCCCAGCTGCACACCATCACCTGAACAGCCTCTGCCCCCTCCTGGCTCCACACCTTTGGACATGCTGTTCCCTCTGCCTGGAATGCCATTCCCTCTCACCCACCCTCACTCCCTTGCCTGGAGATCATCTACTCAAAACACAAGCCAGGAGTCACTCCTCTGGGCTCTCCCAGCCCCCCACGGTTCCTCCTGTCACCGCATTCACAAACCAGATAGAAACTATGGTCTCCTCCCCACTCGCCCGTGGACTCCTCAAGACTCATCTCTGTGTCCCACAGCCAGGCTCAGTAGGTTCGCAGTGGACGTTTGTGGAATGGCCCAAGGAACGAATGAGGCTTCAGAGAGGGAAGATGGTCAGCGCGGGTGGAGGATGGGACAGTGAGAAGGGGCAAAGAGGCGGCACCAGCTTCCGGAGGAGTCAGGGTTCAGTGAAGGATGGGGGTTTCAAAGGGCACAGGACTGAGTGAGGGGGCCCAGGAATCAGATAGGAGAAGAGACTCAGTAAGGGGAGGGGGCACTCTGCGAGGGATGGTGAGGGAACGAGGCCTTGGTGAAGGCAGGAAATCCAGATGGGAAGGAGGTCAGCAGAGGGTGAGGCGCAGCGAGCAAAGAAGAGATTGTGAGGGCAGAGGGGCTCCAGGGTGGGGAGGGGTCCTCATGAGTGGAAGAGGAGGAGGATGCCCTGCCAGTGTTTGTAACTCATCACTAAACAGTTCTTTGCTCAATTTCTCCCCCAACAGGCAGGGAGATGATCACTCAGACCGGAGAACAGTCATTTCTGAGCTCAGAACTGGTGTGTGGCTCCAAATCGGAGCTCTACTCGGTGGCATCCAGCTGCCCTCCTGACGTGCCATCACGAGATGGGGGACAGAGCTGAGGCCTGTATCCACAGCAAGCCCACCTCTGCCCCCAGGCTGCCCACTGCCTCTCTACGTGGTCGGGAGGCCAGAGCAGCCACATACGGGTGTCTTAGTCCTCTTTCTTCCCTCCCCCACCCCCCTAAAACCCTAGGGCAAAAAGGTGCACACATTGTTTATATAACAATGACATGCATCCCAAAGTCTCTACAGAACTTGGTATTTTACAAAGGTTTCACGATAGATACCCCTATCATCTCAGGTAAGCCTTACCGTATTCCTATCTAAGTACGCTTGTGGTTTATGGTCATTATTTAACAAGTATTGCCTAGCAAGCTCTATCCTCATCCCTCTCTGAGCCTCTGTCCATTTTGGACCCTCATGGCATCCTGAGTCTTTCCCCACACCTCACTCCAGCCTCAGATCTCACCATCAGGGATGTCTGTCACTCACACCACCTGGCAATAAAGATGGGGTTACACGCTGCCGAGGCTGTGGGATGTGGCTTTTCAAAGCAGACACATCAAAATTGCTGCATTTGATTGGGCATTACTGGGACTGGCCTGTTCTGATGGCCCGGCTGGTACTTTTTTTTTTCAGTACAAAAGACTCAAACCCAGGTCTTCTGACCCCCCAGTTTAGGTGGGTGTGCACCTCTGCATGTGTGAGTGGAAGCGGGACCACAAGGCTGTGAGTGGCTCCTCTCGTCCTCTCTCTCATCTCGGAAATAGAGGAGACCGATTATAAACCGCTAAACCGCATCTGGCCCGGGGAGTCCAAAACACTGGCCACAACAGATGAGAAGGGAGGAAAATGAAGGGCTCGCTGCTGATTAAACGTAACCGTCTCTAATTGTTCGTTAAGCCAGGGATTTTCAGCTTCACCAGCTCTCTGAGCTTCTCTCCCTGGGCTGGGTTCTGGCCTTGGCCGCTCCCGTGGAGACCCAACAAAACGCCACTGCCTTTCGACCTTTCCTGGCAGGCCTCGGTCTGCAGGCCTCCAAAGCGGAGCAAGAGGTGGTTGGGCTAGATTTCAGAGGAGCTGCCTGCCTGTGGGCGTGACATCTCTCCCTTACCGGGGATGCTGAGAGACAGACAGGCCTTGGGGTCTGCAGCACAGGCCTCCAGCCCACTCCCTAGCATGGGTCGCTCACACAGAGTAGCCATTCTCCAACATAATGTGCGTGAACTGAACCCTCATCCCTGGAGACATTGGCAGTGGCAAGAGGACCTCCCTCAGGACCGCCTAGGACAGGAATCTGCGAGGGGCGGCGAGGGCGGTAGAGACAGGCTAACCTTGAACTCTTATCAAGCTCTGTTTTCAAGAAGACTGGGCTCGAAGGAATTAGGAGACCTGGGTTCCAACACTGACTGTGTGTCCTTGTGCCTGTCATCTCTTCTCCTTTCTTAGCCTCAGTTTCCCCATCTGTACAATGATACGATTTATTTTATTTTAAGCTGTGAGAACTCTTTCTTCCAATGACATCTTACACGGAGTCTTATGGAAAGCAGGGAAGAGTGGAGCCGCTCTGGTTGGGAGGGCAGGGGGGCTAGACTGCCATCCACTTGCCTCCCCGTCACCCCCCCCCGCCACCATGCAGCTCCCTGAATACCACTGGGCTGGGCTAAAAACCATGATCTGGGCAGGGAAGGCAGTTGCCCATCGCCAAGCTGTGCAGAGTTCCCTGCCCCAAAGGAGCCACCAGTAAAAGAAAGGAGCCCTGGACTCCCGTCAGTGCGGAGGGGACCGCGCATCCCTGGCTGCGGGGCCAGCAATCATCTCCATGGATACCACACAAAGCTGGTGTCATGTCAAAGGGCATAATCCACAAACTGGATTCTCACAAGAGAGGGGTTAATCTAGAAAGCAGAGTCTACAAAGGGGAAAATAGGCAAAAGGAGTGATCTATAGAGTGGGTAATCTCAACAAATTAATCCACAAACTGGATAATCCACAAGCAGGATAATCTACCGAGTAATGTACAAAGGTGTAATAAAGTAGAAATCTGCAATGGTCACCACAGAATGAAACTAGCACAGGCCCCCTCCCACCCCCAAGGCCCTCAGTGGTCCAGCCCCGCTCCAGTACTCACTCCGCCTCTGCCTCTTCCCCTTGATCCCCCGGCTGCCGGCAGCGAGATGCATCCAGCTCAGAACCAGGGCCACCACACACAGCCCAAGCCGCATAGTCACTCGCCAGCTCCAGGCCCCTGGTGGGAGGGGTGGTCTCTGGGGAGGTGGGGTGGACGGCGCAGGGCTCTTGCTAACGCCTCCGGGGCTGGGTCAGCAGCAGGAGGCCCAGGCCTGGGCTGGATCCCAAATCCACCATAATCTCAGCTGGGGACAGAGAGGGTGCGGGGAGCCCACTTTTCCATCAGCCCATAAGGAAGTCCAGAGAGCTTCCCTCAAAGGCACCTCGGGGTGTCACATGGGATAACTCTTTGTCACTTCAGCAGGGACACCTCCAAAAACCAACCTATTGAGGGAGGGATGAGAGAGAAGGGTTAATTCTGGGGTACCATAGGGCCCCCCAACCTATGCCTCCTACCCTCCCATGTCCCCTACCTAGGAGACTGTGAGAACTCAGAATGTTTGGACATTACAAGCTACCCACCTGGCACCCCTGTAGAAGAAATCTACTGCTTTTCCTATCTTGTGGAATTCCCTGACCTGGGACTGGAGCCGGCTACCCAAGTAGCTAGAATACGGTGGACACTCAAATAAAACTTGTGGATCACGGGAAACCAGCTGACCCCACCCCTGCCCAATGTTGGTCAGTTCTAGCTGGAAGTTCTTCTTTAGGTCTGCCCTGCAGACCTCACGCTGCAGTAATAGCCTGTCTCTCGAAGAGGAGCTCTATCTGTCTTTCTGTGAGTGACCCCTCAGCCTTCTCTTCCCAGTGCTGAGTCACCCCTGTGCCTTTCACCTGTCCTGGAGCTAGAGCAGTGGCCCCTGACAAGCTGGCAGACTCTGCGTGGCCCTCTGGGCTTGGCGGGAGAAAAGGAAGTAAGGCTTCCCCTGGCCACAGAAACTCTGACACAGCAGGCCCTGCGGGCCTGGCCTTTGTCAGAGGATAAAAGAGGCAGCAATGCCCGCCCTGGCCAGAGTCACAGAGAATGGGGATAATCCCCCGGCCCAGCGAGGGCCAGGTCTCTGGACCCGCTGGCCCGGGGGGGTGGGGGCAGGGGGAGCTGGTCCCTCCCCAGGGAAATGTGTCTGGGAAGTTGGAGCTCAACCTGGGAGTCAGGGGACGAAAACCCCACTTCACACTCACAGGGTCGCAAACACACAGAGGCCCGCCCACACACTGCCCCACACACTTTGCTGCGCACCCACTCACACTCACACGGGGACGGGAGAAACCAGCAAGCCTTTGGGAAGCTTTCTAGATGCCAGGGAGGCATCACCCTCCCACCCACTGCTCAGATGCCTTTGGACAAGTCACTTGGCCTCTCTGAACCTCGGTTTCCTCATCTATAGAGTGGGGATAAATAGCCTAGTTCACAGGCTTGCTCTGAGGGTTGGCTGCATTTTGGCTTACTAATGAGAAATCTGAAACGCTAGCGTGGAGCTGCCCCTCCCAACCCCGGTCCCAGTCCTTTTGCCCTTCACCTCTTGGGGAGGCCCCAGGAGAGCCCACCTGCATGGGAGATAAATCATTATCCCACGAGGGAGTTCAGCACCTCCCTCCTCTGCCTCTCCCACCAGCTTTGAAGGCCAGACACACTCAAGTGGTTAAGCTGCTTGTGAGAAGTGTTTACATGAGGCTGATGGATCCCACCTGGCTCTGCGGCCGGAGCCAGTGGAGATGCCCCCAGCCACCCCCAAACGCCAGCCCCTACCTGCCCCTCCAGTACTCCCTGCGTGACCTGCCAAAGCATTCCCATCCTCCCCAGCCCCCACTGCACTCCCCCATCACCCACCAACTGCCGACGTCCGGCTGAGCGTATCGGCCTGGGGTCTTCAGCTCCAAGTATATAGTCTCAGAGGTCGGCCGTAGAGAATGATGGTTAAGGGCAGAAACTTCAGAGTCAGATGGCCTGGCTTCAAATGTTGGCTCTGCTATTTCTTAGCTGTTACCTTGGGCTAGTTGCTTAGCTGGTCTGATCCTCAGTTTCCTTATCTGCAAGAGGGTTGTTGTTTTTTGTTTTGTTTTTTAAAGATTTTATTTTTTTCCTTTTTCTCCCCAAAGCCCCCCGGTACATAGTTGTATATTGTTAGTTGTGGGTCCTTCTAGTTGTGGCATGTGGGACGCTGCCTCAGTGTGGTTTGATGAGCAGTGCCATGTCCGCGCCCAGGATTTGAACCAATGAAACACTGGGCTGCCTGTAGCGGAGCGCGCGAACTTAACCACTCGGCCACGGGGCCAGCCCCAAGAGGGTTGTTGTTTTTTTATAGCTTAAATGAGTTAACACATGAAACTGCTTAGAATGGTACCTGGCACGTAGTGAGGGCTCAATTGTATATGCCGTATTTTCTATGCCCAACACTTCATCTTGTGTCTACATTCCAACGGTCATCTAAAAAGCAACATAAACAGTTTTTTTGTATCCATCTGGACCCGAACCTTCCTGCTGAGCACTGTTATGCAATTTCCATATTTGCATTTGTCTTTATGGTTGATTGCCTCGGCCCCAACGTGATCACTCAGTGATAGGGTTAACTTTTAATTGGAGCGTTTCTCAAACTGAAGTCTGAGGACCCCTGGCAGATTCACTCTCAGGGTGCCGTGAGTCCTTACACGGGGCAAACACTGGTGAAGACCACGGGAGACAAATCAGGTGTTAAACCTCAGTGAGACTTTGGTCTCACCGTGTGATCAGCACCCCTGAGGTCCTGGGGGCAGAAAAAGTCCCATATGCATCTCTGCCCTCCCTGTGCCACCCTGCATGGTGCCTGGCACATCGGGGTTAGTGCTCAGCAAAGGTTAGCTCCCTTCCTTTTCCTCCCTCTACTTCTCTAAATTCTCCCTCCATCCTCCTGGGTCTTAGCTTTCACCTGAGCCCTTGCCATGCTCACCTGGACCCGGCCAGTGAGGGTCTCCTGGTCCACTCCCCCAGGAATCACTATCCAACCCTGATCTCAGCTAGGAAATGGGGAGGAGGATCTGGATCTGAATTTCACTGGAGCAAGCGACATGGGCCCTCATCGCTGGATAGGAAGCGATCCAAGCGCCCCTAGAAAGGTCTACCTATGGAATCAACCCTGAAAAGGAGCTAGGAGTTCACTTTACGAGGGATACAAGCAACAAAGAGGAGGGAAGCCGGGTGTCGGAAGGGGTGAACGCGAGGGCAAATGCCCTGCCTCAAGGGAGCATGTACTGTTCAACGCCAGCTGATTGTTGACAGGCAGAAATAATGGCTCAATATTACCAGATAGTCTCACTTATTAAAGGAAAAGTTGAAAATTCAGAATTTTATGTGAAATGTGATTTTAAAAGCTGGACAGGTCTCAGTCTAGGGACCCTGCAGTACCAAGCCCTGGAAGGTGACAGGCCCCTGCATCCATGTCTCTCCAGTTCATCCTTGCCCTCCTCCCACCCCCCTGCAGTGGGCACACACACAGACTGCCAGGCAGACTCGGGCTGCGAGAGGAGATGGGAGCTGCTGACTGTCTGTAAGTAGCCTGTTTCATTTCTATTAGTTCCTCTGTCTGATTTCCTCTGCCCCGTGGGCTATATAGCACGAGCAGTCCACTTTTTGAGGCCCGTTCCCCTGCACAGGCAGAGCCAGCGAGGAGAAGTGCTGGCAATGATCAAGGTCTCAGGCATCCGTGGGGGTGAGGAAGGGCATTTTGTCTCTGCCAGGGTGGGAGTGAGGGATCCACATTCATTACGTGCCTGCACCACCTGCCACGTGCTAGGCCCTCACTCACTCCTCACTCCAACTCTGGGAGGAAGGCAGAATTATTCCCATTTTACTGGTGCTGAGAGTTTAAAGGTCTTGGGGTTACAATCAAGTCAGTGAGCAATGGTTTGCCACTCAGGACTGGGTATCTGGAGGGCCCGGCAAGGGGCAGGAGCTGAAGGATGTGGGGCATGACGCAGCTTGGGGAATAGGCGACAGAGGTCGGGAAGGCTGCAGGAGACAGATCCAGAGCTGGGGCAGGAGATCAAGGAGAGAGGGGCTCCTGCTAGGTGGTCCAGGGAGGGGAGGACACAGGCTGGAGAGGGGGACACAGCTGGGGGTGGAGCTGAGGGCGGGACTCAGTTCCCTGGAGAAGGCTGGAATAACTTTCACCTTTCTGCCTGCAACACTATCAGGACAAATTGGTACTCCGTCTGAGGCCGGATACGCACCCAAAAATGTAAACCATCCCGATAATTTCTCATTAGTCCTCCCCGGGACCTGATGCGGGTGGAGAGTTTGGGCCATGGAGCGGGCTGGCGGGCAGGGATCGAAGAATTGCTGGGCTGGGAGTGGGACCAAGTACTACGTGCTTGCCCGACCCGTGGGGATTAGCGTGTCCGCCAGAGCCAAGCCAGGTGTTGGGCCCCCTCTCCGCGCCCCAACACCAGGGGCAGCGGGGAGAGGCTCCTTCACGTCCCTCCATCATCGCTCCAAGCGCGCAAGGGCTTCTTCCCTCCCCACTATGCCAGGGAGGGCCAACAGGTGCAGGGGGAGGGGAGGCGGGCCTGAAGTCCCTGTGACTGCCCCCCCCCCCCAATCCAGACAACTCTGCAAGTCCGAGGGGCCGGTTTCATAAGAAAGCTCCTGCCCCCAAGGGCGCGCACCCAGAATCTGTCCTTGCTCTCCTGGGAGCCCCGGGTCAACACAGCCGCCGCCTCTCCCCAGCCAAGCCACACCATCCTCCCCTAGCGCCCGACCCCACGGGCCAGTCAGCCGCGCCACCTCGCAGCGCACCGGGGCCCGCGGCGCACGCCGCCTGCCACGTCGGACCCGGGCCCAGGCTACGGGACTGGGGTGCGGGTAACCAGGGGCCATGGGACAATCCTAGAATCAAGAGCTTCTGGATTCGGGGTGCTGGTGAATAGGGCTGGTGGACTTGGAGAATTCAGAACTACGAGTAAGGACGCTCACAGGGGGCTGCCGGGTTGAGGGGAACCCGAGGCAGCAACCAGGAGGGGACTGCCCAATGGCTTGAGGGATGACGGCGGGTGCTGGGGGTGGCAGGGCTTGCAGGAGGGGGTCCAGGAGGTGCCCTCTCCCACACTCGTTGACCAGAGAGCGGTCAGAAATTCCCTTGCTCTCACGGGCTCACCCCCGCACTCACCTCGGCCAAGCCCCGACGGGAGGGCCCGCGGCTCCCAGGTCCCGGGAGAGGGGGCGCTGGGGAGGAGGACCGGGCAGCTCAGGGGGGACTCACCTCCGCGCTGCCAGCCGCGGCGGGTGCAGGCCCAGGAGGGGCGAGGGCGCGGCCGGCTCGCCCGCCCGCCCGCCGCAGGACTGTCCTGGGCGCCCGCGCTCCGCCCGCGCGCGTTCCCAAGTTGCTCAATCTGCGGGCGGCTCACGCCCTCCGGGGCCAGCGCCCCACCCGGCGCATCGGTCCTCGGGGCGGCCCGGTCCGGCCCTCGCTCCCCGCGATGCCCCACGCCCGCGGTCCGCTCCCCGCTCTCCGCCCGCTGCTCGTGCTCTCCGTCGCGCCTCCGATCGGCCGGAGCTCTCAGCCCGGAGAGGGGCCGGTCCTCCGCTCGCACGAGGGAGGGAATCCCCCGCTTTGCAGTCCCACCCCCGAGCCGGCCCCCCTTCCCGGGATCCGCAGCAAAAAACGGACTGGAGCGCCAGGCCCGGGAGTCCGTAGCCCCCTCCCGCAAGCCCTTGCCCGCAGCTGCGGTGCTGCGCTTGGAGCGCAGGGCTGGCAGCCCCCCACGTTCACTGGACCCTGGCGCAGACCCTCTGTTCTTGCCTCCTCCCCTACCCCACCCTGCACCCTGGCGATTCCATGCCGCCAGCCACCGGCTGCAGCTCCAGGCATCTTGGCGTCAGAACAGGGCCAGGGAGCCTCGCAAAACCTCAGTTTCCCTATCATGAACCTGAAAAGTGACAAGGGACGGGCTCATCAGGGCCTGTGGTCCTGGCCACGCCCTCTTCCTCTCAGGGTCAAATCTTCAGAGCATCTTCCAGTTCAGAGGAAATGTGAGGCTCTAACATCCCGGGAACCCAGGTGAGGACACCTCCCCACAGAGCCCTAAGAGGAGTAGGAGAGATCTTGAAATAACACCTCCCTTCAAATCCCTGCTCCATCACTTACCAGCTGTGTGGCCATGCGTAAGTTACTTAACTTCTCTGAGCCTCAGGGTTCTCATCTGTTTTGAGGGTTCAAGTGAAATGAAGGATGCAAATGCCTGGAAAATGGTCGGGACTCCATAAATGTTTGTGGAATGAGTCTTGAAGGGCTGCAGACACCTGCAGTGACCCAGAGGATGTTGAAGTCAAGCCTGAAGAAGGGAGGGAGGGAGGCTCGTGTCTTAGGGTGGCAAACAGCTGTTCTCCAGCTTCCTTTCGGATTGGGTAAAGGAAAATGGGCTAAAATGGCAGTTAGCAGGAGTTTAAGTTAGAGCAGAAAAGCTCTACTGATTGTGGGGGCTGGCGGGTGGTGAGTAATCAGGGCAGACTGGAATCTCCTTCTCAGGAGAGGAGGGGGAGCCTGAGTATTGAGACGAGGGCACAGGGTCTTTCACAGTGACAGAGGAAAAGATGGAGTGACCCCTGGTGTGTCCTGATGGCCAGAGAAAGTGGAGCTGTTGGGTCCCAAATGCCAGCATCTGGGCTCCTTCAGCCAGAGCATTGCCAAGTTAACAGGAGGCAAAGTGCCACTTCCGAGTTGGTCCTGGGCCCCCTCCCACCCCCCAGGCCCCTTTCCTCTCCCCTCTGCCCTGAGCTGTCCCTGCTCTCACCGGCCGCTGGGGCTGCTCTGTGCCTAATCAAACAGCCCCAAATGCTGAAAACTCAGTGTTTATTTTATTTTATTTTTTTACACACTTGCATAACTCCCTGACGAGCCACGCCAGGCGTTGGGCTTTTTGTTTGGTTTTATTTTGTTGCATTTAGGGAAAAAGAGAGAGAGAGAGAAAGAAAAGAGAAGAAATAACACAAACCACTCAGCCTTAGAAGCCGTCGGGCCAGGCAGCGGGCTCGGGTTTCCTGCCCGAGGACAAGTCTGCGGGAGTCTGGGGCCCTGGCTACCAGGCTCAGGAATGAGTGAGAAAGGGAAGGAAGCCACCTGGGTCAGGGAAGATAATGAATTAGAACCATGTGACAAGCATGGATGAATAATAAAGAGCATTTCGTGTGCACCTAATAGATGCCAGCATTGTGGTTGGCATATAGATTCTGTTACCTTATTTCGCAACCATTTCACTTTCTTTCTTTTCTCTTTTTCTTATAAATGTGAATTCTGAGCCTCAGGGACGTCAAGTAAATTGCTCAGAGACAGACGGCATGTAAGTGGCCAGTCCTGTTGCCATGAGGCTAAAAGACTTGTAATTTTTTCTGAGACAGCCATGTCGCCCTGAGTTTGCATAGGCTGTTCATTCCACCTAGAAATGCCTGCTTTTCTGACCCTTCTTTTATCATCCTTCAAACTGCCTGCGTGAAGTTCCCCCGCTACTTTGCAAGTCAGTGTCCGGACCTTGCGTAGACCCACACAGGACTCATTGCTGGCCTGCGATCGTCTCTCCCACTGCCTGTGAGCCCCTCCAGGGCGGAGGCTGCGTCCGATTCGTCCTGATGATCCCAGCACCGTGGACATACTTAATCAATGTTTGGTGAACTGAACCCCCAGACGGCCAAGACTGTACCTTTGGTAGATCCTGCAAGCTTATTCAATGATGTCCCAGGTCACAATCACTACTTACCCGGGACGAGATCTTCATTCTCATTAGAACCAAAAGTCAGTGGACCCGGGCCAGGATAGTAGCCCCTAGAGATGAGAAAGTTCCTTATACTTATATCAGCCTTTTCCAGGCAAGAACTATTCTACCTCCTGCATTGCCACTGTATCAGTACACTTTCAGCTACCAGTAGTAGAAGATCAACTCAAAATAGCCTAGACAGCCAGGAGGTTTATTATCTCATGTATGAAGAAAGGCAGAGGTAGGAACGATCCAGCAGCTCAGCAACCACATCAGATTCCTTCCTATATTCTCATTCTATCATCCTCAGTGTGTTGGCTCCTATCCTCAGGATCACAAGATAGCTGCAGCAGCTCCAGGCACTCAGCCTTCACCAACCAAGTCCCAGCAACAAGTCCAGCTGTCTCTCTCTCTTTTTTCTTTTTGAGGAAGATTAGCCCTGAGCTAACATCTGCCACCAATCTTCCTCTTTTTGCTGAGGAAGACTGGCCCTGAGCTAACATCTGTGCCCATCTTCCTCTACTTTATATGTGAGACGCCTGCCACAGCATGGCTTGCCAAGCGGTGTGTAGGTCCGCACCGGGGATCTGAACCAGCAAACCCTGGGCCATGGAAGCAGAACGTGCGAACTTAACCGCTGTGCCACCAGGCTTGCTCCTCCAGCTGTCTCTTTTTAAAGAGTTAACTGGCACTTTAGAGTGGCTAAAATGTTAAATTTCATGTTATGTATATTTCACCACAATTAAAATTTTTTTACAGGAGCTAATTGGATCACATGCCCACCAGTGAACCAATCACAGCCAAGAGGGATGACGCCCCTAAGATCGGCTTAGACCAGTCAGGATTCACCTGGATTGTGTGAGGAGGGTGTTCCCGGACAAGAGCAGAATTCTGTCGGCACTGAAGAAGGAGAAATGGGCTTTGGGGCAGGTGACCCTCAGTGTCTGTGGTCATCACTGTTACTCGAAGAAAAGCTGACCTGGTTTTTGTCAGTTTATCGCAGACTCGCATGCAAACCTTCGTCTCCACGACCCTGTTGTTCCCTGAGATCTTGTCCTTCTCTGTCCATGGAGGCAGCATAGGACAGTGGTCAAACACGTGGACACTGGAATTCGCCCTGAGTTCAAAGTCCATCCCTACCACCCATTAACTCCATGTCCTTGGGCATGTCACTTCACCTCCCTGAGCCTCAGTTTCCTCATCTGTGAAATGAGCAGAGCAACAATGTCTATCCCACCGCAGTTCTTCTGGGGGTAACACAGGGGCATGCGTTTAAAGAGCTTAACGCAGCCCTGGGAGTTACAGCGAGTACCCAGTACGTGCTGGCTCTTATCGTTCGCTGTGATTTTGTCCTTTCATTCATTAAATATTAACTGAGTGCTATTGTATCCCAGGCCCCGGGCTGGGAATGGAGGCTAGAAAAATGAATATCGCACTGTCTGTCTTCCTAAGGAGCTCCTGGTCTGGGGGAGAGACGGATTTATGAGACAAGGTAGACAGGGTCCCGTGACAGCACAGAGGAAGGGGTGACCATGACTCTTTGAGGGAGTCAGAGATGCTGCTCCAAGGAGGAGATGCTTGAAAGGCTTGGCATTTCCTAGGCACATGAGATGAAAAAGGCATTTCAGGCAGTGGGAACGGCTTGTGCAAAGGCCCAGAGGTGTGATGCATCATGGTGCCCTTGGAGATATAAGTAGTTCTGCTTCATGGGGATTTAGGACGAAAGAGGTGGAGAAGAGGGCAGCAGATGAGATCCTTCTGGAAGGGCCTTGTGTACCAGACTAAAGAGCAGGGACTTTACCTTGAGGGCAGTGGGCAGGCAGCCCCTGGGAGGTTATGAGGCAAGGTTGGAGTTGTGCTTTAGAAGGAGGGCCCTGACAGCCCGTGTGAAGGCTGAATTTGAAGGGGAGAGACTGGAGGGGCTGAGGACCCCCAGTGGGAGCTCAGGTCTCCCCCTTTCCTCTCTCTCAATTTCCCTTCCAGGGGGCCGGCAATGTCCTCTGCAAGCCCACTACCACCATAAACCCACCCTCCTGGATTCTCCACCGGGTTGTAAACGAGCTCCAGCTCCCCCAACCCACACGTGGGACCCTGCAGCCCTCCCCGGGCAGGGTTTGGAGAAACCACTTTTTCACCCACATGAGGAGGCTTCTTTCCCCCTCACCCTCCCTTCCTGACCCTCCCTTCACTGTCCTGCAAACGCCCCTGCTCTTTTCCATTCCTTCTCTTCTACCGCTGTCCTCTCCTCACCTTCCACGTCTGCCACGTGCCCTGTGGTGCCTTCTTTGCTCACACAGGACTTTGACATCCGTCTCAAGGTCCTCGTCTCCATCGCAGGCTCAAGCGTCATCTCGGGGACCTCACCCTCCGTGTCAGTGCCACTCCCAACACCTCCTGGACTTTCCAGACGGGGCTCCTCTTCTCGTCCGCTTCGCTTCAGCCTCCCGTGCACATGGCCAGCCCGTTGGCCTCATGCAAACTGCTCCATCTCTGAAATTGTAGACTCTGAGACCCTGAGCCCCCCAGACCCCCACCATAACCTCTTGCTCCCTCCCTCCTAATTCAGATTCTTGATGTTTTAACTGCGCGATAATAGTTTCTGCCCCGGCCTCGCCTCAACATCTCCACTGCCCTGCAAACCTTTGCCTCTGCCCCCTGAATCATGCAGGAGAGTCCCCCAGCTCCCTGGGACAGCGCCAGCCTCCACTGCGCCCTCGGCCACTCATGGCGACCCCTTAAGCCACCCAGGCCCCACCTCATCGGGACAGCTGAGACAGGCAAGAGTGACTCCTTCAATTTCCTGCCCCTAAAACTAAACCCAGGATCCCTCTCCAGAACCTCTTTTGCCCCAGATTTCCCCTCTCTTGGTAAACCAAGAGAGTGAACCTGATAGACAGACAGGAAAGTAGCAGTTGCTTTTTCATTCTTCCTCTCTCTTGCCTCCCACGTCCGTGCCATTGGCAAATTCTGTTGGGTCGACCTCCAGACCATTTCCGAAACCCATCTCCTGCTCCCCTCACTGTACCGCTTTAAGCTCTCTTCGCTGCTTCCCCGGATGGTTGTAAGCATCCCTGACTGGTTCCCTGGCTTCCACTCTCTCCCCTCACCAACACGGGCTTCACACAGTAGCCAGAGAAAACGTTAAAAATTATAAAGCAGATCCCATCGCTCACCCCCCTGCTTAAACCTTCCAGTGATTTTCCATCGCACTTAGAATCAAATCCAAAAACCATCCCTTATAAGGCCACATCCCTCTGGCTTCGTCTATCGCCTCTCTCTCTCGGCTTCAGCCTCGCTGGGCTTCTTTCAGTTCTTTGAAAGCTCCAAACTCTATTGCGTCTCAGGGCCTTTGCACAGGTCCCCTGTTGACTTGCCCCTCCCATAGTTCTTCAGGTGGGCGACTTCTTTTGCGCCTTCCAATCTCGGCTGGAACATCATTTTGTTAGAAGGGCCTTTCCTGACCTCTCCGTCTAAGTGGCTCCCCCATCTTTCCTTATCACAGCTTCCTTTCTGTTTTATCAGACGTTGTATTTTGTAATCTTTTACTTGCTTGCTCCCCTCCCAGACTTCAGTTCCCAGTGCCTGCCTGTGAGAGAGCCCTTCTTGCTTTCACGTTGCCCCATGCTCCCTTGCTAAGGTCAACAACAACCTCCTAATTACCATATTCCATAACTCCTTTGTCTTCCTCCTTCTCTACTTCTTTGCAACTCTTGACGCGTTCTCCTTTTTGGAATGCTTCTCTCTACCATCCTAGTTCCTGCTCCTGTCCTTCTGCCTACCTCTCCTCCTGGCCCTCAACTGTGGGCAAGCTCAAGGTGATTCCTGACTCTCTGCCCTTCTCTTCAACCACCAACTTTAGACAAAAGGCTGAGTCCTTTTATCTATATTTATCTTTATTTGAACAATGTTCGAAAGTAAGAAAAGTAAGTGTGATAGTTAATTTTATGTGTCCACTGTGCTACCAACATTGTTCTAGATGTTTCTATGAAGGTATTTTTTAGATGAGATTAACGTTTAAGTCAGTAGACTTTGAGTAAATTAGATTACTCTCCATAATGTGGGTGGGCCTCATCCAATCAGTTGAAGGCCTTCCCAGAACAAAGACTGATCTGCCCTGAGCAAGAAGGAATTCTGCCAGCAGGCGGCCTTTGGACTCAAACTGCAACACCAGCTCTTTCCTGGGTCTCCAGCCTTCGGCCCACCCTGCAGATTTTGGACTTGCCAAGCCTCCACAATCATGTGAGCTAACTCCTTAAAATATATACGCACACACACATCCTATTGATTCTGCTTCTCTGGAGAACTCTAACTAGTACAGTAAGTGGTAACTAAAAACCTCCCAAACTCCCTTCCTTAGTGAGATCACTCCCAGATGCAAGCATGTTGGGCCTGAGTCAGGACACGCAGGTTCTAGTCACGGGTCTGCACCTGCTGGCCGGATGATATAGTCTAAGTCCCTTGACATCTCTAAGCCTGCTTCTCCCACGGTCTCTGCCATCTCAATAAACAGCACATCCAGCTACCTGACCACTGTAGGCAAAGCCCAAAAGGCATCCTGGGTTGCCATCGTTCTGGTCCAGCAGCGAGCTGTTTCCCGCCTACCTCCAGGGGGGATCCTGGACCCATGTATTAGGCTCCATCTCCTCTATCATCACTGTGGCCCAAGCACCATCATCGCCTGCCTGGCAATGCTGGTCTCCCAGCTTCCCTTTTGCCCACACAATCCACAGCAGCCAGAGTGATTTTTTAAAACTATAAATCAGATCATAGCATTTGGATTAGTTTTCTATGGCTGCTGTAACAAGTTAGCACAAACTGAGTGGCTTGAAACCACGCAAATGTATTGTCTTGTAGTTCTAGAGGCCAGGAGTCCGACATGTGTTGTCAGCGCTGGTTCCTTCTGCAGGCTCTGGGGAAGAATCTGATTCCGTGCCTTTTCCACCTTCTAGAGGCCACCACACTCCTCGGCTCATGGCCCCTTCCTTGCATCACTCTGACCTCCGCTTCTGTCATCACATCTCATCCTCTGACTCTGAGCCTCCTGCCTCCCCTTTATAAGACCTTTGTGATTATATTGGGCCCAGCTGGATGACCGAGGATCCTCTCTCCCTCTCAAGATCCTTAACTTCACCATATCTGCAAAATCCCTGCTCCCATGTCAGGTTTTGGGGACCAGGATGCAGACATCTTTGAGGGGCTGTCTGTCACAGCATTGTTAAACCTTCCACCACACTTAGGATTAAAACCAAACATTCCTCCTGATTCACAAAGCTCTTGGTGGCCTGCCCTGCTCCCCTACTCTGCCCTCTCACTGTGCCCCATACCCAGTCCTGCCAGAAGCCTTTCTTCTTGATGTTTCTTCTCCCTTGAGTGTTCTTCTCCCAGATCTGCGTGTGGCCTGTCCCTTCTTGTCATTTAGGTCTCAGCTCAATGTCACCTCCTCAGAGAGGCTTTCCGTTGTCTAAAGCACCTCTAAGAGGCCATTTCATATTATTTTCTTTTAAAGATTTTATTTTTCCTTTTTCTCCCCAAAGCCCCCTGGTACATAGTTGTGTATTTTTAGTTGTGGGTCCCTCTAGTTGTGGCATGTGAGATGCTACCCTAGCATGGCTTGATGAGCAGTGCCATGTCCGCGCCCAGGATCCAAACCGGCGAAACCCTCGGCCACCGAAGTGGAGCGCACGAACTTAACCACTCAGCCATGGGGCTGGCCCCTCAAGTTATTTTCTTCATCGCACTGTATCTCTGCTTGATGTTTTCATGTTCTTGTTTATTTGTTTGTTGTCCATCTCTCGCATCAGAACACAGGCATCTTCAAAGCTGAGAACTTGTCTCTCTGTATCCCCAGCTCTGGAGCTCAACCGTGTTTGTTGAATGCATCGGTGAGCCTCAGTTTCCGCATCTTTCCAGCGGGTGTAATAATGCCTGCTGTGTTATCAGCTTACTTTGAGGAGTAAACGAGATAATAACAGCTACCATTTTTTATTGCCGATAATGAGGCAAGCAGTGCACCGGGAACTTCACACTTAAGACAGCATGTTCACTCCTTCATTCAAGGTACTTGGTGGCAAAGAACAGAGGCCCTCTCAAGCCAGCTCAAGGAGGAGATTTATTGGAATGCTGCAACCGGAGTCTGGTAAGCATCCAAGGAGAGGAATCCAAATGCAGGAGAGACGGGCTGCTTCCTGGGAACTGGAAGAGGGACCGTCACCATTCTCTATCTCTCTTTCTATGGGGCCACATGGTCCTTTACCATCACGTCTTCTCTCTGAAGACCAGCTGCTTCTGCTTACACATGGCCACTCACGGCCGAACATGGCCTCCACTCCTTGTTACCTTACAGCACAGCTACCCAGTCTATGTCTGTCTCCCAGGGTCGCCAGCCTGTTCCAGGAAGACAGCGGCCAATTGCCCTGAATCAAGTCCATCGTTGACCCCTGGTGCAGTCACCTGTGGGCGGGATGATGAGGTCATGGGGCACATGTGGCTGCCGGGGCAGGTGCCTTCAGGAGGGATTGTACAAGGGGGACAATTCCAAAGACAGGAGCATGACTGGGCAGGCACCCCCAAAAGACGTCTGCTGCAACGCAGAGCACCTAGCACGCTTCTCAACAAACATTCTCCCTTGTCCAACCGCCCTTCCGTTCCACTTGCCCATGGTTCTCTGGCTCCCCAGGTCTATCTATCTCCAGCTTGGTTCTCCTATCTTCACACCAGTCGATCCTTCAAGCTGCCTGCCTTCTCTTCAAATTCAACCTAGAAAAATCCAGATTGCTCTTCTCCCAGAAAATGGTTCATGTCCACAGTTCTCTTCTCTGACCCAGCTGACCTCTTCCAGGCAGCCCAGCTCCATACTCCTGCCTCTTCCATCACCCATCTCAGGGCCTTGGAAGAGGTCCCTGCCTTCCTGTCCTCTCCCTAAGTGGCTAGCCTCCTCCTTACCTCTCGTCTTCATCACCAGAGAGTCAGTGAGCCTGCTGGCCCACGGCATGGCGGGGCTGAGTGGCTAAGTCCAGTGCTTTGAAGCCAGACACACCTGGGTTCAAATGCCAGCTCTGCTTGTTAGTTTTGTGAGTTTGACAAGTCTCTGGAACTTGCCACGTTCAGTTTTCTCATGTGTAGAATAATATTAGTTATAGTTCCGCCTTACAGAGTTGTTGTGAGAACTGATATAATTCCTGTAAAGCAGTCATATACATATTTTTTCAATGATCGATTGATTGATTAGGTTCTAGCAATATGTCAGGAAAACAAAGATAATGAAGAAATGGTTCCTGGCTTCAAAAAACCTGAAGTCTCTTGACAGGTCTGCGTTACTCACTGCCATAGCCTTTTGACTCCCTGCAATACATTAACCATTAATTATATTCTATAATATTAATTCTATATAACTAGCTTCCAGTTATAAGCGCGATTACGACTATTTAGAAAACCCAGAGGAGGGTTAGAATCTTGCTGCCCCCATTTGTGGGAGAATTCTTACTTCCGGGTGTGCTGCTTTGCCATGATTATGTCACCTGTCAAGTACACTCTGTATCAATTGTCATTTTGCAAGTCCTGGGCTACAGCATTAAAGATCCTTTGAAGAAGCATTTGAATGGTTTCTGTGGGTGAAGCTGCGAATGCAGCAATATATATTTACCCTCCTCCGCTGCTGGGCGCTTGGGTGGGCTTTTCCCTGATGATAAATAGCGCACAACGGACGTCGTTACTGCACAGGCTCAGGCACGGGTGGGGCAGCCACCTGAGGCCGGCTGTGTCAGGCGTGTCATTCGCTTAGTGCTTGGGACAGCGCTGGGAGCTGCAGATTATTATCCTCATTGTACAGACCAGGACACAGGGCTTGACCACTTAGGCAGCTCCCCTGAGGTGCCACAGCCACTAATGACACACTCTGGGTTTGGATCCACATCTGCGTGAACCACCGCCTGGCTCAACCATGTCAGTTAGTGCTGTGGACACAACTTTTTTTTTTTTTTTAAGAAGTGGGATTCTCTCTCTCTTTTTTTCCCTCCCCAAAGCCCCCGTACATGGTTGTATATCCCAGTTGTAAGTAATTCTAGTTCTGTGGGAGCGTCCGCCACAGCCTGGCAACTGACACACGGGTTGTGTGGTTCTGTGACTGGGAAATGAACCCAGGCTGCTGAAGTGGTGACCACTGAACTTGAACCCCTAGGCCAACAGGGCTGGTTCAGACACAACTTCTTTTCTCCTTGCTGGTGAGAGTGTTTTTCAGGCTCTCCATCCGTGTTACTAACCTGCTTTCCAGCACCCAGAACGGCACCTGGACGTAGAATGTGCCTGAGAAATATTGAACTGATGAACGGAAAAGGAAATAGAGTCCAAGGCTGGCTTTTTCATTTGATATTATGTACACTGGGTATTCTCATTAAAGAAAGAAAGCTTTGCTCATGCAGAAATGTTATCATTGCTTTAATCTGCCTTTGACGATTGAGAAGAGGGAATATATTTTACAAATGTCTATCACTAAACATTTATAATTTCTCTCCTGTGAATTTTGTATCCATATCATTCACCCATTAATCTGCTGGGGTCTTTGTGGGGTTTTTCCCCTTAAATTGTCTAAGATTGCTATGTGGCAAAAATATTACTTATTGGCTCGTCATATTCATTCATTGCAAGTATTTCTCCCAGGGGCTTGTTTGCCCTGCCTCAGATTGCATTATTCTGTGCCACAGGCCTCCTCAGTCTGCATCGTCCTCCTGGTTGGACCACGAGCGGGCAGCAGCTGCGCCTCAGACTTTTCGTGTATCTCTCAGATCCTTGCCAGGGGCCTGAGCACAGAGCCGGCTTCTAATCAATCATTCTTCAGCGTCACACGACATTTCGAGCACTTCGTGGACACTCTCGCTTCTTTTGATCAAAGGCTCCCCCGCAGGGAAGTATTACCATTTTCCTTTTGCTGATGAGCAAACTGAGGCACAGCAAGGTGAAGTGGCCTGCCCGTGAGCATCCTGACTGGGAGCGGCCAAACCTGGGTCTGGACTTGATTCGTCTGCCCCTGTATCCTGTGCTGCCTCCATCACACTGAGATGCTGGCAAAGCCCAGGGCAGTAACTCGCAGCTGGAACAGGCCCCAAACCCCTTTTTCTTGCAGGTTGGACTCACAGCCTGAGCAGAGCCATTGTTTTGCCCAGTGTCCATAAGTGTGTGTGTGTGTGTGTGTGTTGCACGGGATGAGGGGAAGGAATGAAATAAGGAAGCAGTTGGGGCTGAGGATGAATTGTGGAAGGTCTTGAATGCCAAACCAGAGTCAGACTTGATTCTTAGGGTAAAAGCTCCACAGATTCCCCACCCACATCCCTGGGCCTCCCAGGAAACAAGGGCCAGCCCCACCCAGACGGCAGGGCCTGCGATTGGGAAGCCTGTGAGCCCGGCACAGGAGGTGGCAGAGCTGGAAGGACCTCAGGAAACATCTAGCCACCTCACACAGGAGAGAACGGGGCCCAGAGAGGGGAGGTGACTTGCCTAAGGTCACACTGCCATTTAGAGATTAGAAGCCGGGTGTCCCAGCTCCCAGCTGACGGCCCTATCTTCTAATCACGGAGCCTCTCCACGCCAATCCAGGGTGTTTAGAAGGAGACCGGGCTCCCGCCCTCCTTCATTCACTCACTCATTTCGTTTATTCAGTTAGTATTTATGAAGCACTCACTGCCTGTCCAGTTCTAAACCAGAACAAAACAAAACTAGGAAACAGTGACAAACAAGACAGACTTGGTCCTTGCCCTCGAGGGCAGCCCAGAGGAGAATAGGGACAAGTAATGCAGCAGGCACCATTCAGAGGAATGCTGCTTCCTTCGGCATGAATCAGAGGCAGTGGGACCTCTGAGCAGAGCCATAAAGATTCCCGGAGAAAGTGACTCTCAGCTGGGCCCAGGGAGCACATGTTGGTTAGGCCAAGAGTGGGAGGGAAGGGTTCACATGGAGGGCAGAGCGCGTGGGAAGTCCTGGAGGCTGAAGGTAGGTCATCATCAGAGACCCAAAGGAAATAGGAGACGACCAAGTGTGCACTGTGAGGTGGGAGTAGGGAGAGATGGAGCTACGTAAGCAGGGTGGCAGGGGCGTGTGTGTGTGTGTGTGTGTGTGTGTGTATATGTGTGTGTGCCCGCCTAAGTTCAAGTCCGGGGAGGGCTGGTTCTGGCCCGTCCTTCTGCCAGTCTGCCCCAGACAGGACTACACAGAACAGGCTGGCAGTCAGTTGGGTTCAGGCGCATGGGCCTCTGGACTCTGGGGAGGGGACGGGCAATGGAGAGCCCTCCCCCACCCCGCGGAGTGGACCCTCAGCCCTCCAGTGCAGTTCAGGGCCCAAGCGAGCTCAGGTTTGGGGAACGGGGGATCCTGGTGGAGGGACAGGTTGGTTGGAGCAGGTAGAGGAGTCAGGCAGGACCTATGAGGAGACTGAATCTGTTCATTGTGACGTGTGTGTCTGTGGGTCTGTGTGCTTGTCAGTTGTGCATGTGCGTGTCTGTGTGTGTGTGTCCACCTGCTACCAGTGAAATGAGTCTGTGTCTGTGTGGACATGAGCATACATGCATGTTTGCACATGTGCACCCGTGTGTGTTTGTCTACGTGGGAGTCGGTGGGTACGGTGTGTGGGTTTGTGTCGGTGTCTATCAGAGTGTGCGTGTGCTCTCACACAACTCTGGATCGGATGCGCCATCCTTTTCTGGGAGGGGTGAGGGGGGTTGGGATTTGCTACCCCCCAGCCCAGGCATTTCTCCTTGCCGCCGCCCTGGGCTCCCCGAGCTGGTACCCACCCCCTGCCTGCTTCATGATGTACTCCCACCCAGCGCACCAGGCCCAGAGTTGACTTCTTCCAGCTTCTTCATCCAGCCTTCCCAGGACTCTGTTTTGTCTGTGAAGAGTTGGACCCTGAGGTGTGGCAGGCCAGGGTTCCTGAGGCAGAAGCAACTCAGGCTCACATGCACACACACACAACCGACACAGGCACGTGCACAGACGTGTGCACACATGTGCACACCATGCATGAGTGCAAATGTGCCCACACAGTCATGTCCTCTGGCACTGGTCCAAGAGAGACAGAAAAAACCGATGAGGACACAGTGTGCCCCAGAGAGGCCGGGGTGCCCTGTCCTGCATCCACCCTGTCTCGAGTCCACTCCATATTCAGGGTGTGTCCAGGGAAATGGATGCCCAGGCTGGCGGAGGGGCAGGCTTCTGAATGCAGAGCACACGTGGTAGCCCTCACAGGTACACTGAGGCACAAGAACACATAAGAACTTCTATGTGCATCCATGAGACTGTGGGGGCAATGCGCCCCAACATATGACACTCTTGTGCCAGGGCACCCACACACAGAGTAGCTGGGGTCATCTGGGCCTGCTTAGGAGTGAAGTGGACAGAGCAAGGGATTTACAGCCAAATAGGCCTAGCTCTGCTATTTACTTGGTTGTGTGACCTTGAGCAAGTCACTTAACCTCTCTGATACATTGAAGATAATGTAACATGGAGGTAATAATTGTACCTGCCTCATAGAGTTATGAGAGAAGGATGGGTACAAATTCATTTATTCAACATAAATTTATTGAGTGCCTACCATGCGCCAGACATGGGGCTAGGCACTGGGGTTATAGCACGGAACCAAACTGAGAAAAATCTCTGCCCTCATGGAGTTACATTCTGGTAGACACGTCCCAACATGGGTATTGTCCTGATGCAATGCCTGGCACACAGTAGGTGCTCAATAAATGTTTACTTCTTACCCTCCCCTCCCACTTGATATTAAGCCTGGGGTGGGGAACAAGGCAGGAGCCCCTCTCCTCACCCCCTCTCCTCCCTCTGAGCTCTTGGCTCCAGCCCAAATGCCCGCAGACGCCTCCTTCGAGGGTAGGAATGGGCTGGGCGCACGGCTGCAACCCTGCAGAAGGGCAAGAGCTAAAAGCACAGCAGCAGCAAGTGCTACCCTTGGCCTTGGAATGGAGGGGAAGGAGGGCTTATGTCCTGCTTGCCCCCCTTGTGGTTGGGAGGAGGGATCCCCGTTGGAGGGCACAGGCAGCTCCAAGCATCACCAGCACGGCCTGCCACCCAGCAGCGCCCCTCCTGAACCTTAGGGTTCAGGGCATTGACAAGAAAACTGGAGGAGCCAGGGAACACTCCTTGGGGGAGATGCTGCCCTTCCTCCTGCAGACAGGACCCCCTCCTACTGAGGTGGAGCCTCCAATGCCAAAGGAGAGAAGTCTCAAGGGTGCAGCCTGCCTAGAGTGGGGACAGGTGACTTGGCTCCAGGATTGCGTCAACAAGCTTTCCCTGAGCACCGCCTTAGGGTCAGGCCCTTTGGTGGCCACAATCTCAAGGGGTCCTCACAACAAAGTCTGTGTCCTCCCATTTTGCAGGGGAGCAAACCAAAGCTCCGAGAGGTTAAATGCTCTGCCCCAAATCACAGAGCAAGTCAACAGCTGGGAGGATCCCAACGCAGGTCTGTTCTGACTCCAAGAAGAGAGGAGAGAAGGAGGAGGCGCCCCGGTTTGCCTAAGAGCCCAGGGCAGGAGCAGGAAAGGGAGGGAGCTGGGAACTGGGAAGCCTCTGGCAGCACGGCCCTGACTCAGGCCCCCCAGTACACATGTGCCGAGCTGGCTGCTGGGGAAGGAGGCTCCCCAGCTGCCCTGGGCTCACGGAGATCTAACATGGAAAATCCCACCTCCCACCTGCTGTGGGGTCTGGGTGAGGGAGCAGGGCTGTGACACAGACATCTGGAGAGTCGGGCACGGTGGGCCCTGGAGACCCCTTCCCCTAGCTCTCTGGTTTTCAGAGCTTCTCAGCCCACAGCAGCCCATCACCATGCCCAGCCTCCTGGGGGCTCAGGGGGCCTGGTGGAGGGGTCAGCTAAGCCCGCCTGGAGCGCCCCAGACAGGAGGCCCCAGGTTGGTCTGATGCAGCCATGATGGAAGCCACCTGTGGTTGCCAGGAACTGGGGGAGTTGGGAGGATGGGGGTGGGGGTCTTGTTTCCAAGTTCATGGCTCAGATCTGGGGGCTGGGGTTGGTGGACAGAAGGTGCCAACCAATGGACTATCTGGGCAGAGGAGTCATCACCCTGACATTCCCCCCTCAAGCCTCCCTTTCACCTGGAGCTGCTCCAGAGTTCCTCCAGAGCTGGGGGGACTGGGGTAAGCACTGCCAGACATTAGGAGAGGCGTTCATCACCCCCTCGCCCTCCCCACCCCCATCCCCCAGAGTTGGGTGGGGCTAGTCCCCGCTGCATTAATGCACCCAGCCTGCCCAGAAGCTGGGGAGCAGTTGACTTCCCCCCTCAGCCCCACCCCAGCAAGTCCAGCCCTGGTCCTATGAACCCAGACCTCTCCCCACCCCGCTGATCCCCAGCTTCTCCCCTGGGTCTTCCAGTGTGTGGAGCTGGGTGTGAATGAGTGAACGATCTGAGAGAAGGAGAACGTACGTGCAAGTGTGCACTGTGGTGTGCGTGGGGGGAGTATATGGGTGAATGTGTGTGTTAAGGAGTGTGTATGTGGGAGGTTGTCCTTCTGAGTGTATATGCATTTGTTTATGTGTGTGCGTGTTTTGGACTGAATTGCTGAGCACACATGCATGTGTAGCTGTGTGCATCTGGGGGGGCTCAAGAATCACAGACCCTCAAGGTTCCCAGGGAGCCTAGAGATCTTTCACTCCCACCCTGTGCCCCTGTATTTAGTGTCAGAGCAAACATGTCTGTGGGCGTGTGTGTGCACAGGGGATGGTGGAAAGAGCAACAGTAATGATGACGCGTGTGCACAGGGGAAGGTGGAAAGAGCAACAGTAACAATGACGTGTGCACAGGGGAAGGTGGAAAGAGCAACAGTAACAATGACGTGTGCACAGGGGAAGATGGAAAGAGCAACAGTAACAATGATCACGTTCTGTTCCGGAAGCACCAGCTTGCTGCCAGGCACCAGGCCAGGTGCTTACACACAAGATTTTAACCAGCACAATAGCCCCATGAGGTCAGGAAGGTGATGACCCCATTCTATAAACGAGGGAACTGAGGCTCAGAGGGGGAAAGTCCAGACTGGAACTCAAGACTTGATCCAGGCCACCCTCTGGCGCTGGGAAGCTCTGTGACTTGGGAGGTGTCCAGATAGTGGAGGACCTGGAGCAGGGTGAGGCCCCACGAGGGGACAGGTGCAGGAGGCATGTACGCTGGGTTGTGTGTGTCCACTGGGCGTGTTAGGGTTTGAGCACATCTGTGGAAGCAGAGGCAAGCATGGGAGTGTGTGCACCCCTGTGCCGTGCAGAGAATGTGCGTGCAATCTGAGTGTGAGTGAGGATAAGGGAGAGGACCGTGTGGGTCTGGGGGGTGGGGAGAGGAAGGGGATGTGCGAGTCCGTGTGCATTTGAGTGAGGGTGTGTGAAACGCCTGAAGTTTTCCTTTTTTCCTTCTCTGCTCCGACTTCAACCAGGAACAGATGTCTGAGCAGGCTAACGAATTGGAAACATCTGAAACAACTGTCTGAGCTGAAGTATAATAAATAGATCTTTCATCACATTCTCTGGAAGGGGGTTGCTGGGGACAGGCTCCAGGGAGCGTTTAGAGGGGTCGGGGTTTGACAGTGGCCCAAGGACGGGTAAGTGAAGGACAGACAGACTGGCCTCCCCTCTCCCAAGAAGGACAGACCTGCCCCCAGCCTCTCCTAGCCTCCTCAGGCCTCAGGTTTCCTGTCTGTGTAGTGGGCTTGGGGTTTGTGCTGGGGTCTGAGAACTAACACCCCAGGAAGCAGCATTTTTAACTCAGAAACAGGCTGACAGGTGGCCAGACATGGTGCTGGGAGAGCCATCAGCCAGGCCTGAGCAACCCCTCAGACACCTCCGTGCCCTCGCCCCCTGCCCCTGCATTCCATGGGCCCAGCCCTCAGTTCCCCCACCATGGACACATGAGGCCTCCTTCTGGATTTCAACTTTGCAAAGGAAGATGTGCTGTCTTTTCCTGTCCCCAGATGTGTTGGTTTGAAGGGTCTGGTAAGAAAATTACAGCTGGGCTGGTGGGGGCAGGCAGGGGCCTGGAGAGGGGTGTCAGACATGAGGTGTCCTGGCAGGCCTCGCCCCCACACCTCAACGTGGCCTCATCCCAGGCCCACATCTGCCACAGCTGCAGGCACATGTTCCTGAGAACTGCCCCAGGAGTGGAGGCCCAGAGGCCTCGTTCTGACAGGAGCCAGATGCAGTGCCCAGGAACTGCAGAGAGGGAGAGATGGACAGAGGTGGGCCCGCGTAGCTGGGGTCTCCAGTTCAGGCCATCGAGAGGCTTGGTGTGTGGGGAGCTCAGACCACAAGGCTCAGGATGGGCGAGGGTCTCCCAGAAGTTTGGTCTCCACCAGATCTCAAAGGAGAGGACTTCAGGGGGCTGTCCCCAGCCTGCCAGGTCATGCCTGGGTCTTTGTTCAGGGGTCCTCTACAATAGCAGCAAAGAAACAGTGCCCTGATCCTCCAAGATAGAGAAGGTAGAGGGTCCTAACTCCACCACTGACTCACTAGCTTGTAACCTTGGCCCCCTATATAAGCTGCTGGGCCTCAGTGTCTGTGTCTGTGAAATGGGGCTATGTCAGCCCCCATCTCACAAGGTTGCCACAAAGATTCCATAGGATGAAATGCGAGTGTCCACTGCCAGAGCTAGAAAAGGATCAGTGTGGCATTCAACAAATATTGACCAAGGGTTTACTCCGGACCAGGCTCTGGGCTAGACCCTGGAGGTTATAGCAATGACCTAGATATCCTGCCCTTCAAGCCTTTGCACATGCTGTTCCCTCCACCCGGAATACCCTTCTTCCCCCTCTTCACCTGGCTATTCCATCTTACCCTTCGGGTCTCACCTTGAATGTCCCTGCCTCGGGAGGGCCCTCCCCAGTCTGCTGCCTGGGCTAAGACCCCCTGCATTGTTCTCCCCTAAAAGCCTGCCTTCACCCCTCACACATTGTAGCGACTATTTGCTCAAGGATGACACACCGTCCTAGCCCCTGGCCCCCAAGACTTGGGGCTTGTTGTTGGCCAGCACTGTGCCCACCTCATTCACTGCTTCATCCCCAGTGCCTATCAGTGGCTGTCGTGTGGCTGTAAACTTTCTAAAGCTAACATTTACATCTCTTAGAGAAGATAATGGCCCCAGGTTATGCAGCTAGTAACAAATGAATGAGTGATCAGTGAATGAATGACATAAAATAAAGTCAACATCTAGGGAGGGAGGCAGGTAGTTAGTTACAACGCACAGTGACAAGTTGCAGTCCAGGAGCCCTGGGAGCCCAGAGGAAGGCTCTAACCCAGGAATGAATGAGGGGAGTAAATTAATGGAGCCCCAGGTGAGCTGGAGCTCAGGCCTCAGGCCCCAAGAGAGGCGAGTCTTGTTCTAGATCCTCCTCATGGTGCGATTGTGCTCCCTCTGGCCGTGGACAAGGCAGGGCCTCTCCTCCTTCAAATGACTCTGGTCCCTTCCCTCTCCCCTCCCTCAAAGCCCAGGACCAGCCTTGCCCCACCAAGCCATCCTGCTAGGTTTCCTGACCTGCCCCTGCCGTGGTCCCCACCCCCACATTGTCCCTGTCTGCTGAGGGCATCATGGGGCCGGGGAACAGAGGGGGGCCCCTTGCTCCTCCTCCTTTGGTTTAAGCAAACAAATAAACTGAATGTTCTCAGTTTAGACGGGACAAGGTGTCCTCCCTAATCCAATCCAGTCCAGTGCTCCTCTTCGGCAAGGGCCCCTGTGGATGCTCCTACAGCGCCCCCCTCCCCAGAGCCCCTCGCATTGAGAGCCAGCCTCGGGCTCCAGCACCTGAGCTTTTGGGTCACCAAAGGTGGTTCTCAAAGGACTAGATCAGCGAGGTCCATCTGACAAAAGTCAGATGTTATGAGAAATCCTTGACCTTGGAGCCAGGACCAAGAGCTGGGTCTCCCCCTGGGGGCCTGCAGGCAGGGGCTGGACCAGTGCACTTTCGAGGTCCCTTCCAGCACTGGAACCCCAGGGTTCCTCGCATGTAACCCTTCCCTGAGAAGGAGGACACGCCTGAGTGTGTCTGCAACAGGCATCAGTGTATGTGTTTGTGAGTGTGCCTATTGACATGTTTGCGCCTGAGCATGTGCCCCGAGAAGTGTGTTTGAGTGTGTAAGTGACTCTAAGTGCCTACTAGGATGGCTGTCTGTGTGCATCCGTGTGTTAGTACTGGGCACTGTGTGTGTGACTGGATGTGTGTCGGGGGGGGAGTACATCTGTGAGTGCATGTGTGTGTGTGCGCATGTCAGTAACCAGGAATGAGGGTCTCACATGGGTCTCCGTGTGCCTATGCGGCTGTGACAGGCGTTTGTGCACAGCGGGTAGTGACAGGGAGCTCCGGCAGCTTGACAGTCACACCCTGTGCGGTGCTGGGCGGCCCCTGCCTGGCCCGGGGCCTGGCTCAGACTCTCCAAAGACTTTGGAACGTTTGAGAAGGCGGCATCCCAGCCCCTCGCATTCAACCAGACAGACCCGCTGGGTGGGGAGGAAACTGGAGCCTTTGGAGGCTCCTGTGGGCCTAACTCAGTTACACGCTCATTACACAGCTTCTCCACTGTGACCCCAACACTGTGGCGGGGGGGGGCGGGGGGCAGGCTGCCCCCACCTCCACCAGCCCTACAGGACCCTCCCCCCCCCACCCCGCACTGTGCTGTCCTCCTGCTGGGTACTGGAAAGGATGAGGGAGGGAGCCCTAATCAGAGGGGAGGTACCTAGAGGATGCTTCTTCCATCCCCTGGACAGAGGGCTACAGATGAAGGCAGTGTGGCCTGGTCTCAGCACACCCCCCCAACCCCCAGCTCTCCCGCCCTGGCCCCCTGCTCCCCGCCCCTCTAGGCTGGCACTCGGTGAGGGCTGGGAGTCACCCTGGGAAGTGAAGTGGGAGAGGCCTGATTGCTCTCCCCCTCAGAGATTCGCAGTTACTCACACCCCCAAACCTTCACAATTAGACGTGTGGTTTGCAAAACCCAACGCCGGCCTAATGAGAAGCACATTGTCTCCCAGGAGAAGCTGGGAGGAGAGAGGGGGCGGCCCAGCACCCTGCTGCCCTAGGGAGGGCCTCCAAGTGGAAAGAAGAGGGCCAGCCTGTCCCTCTGCCCACCCCCTCCCACCCGCCTCCTCTGCCCTCCCCTGCACAGGGTCCTCAGGCCTTTGCCTTCCCTCCTGGGGGGTCATTTGGGAGCCAGATGTGGAGCTCGAGCCCCTGAGAGGGAGGGGAGCAGGGGGAGAGAGAGGGAGAATGGCCTTTGGAATCAAACAGATCTAGACACTGGAATGTGGGCTCCACCGCTGGCCCACGAACTGTGTGATCTTGGGCAAATTTGCAAACCTTTCTGAGCCTTCATGCCCACACCCCCACGCCCAAGGTTGCCCAAGAATGAAAGTACGTCATCAACGCGACACCTGTGCAGCAGTGCCTGCCACAGTAGGTGCACGCGGAGACCCCATGGGGATGCAGAGGAGGGAAAGCACACAGGGGGAGTTTGCGGCGAATGCGGCAGTGGCCCTGTGCGGGGAGGCGAGCACTGGGGTCTGAGAGCCCGCCCGAGGCCTGCAGGAGCGCCAGCTCTGTCCCTGATGCTCCCTCCAGCGTGGGCAGGTCCTGGCCCCTCTCCTATGGCCAGTGGAGGAGAAGCTGCAGGGCTGGGGCCAAGTGCCCGGGCTCAGGCCAAGCTCCACACTTACTGGGTGTGACCTCCAACAAGCCTGCCTCCTCTCCACACCATGGAGGATAATGGCAGCCCCCACCCTAGGGTGGTGATGTGAGAAGCAAATTACTGGAAAGGGCTCCCAACTGTGCCTGGAGCTTGGTAAGCCTGCAAAGAAATTTCTCTCTCTCTCCTTAATCTATTTAAAATGATCCGATATTTACTGTTCTCATCACTTTACACATGGTATCTTATACAACCCTTAAGATACTGGATGGACAACCCAAATATCCATCAACCTGTGAATAGATAGACCACACAGGGTGCACTCATAAATGGAATACTACTCAGCAATAAAAAGTAGGAAAGTATGGCCACCTGCTACAACGTGGCTGAGTCTCAAAACTTGGTGCTGAGCAGAAGTCAGACGCCAAAGACCACATACTGTATGATTCCATTTATAGGAAACGTCCAGAAAATCCATAGAGACAGAAAATAGATTAGTAGTTGCCTAGACTTCAGGGTGGGAATGAGAGTGGCTACAAATGGGCATGAGGGATGTTTTACGGGTGATGGAAATGTTCTAAAATTGGCCTGTGGCGATGGTTGCGTGACTCTGTACATTTGCTAAAGGTCATTGAATTGTACCCTTCAAGTGGGTGGGTTTTACCAGTGAATTTTATACCTCAAGAAAGGTACTTCTGAAAAAACAAACAAACCTATGAGATCAACATTCTTAGCTCTTCTGCCCTTAAAAAAGTCAGAGCCAATTTCTGGAATTCAGGGCCAGATTCGTTCATGTCCAGAGCCCATAACTCAAATTCTTTAATTTGGGAGACAAAAAGAAAAAACAAAAAACCTGAGATGAACATTCTCTGTTCATCTCTGGCTCAGCAGCCAAGAGTTGGCTCACAGAAGTGAGGTGAGGAACAAGGAAATGGGGCTGGACCCCAGAAACAGCCATTCCCCAAGGACGGGGTCCTGACACAGTCCTGCCCGTGCACATGGGCCATGGGGCCTTCACCAGGCACCACTGAGTTCTCGCTGCCATCATTTCTTCTCCCCCTTCCCATAGACATACGCATAACATATCATATACGGAAAGCACCTATGAAGTTCCAGGCTTCGCACTCCGTATTGTACAGACCTTATTTCTACGCTTCACGGTGACACTACAAGTAAGCATTATTATTTCCATTTTGCAGATGAGGAAACTGAGGCTCAAGTAGATGAAGTAGCTGGTCCAAGGCCACACTACTACGTACCAGGTGAGACTTTAGACACAGCTGGAAGTTCCAAGGCCTCTCTTCTTCCCGCTACACAAGCCGCCCCAAATCTCTCCTCCGTCTATTTCTCTCAGTCCCTCTAAGTCTCTGGGTCTCCGTCCTGTCTCTGTCTTCCCAGCTCCCTCTCCTATCTGCCTGTCTGTCTTTGTCTCTCCGCAGGCCTCTGTCTCTCAGCCTCTCTGTCTCTGTCTCTGTGTGTGTGTCTCTGGCTGAGGCTCATTTATTTTTTAATAACCACAATAATGAGAAAAGCTCCTTTCCGACCCTCCTGGGGAGGGAGACAAAAGGAGGGGAGCCCAGGGAAGAGGGGGAGGGATAGCCTCCCCTCTTGCTCCTGAGAAATTTAATAAAGGGCCTGAGAAAGTGCTGGGCTCCACAGCCTGCCAGTACCCTGGGAAAGGGGGCGGCCCCCTCCTCCACCACAGACACCGGCCTGGGGTCAGGGGAGGGAATGTCTCCGTGCGGGGGCCCCACTTCTCCAGCGCACAGGCTTTATCTCTCCCCTCCCTGCTGGTGGGAGCAGTTCCCCCAGCTAATCCGCCCCTGAATATGGTCCATCCCAGACTCCCTCCCCTTGACCCAGACCTGCAGGCTTTCTCAGGAGAGCTGCTCAGAGGGGAGGATCACTCTGGAATTGTAGCCCCTGGGCTCGCTGGAGGTCAGGCAGTCCAGCACCTGCCGTCTGCCAGGCCAGCTCTCCGCAAGGCCGTGCCCAGCCCCCAACCAAGTTCTGGCAAGAGGGGGCTGGGCCTGCCCACCCCATCCTGGCCTGCAAGGAACCTCACGCTAAAGTACTCAACTGGCTTGAGACCCTCCCCAAATGCCCCCAGCCCTTGGCCTACTGGAGAGAGCCCAGGATCCCGGGGCGGGGGGCGGGGGCGGGGGGGGGGGGTGGGGGGGAAGGGGGAGGAGGCGCAGCCCTCCCCACTACCCCCTTGAGGACCAGCCTTGGCCAAGACGACTGCTAGCAAGTTACAGGCGTCCCTCAGCTGGACTCCAGCCTTGCCTCACCCTCCAAGGGGGACTTGGAGAGTGGCTTAGCAGGTCAGAGGTGGAAGAATGCCCTGGCCCAGTCTCCTCACGCGACTTTTGGGGGAACCCAGGGGGTGAGAGCTGCTGATGGACAGGTGAGAAGGGACTTCCTGGGGGGCAGAGTAAGGACAGCCAGGTGCTGCTGTGCCGCTGACATGGACCCGCTGCACAGAGCAGTGGGGCTGGGAAGATGCGGCCCACTCATCAGACAGAACCCTGAGGCCAAGTTCAGCAGCACAGGTGGGCACATTCAGCTCCCCGCCCAGGAACGTGTTCCAGGGTCCTGGCTGCCCAGAGAGGCTGTGGGCCCTGAGGCTGCCCAGGCATAGCCATCCTGCTGCTCCCAGGTGTCTGGACAGCGTTTCCCATGTGAAGAAACCACACTCTGGCACAGCTGACAGCATCTCCCACCTGGCCAGGAGCCGGAAGGAGGGCCCTGGGGCCTGGGCCTCACTCGCACCTGCATTCACTCACTTGTTTCCTTCACTCTACAGGCCTGGTGCCAGGATAGAGCGAGAGAAATAATAGCCTATTCTTCAGAGGGCTTGCAAGCCAGGTACTGTGCTAAAGGGTTAGCTCACTAGATTCTCACAGCACCGCAATGTGCTACCTGCAATTTAAAGTTGAGAAAATTAGGGGCCAGCTCCGTGGCCGAGTGGTTAAGTTCGCACGCTCCACTGCGGCGGCCCAGGATTCGGATCCTGGGCGCAGACATGGCACCGCTTGTCAGGCCACGTTGAGGCAGCGTCCCACATCCCACAACTGGAAGGACCTGCAACTAAGATATACAATTATGTACTGGGGGGCTTGGGGAGATAAAGCAGAAAAAAAAAAAAAAAAGATTGGCAACAGTTGTTAGCCCAGGTGCCAATCCTTAAATTAAAAAAATTTAAAAAATAAAGTTGAGAAAATTAGCGGCACAGAGGAGCTGGGTCACTCGCCTAAGGCTACACAGCCCATGAAGAAGAGAGCCACAGTTCAAATTCAGCCTTGAATGGCACTGAATGGGGCATGGCCCGGCAACACTGCTCCCCCGAGGATAGTGAGACACACTTCCTGTCTCAAGATGCTCGCAGACAAGAGAAGAAGTGAAGCAGGGCTGGGGTGCTACAGGGGACTGGGAGGGGTACAAGGCTGGGAGCCAGGGGACAGAGGGTTTCCCAAATGGCCTGAGCTGGGACTCAGTCCTGCTTCAGTAGAAATAGGAAGGCAGAGCAGTGACATCACAGACACTGCCGACAGATCCCCGTGGCCGACAGGTTTAGCCCAGACTGACAGAGCCACCTTGTGTCCAGTGGGCAGCCAGAGACAGCCCGCACTGCCGCACACCTGGGCTGCAGGGCTGGCCTTGCCCTCCCTGGGCCACCTTGCCAGGGACCGCAGGCAGAGGAAGGAGAAAGGGGCCAAGAGATGGAATGGGAGACCAGCACATCCCCAGCCCGATTCTGCTCTGTGCCAGGACCTGCACTGGGCATCGTGGGGGTGTCAGAGGAGGCCGCCGGGCAGCTCCCCGCCCCCCCTCGAGGAGCCGAGAGCTGGCATCCTAGAACCTCCTCAGAGAGCTGTGGCCTTGGGAAGCAGAGTGTAGTGGGCACCTGGGGGAGGCAGACGGGCCAACTCCAGAGAGTCAGAGAGTCTCCAGGCCCCTTGCTTGGGCTGTAGGACGGTGTAACAAGGGAAAACCTGGCTACTTCCTCTTCAAAATCTGCAGGAGCAGAGGCCAGGAGAGTGAAATATTTCCCAAATCCCTCATCCTCATTGGCAGAGCACTTGGTGCCTTTTAAGACCCTTCCTTGTTCCCTCAGATTATTTTGGTCCTCCAAGCCTTCAAGATAGGGATTATCATCTCCATTTTAAAAAAGAACCTGAGGCCCAGAGAGGTAAAGGGCTTTGCCTGAAGACACACAGCCCGTAAGGAGCAGTGTGTAGAAGTGGTATCTCCCAGGTCCCCGTCTGGCGTGTGGAGGCCCCTGGTGTAAGCAGGAGTTGGCAGAACTCAGGGGGAGCTGAGCTGGTTCTGAACGCTTCTCTCCCCGGCTGGCAGCTGCAGGTGGATGGGCACAGCTCCCACCTGGAGTCAAGCATTGGCCCCCACCCTCCCAGCGGCTGGTGGGCAAACGCAGGCTCTTTGGGACACGTGTTTCCACTTTCGCTGGAGTTGAGAACTAATAGCAGAAAAACCTGTGAAGCTGCTAATGGGATAATGAAGAAAGTATTTATTTATTTTTCGAAGGCAGCCTGTGAGGATCTGGGGCAGGCTCAGCGTGAGGCCATGGAGGCGGGAGGTCAGCCTGCTGTTCACAGGGATTAAGCAGACACCATGGAATGAGGGGGTTTCCGGAGCAGAGGCTGGAGGCAGGGTCTGGTCTGGGGCTCACCCAGGCAGCTCCCCCCGGTGAGGGCAAGGCTGGACCCGAGGACTCAAGTTACATCGACACAGGGGCGCTCATGCTCCGAGCTTTCCTCCACACCTGCTTCCTGCCATCCTCACCCAAGGGACCAGTCCTGAGAACTCATCAGATCCAGCTTCTCCTCTAGACAATGTGTCCCCAACAGCCTCCAGAGGAAAGCCTGGGTCCCTGTCTCCCTCCGTGCGCAGTTTCCAGAGGGAAGTGGTTCGTGTTGCTCCTTCACCTGCAACCGGACCGGCCACAGGAAGCTAGCTCTGTTCGAGAAGTGTCTTCTTCCTGAGCAAAGCACAAGCCCAGCCTCCCCATCCCTACCCTGGGACTGGTTCTCAGCATCCTTGCAGCCGGGAGCACTGCCCTTGGACCTCCCACTCCTAACTCGCTTGGGAGCCCCATTGAACTTGGAGTAACAAGTCCCTTAAAGGTCATGCCGTCTCCTGGCTTCCAGCCGTGGATCTGGGGGGAGGCTGAACAGGTGGGACCCCCCAGACCCTCCCCTACTCCAGCCAAAGCAGCTCCGCATTGGTTTGTCTGGCATATCGACACTCCACCTCTCCATGTTTCTCTCCAGAATGCTAAGGGGTCCACTACCATAAAAAAACAAAAAGCATTTAAAAACCCTTGCCCTCGCTCCCTCTGTGCTGGCAAAATAATTCAGGGCTCAGAGAGAAGAGACTTGGCCAAGGAACTTGACTTCGAGTCACTGCCTCCTGGCCCAGAGCTGGTTCCACCACCTTCTGCTGGAGTAACCAAATGACTCCAGGAAAACCAGAGAGAGACTGAAGACAGCCCTGTGCAGAAGGAGGGTGCAGGCTGGTGTTCCCTGGGGCCTTGTGAAGTCGTGTCATCTCTCCCGGCCTGGCTCAAGGCCTGCGCAGCAGAGGTGGCAGTGGACAGTGGGGTGAGGGCAGAGTGGACAGCCTCGCCCATCTGCATTCAGGCTGTGGGCCTCTGCTTCGGGGCTGACACGGCCTGTAGACCAGGTCCTTCCTTCCTGCAGGGCCACCCCTGACGGAGGCCCCTTCTCGCTGGCCTGCCGGGTGACAAGCAGTTCTGGCCCAGGTTCTAGGGCCCTCGGTCCAGGCCAAGCTGAGTTCCTCCTTTCCACCCCAGCCCAGCCCGAGACGCTGAGGTTCTGGAGACCGCCGCCCCAGCTCGGCTGCCTCCATCATGGCTAGGTCGGCGTTCCTGGATTCCTGATGCCCCACGCCGTGCACCTGGCTGGCCCTGCCACGCTCGGGGAGGCCCCAGCTGCCCTCGGCATGAGAGTCACCCCTCTTCACTGCCAATGCTTCTCCACCAGGAAAGCTCTTAAGATTCTGGTCAGACGCAGGCCCTCTTCGCCAAGCCCTGCTCACAACGACTACATTCTGTCTCCTCGGTTCCATGGGCTTGACAGTTGTGAGTTCCACTTCCAAACCGCCTCTCTTGGCTTTCTTGTTCTCAACCCTCACGCAGTCTTTCCCTTGGGGGACCAGAGAGAGGCAGTAAGGAGGACACTGTCTGCCTCCATGCTCCTGGCTCTGGGACAACAGGCTTAAGTTATTTCTGGAGATTTAGGCAGGCATTGGGAAGAACTTCCTGACCAACAGGGGCTTAGAAAGTGGAACAGGAGCCAGAGGAAGACGGGGAAATCGTGGGCCCTGGAGACATTCCATAGGGGCTGGGTACGGTGGCAGGTAGGTTACCTCTTCTGGGCCCCAAACTGCACCTGGCTACAGGCCCAAAGCCCGTGCTTCCCCTCTTTTCTGATGAATCTTTGTTGAGCATCTACTCCATGCCAGGCATCCACTAGGTTCTGGAGAAGAGCAGAGAACAAGATGCGGTGCTTGCACATCCCACCTCAGGGACAAGGAACCGGGCAACTTCAAGATATGCGTTGTTAGTGACAAAGCATTGAGCGCTGAGGACAAGGCACCTGACCCAGTCTAGAGGGGAGCTGGGAGGGCTTCCTGAAGGAAGAGACTTCTCAGCTAAGACTAGAAAAGGAGGGAAAGCGGTCAACAGAGGAAGATCCTAGAATGATGTCACCCCAGACGTGTGCCCCATTGAGATACACCCGGAAGCTCGGTGGGGTTGTGGCAAGGAGCCTCTTTCTCCTTATTGGCGACTTTCATAAACTGGATAGCTCAGTGACGGGTAAAATAAAATCACCAGATCACGTGAATGACAGTAACCTGAATAGAGATCCCTGTCGACTCTACATTTTGAGCCCAGTGCTTTGCAGACAGGAGGACATCGACAACCATTTGTTAAATGAACAAGTCATTTGGTCAATCTGGAACTCAGCCCTCCCACCGGCCCTCTTTCTCCTCCAAAACTGCAACTTGTTTCAGCTTCGAACCCCACCAGGAGACGATTAACCTCCAAAGCACAGAGAAGTCACGTATCTCACCCAAAGTCACACAGCTGGTACATAGATGGAAAGAAGCATTTTCTATGTATCGACAGGGCATCAGGCATAGTTGGGGCCTTTAATTCTTAGGATAATTAAGAGAGCAGGTATCATCCCCTTTTACAAACGAGAAAACCAAAGCTCAGAGAGTTAAGTAGCTTACTGGGCCTGGATGCGGCTCCTCTGGCATTTGGCTCCCAATGCAGTGCTCTCTCTCCCCTGCACCTCATCCATTCCCTGGGGCCTTTTCTGAACTGGGGTGCAAACAGCCACCCCTGGCGAGCTCTGTGAAGGAAGCAGCTCCAGAAGGAGAGCTGGCCCAGTGACTTGCCAGCAGGATTTATGTCCTGCCTGGAGAGGGCAGTTTGGCTCCTGTATGAAAGGCAGAGCAGAGCTCAAAGATGGAACTGATTCCCGTTAACCGATTGCAAATGTCAGGCAGCACGGCCTGGGAGCTCCTTGCGCACGCACCCAGGCGGCTGGAGGCCAGCCCACGGAGACCATGCCCGCTGACCTCATGGTTATTCCTAATGCAATTAGAGCCCACTAGGAGACGGTAGGTTCCAACACAGAGCCTGAGCAATGTGTTCTCCGGGGGACATAGGGGCCCCTCCTGCCTGAGAGATGGCGCTGGGACAGAGGGTGTTGTTCTAATTAATTGAATGAGATCCATTCCAAAGCAGATGGATGCAGAAATTACCTGCAGATGTGACTATGCACAACCATTTCAACCGTCTGGGCTGTCACGCAGGCTTGGGGAGCCAGGGCCCCTGCGAGCAGGATTCATTCCATGCAGCCTCCTGCCTCTGGGCAGGGCAGACTTGTGCCAGCCTGAGCTGTGGAGTGATTGCTACTTCTCTTGGGCCTCCCAGCCATCAGTGCTTCCTGGGCCTGGTTATCCAAAGGCCCAGCCTGGCTAATGGCCTTGTGAAGGGCTTCTGCAGCTGCACCTGGAAGCAAGGTACCAGTGGTCCTCTGTGCGTACTCCCGAGGCCCGGAGTTCTCTTCCAGGTGGGTGGCAAAGCCCTCCTCCCCAAGTCTTGGAATCCCTATGAATTTTTGGATTGTGTAAAACTGGATGACACATTTTTTTATAAAGACAGTGATAGCAGTGGTTGCCACACTGATGACACAAGATCCATGAGAACATTGATTGATTGCTTCATTCATTTCAGAACCCACGAGGCTCCAAACTCTGTTCCTTGCTGGGATCTAACAAAGGATCAGACCTGGCCCCTGTCCTGGAGGAGCTCACAGTCCACAGAAAGGAGGTGGCCGTACAAATAGCCAGTTACTACAAAGTGGGATGGCTGCTCTCCTGGAGTCCACGGTACTATGGGGACTAGGATGAGGGAAGTGACTCACCTGGGTGGTCAAGGCCAACTTCACAGAGATGATGCTTCAACTAGGCCATGAAAGGTGGAAAGAACCTCCTCAGGTGGATAAAGGGAGAAGGGCATCTCCAGCAGGGGGACCCCTGTGAACAAAGTCATGAGGACAGGGGAGCCCTAAGGAGCGCTGGGCGGGGAAGGGGGTTGGTGGGCTAATGAGGGGCCTTGAATACCATGCTGAAGAGATTGGGTCTCTACCTAGATGCTCTTGGAATCTTTGAAGACTTCAGGAGTAAGTGGACTGCAGGGTTAGACATATTCTAGAGCGATCCTCTGGGCAGAGGGTGGACTGGACGGAGAGAGGCTGGAGGCAGAGGCCGAGAACAGTCCCAGTGGTGAGAAAGGAGAGGAAATGACAGATTTGTGAGAGGTCTGGAGAGGGCCACCATCTTGGGGACAGATATGCTGGAGCCAGGGAGGAGGGGGTGGGAGGAGGAGGCAGAAAAGAGGGAGGAGTCAAGGCTGATGAGCCTGGAAGGACGGTGGGGAGGAAGGAAGCCATGGGTGGAAGGAGGAGGAGGATGCTGAAGGCACCGCTGTCCAGTGTTGAATTCAGGGAAGCAGGACTTCTGCGCTATGGTCCCGGCTGCACTCAGAAGTCTGTGAGAGCTTCGCTTCCATTTCCCCGCAGCAAGTCAGACGTTAATTCCACCCCTCTCCATCCATTTCCTCCCAATATGGAGAAGATGATTGGGAAACATTTGGGGGAAGGTATGGGGAGCTCTTTGAGGGGAATCTCTGCTTAAAGCCTGTTTACTTGGTGTCTTCTGAGCCCTCCAGGTCCACTCTGCATGAGGGGGCAAATTTCCAAGCCTGGGCTTGCCACTGAACCCAGCAGCTTCCTCACCCAGCATCCTTGGTGGCATCCAAGGCTTTCCCTTTCTCCTCAAGCCTTCTCCTGCCTGATAGCACCTTGCCTCCTGCCAGCCATCCACAGGACACCTGCTCCCCTTCCTCCAATCCCCTCAAACTCACTGTAACTGTTTCCGGCCTCCCCTCCCCCAGTCCTGAGCCAGCCTCTCCACCTGGGCTCTGGGACTTGGTTCCTGTCTCCTCGATCCTAAAAGAGCCCCTCTGTATCTCCTTTAAGCTATTTTCTTCCTTTCCCTCTTGGAAGTCCTTCTGCACTCATCACTTCCATCAATCTACTGCAAACTAGCGTTCCCCACCGCTCCCCACCGGAGAAACTCTTCCTACAGAGGTCACAGCCTGATGGTTCTGTCTTCATCCCACATGACCCCTCTGCTCTCTTATCAGCCCACGCCCTTCCTTCCTTCCTGAAACTGTCTCCTTCCTTGGCTCCTGGACCCCAGGCCCTTCTGGCTCTCCTCTGCCCTTCTCTGACATCAACTCGGGCCACATCTTACAGATTGGGATTCCCCAGCAGAGTTCCTCAGATGCCGTCTCTTTTCTCTGCGGACATTCTCCCAAAGCTTTGATTATCGTTGTCACCCTGACTCCTCTAGCGATGCCCAAAGCCATCTATCCAGAAGCCAGCTGGATGTCCCCCACTCCTGACACTTCTCATACTCTGTCTCCCACCAACCACCCTAAAACTCATCCGGCTCCTGTGTCGCCTGCCTTGGTGAATGGCCAGCAACCTGGAGCTATCCTCCCTTCCTCCGATTTATCACCGGGTCCTGTTGAGTCCACCTTCCCAATAGCTCTGCAATTACTTCTCTCCACCTCCACTGCTGTGTCCTAGTTTGGTCTTCTCTTTCACACCCGCACAGCCTCCCAGGCCTCCTCCGCCTGAAGAAGTCCTCTAGATCCCTGTGTGCCTGGTCTCTGCCCTCCCCTTAGCTGCCACCAACCCCTTCCTCTCTTTACTCTAGTCCTCTTGCCTTCCTGCTATTTTCAGAACACACCAAGCTGGTTCCCACCTCAGAACTCTCTGGAAGGCTCTTCCACCAGATCAGCAGTTTTCAAACTTTTTGCTCTCATGACTCCACACTCTTAAAAACTAAGGGCCCCAAAGAGCTTGTGGTTGTGTTCATGTGGGTTATATCCATCAACGTTTACCAAAATAGAAATTAAAGCTGAGAATGTTTTAAAACACTAGAATGCACAAGCACGTGTCCTGACAGCTGGCAGGGCGATGATGTCATTATGCATCACAGGGCATCTCAGAACTCCCTCTTACGCGCATGGGAGAAGGAGAGTCGAAAGGGCGTATAGCATCTTAGTGTCATAAAACGTCTTCACCTTGCAGATCCCCTGAAAGGGTCTCCGAGTCCCCAGATAACACGTTGAGAACTGGGACACCAGACAATACACATCTCTCTCTCTCACTTCATTTAAGTCTCAGAGCAAATGTCACCTCCTCTGAAAGTCTTCTCTGTCCCTCCTGTCCCCTCCCCAAGTCATTCTATCCTGTTCCTGCTCCAGGTTCTTTATAACACTTACTGTCATCTGAAATTATCCATTTCCTGGCTTATTTTATTTCTTCCCACTAGAAGGCAAGCCCAGTGAGGGTAGGAGTCCAGACTCTTGTTTCCTTCGGAGTCCAGCACAGTGCATGACATACAGGAGACACTCAAACAAAGCTTCTTAAATGAATTCATTGTATAAAAGCCGTCGTTCTAAGCCTTTGCTGCATATTAAAGTCAGTGGGGGTGGGGGATGCTTTTAAAATTTCTGCGTCCCAGCCAATTAAATCCGAATCTTGGAGTGGACAGAGGCATCAGCGCTTTATAAAGCTCCCCAAGTGACTCCAATTGCAGCCAAGAACAAGAACCACGGGTCTTAATTCTTAAATCCTCCCCGATGGAAAGACTGTTTATTTCTCACTTGGTCAGAGTCCCATGGGGTAGAAATGATGATGACTCCATGTCTTGTCTGTCTGCTGCTGGGCCAGGCTGCCAGGCCTAAGGCGACTGGATGGAGGAAGCTATTAGGCTGGAGTCCTTCTGAGGCCGGGCCTTGGATCAAAGCGGTGGGATGGGCAGTTTGCACAGGTGGTGCTGGTTATCTCACAAACATGTCCGCAGGGCTTGCCGGCTGGGTGCGCTTTCCCCCACGCAGTGGTGTGGAATGCTGGTGCCTTGGCGACCCGTGGAGAATGATGGTGATGTCAGTGGTTACAAACAGAAATGAGACAGGTCCCCAGCCAGCCCTGGGCACGAGGGAGCCTCGCCTCTGCCGGCCTTGCCTCTGAAGTGTAGCCAGGAAACGACAGTCCTTATGCTCCTACCTGAGCAATACTTCCCTCGCTGAGCGGTCACCAGAACCCCTGCCTGCTCCAGGGAATTGCAGGCCTGTGCTGGAAACCCCTGCTCCCCCACAAAGGCTGCAGTTGGCCACCATCCAATCCGAAGCAGCTCTTTGGGCTCAGGCTGGTAGCGAGAGAAGAAAATGTGCCAAGCACTGTGCCAGATACACTCCGCACAGGGGCTCACTTCATCCCACAGGTTGTCAGAGGGAGATAATAGTCTCCATTGCATGGGGGGTGGGGGGGAACTGAGGCACAGAGAGGTTTAGATCACTTGGCTAAGGACACCCAGCCAGCTCTGTCTCAGACAACTGTGTAATGGATTGGAACACTGGAGTTCATCAAGGATTAAATTCTCAGACCAGCTATGTGACCTTGGAGAAGTCACTTAACCCTCCTAAATCAGTTTCCTTTTCTGGAAAATAGGGGAAACAGTTTCTTCCTCACAGAGTGGTTGTAATGCATCTAAAAACACTAGGTATACATACGAGGCAGAGAATGCTGAATAAATAGTTACAGTGGTATTATTCTTATTGGCTCCAAATCCTCCTTTCCATTACACCTGCTGCTTCTCAGAGGACGACTACTTATATTTGTGTGATACAATTTAAAGTTCTTTCACGTGTATCAGCCCACTTCTGCAGTGGCCCTATGACGTTGAAATTTTTGTCTACAACTCCCTCTGCGTTTGCTTTTTTTCAGTGAAGACACTGGGGTCCAGAGAGGTCAAGTCACCTGCTCGGGTCCTAGGGGGGTAAGTGGCAGATGTCCTGACTCCCTGTCCAGAACTTTCTCCACCGCACAGCAGCCGCCACAGTCCCATGGTCAAGCGGCCGCAAGGAGAGGCTACGCCCTGGCTTCTCTGGGAAGGAGACAGGCAGGGAAGCCAAGGTGGGAGGGGGTGCCAAGGGGAGGGTGGAGCTGTGCCCTTGATGTGGTGGTGGGGCCCAGTCAGGGCTGTTGCCACACTCCTTAGGTTTGGCTGGGACGGCAACCACCATTTCCGCTGGTGTGGCAATGCCGGGTGGATCTGGGAACCCAAGCCAGGCAGGGTTGGGGAAGGGAGGATGCTCAGCCTGGCCTGTAACTCTTTGTCGTTGGGGTGGGGGTCTGCTCCTGCCCTTTTCCACTTTCATCACCCGGTCCCATTCCTAGGCACAGATGGCCAGGGACCCTCAGCCCAGCAGGTACCCGATAGATGAGGAAACAGGCCTCAGCCTCAAGTCCTCCAGGGCAAGGAGGGGAGAAAAAACCCTACAATTATTAAGCACCTACTGTATGCTGGGCCTTATTCTCTGTGCTTTGAATGAAGTAGGTCACTTAGTTTTCATAACAGCCCAATGGGTCAGGTATTATTATCCTCATTTGGCAGGTAAGAGAGATTAAGCCCAGGGCCTTCCAGGTGATAGAGCCAGGATTATGCCAAAGCCCGCCATCTTTCCAGGACACTGTGGCTTTACAAGAGGCGATGGCCACCAGCAGCCAGAAAGCTCTGCCAAGGACCACCCCCAGGCCCTGTGCCACCGCACTGGGTAGGACCGGACAGGTCCACCTTTTCCGGGCCAGGCAGCTGCAAGGGCCTCTGCAGCATTTCTGCCGCTCAGTTCAATTCCCAGAGATGCTGAGCCCCTCGCTGGACTGGTAGAGAGATGAGGATGGATACAAACGAAGTGAGAGAGATACAAGTTCTGTGCTGAGAAAGGAAGGGTTATTCTGAGCAGTGGAATGAGGGAAGACATCACAGAGTAGATGGTGTCTGAGTTGGGCTTGGAAAAATAACATGGGTCTCCCTTCCCATGGCAGGGAACCATGTCTTGCCTTTGGGGTGCAGGTCGGGGTTAGGGGCTGTTTTCTCTAGCAGAGGCCCCAGCCCCCCCATAGGAGCAGGCAGCTTCCTCCTAGCAGAGTGCGTTATCTAGAAGTCTTCTGGAAGGTGACGAGGGGCCAGGGACCAGTGATGACACTTGATGAGTTGGGATTGGGAGGCACTTCTTCAGGGCCCTCAGAGATACTGTCACATCATGGGGAGTAGCTGTCACCAGAAGACTGGTGACAGGAGCCCTTGGGAGGGACACAAGGCCAGATTCCTCATTGACAGGCCAGGAACCTACTTTGTGCAGGCTCAGACCTGGACTTGGCCACAGAGAGGGTCTGTCCACAGCTCTGGGGCAGCTCCTTGCAGGAAGACCAGAAGGATGTGGGGCAGGACTGACGACATAATTTACAGAGCCCAGCGCAAAATGAAAATCCAGTCTCGTTCAAAAACTATTTAAGATTTTCAAGAGGGTGATAGCAAGGCATTAGGCCACTCTAGGTGGGGGGCAGTCCTTGTAAGCATGGGTCACATGCCCACGAAGCCGCCCTGAAGTGGGGTCTAGAGAAAATGAGCAAAGGATGAGGCCACACGAAAGGCAGCCACAGGGGTCTTCTTCTGGCCTAGTGGTCTCCTGACTCAAACAAAGAGAACCTATAAACATGCAGGTGAATAATTCCGAGGGCACAGCTTGGGGCCACGCTCCACATTTCCTAGACGGACAGTCTGCTCCACTGAGGCACTTGCAGCTTTCCCAAGGAACCAGGCCACCCCAGCCAACCAGCATCCTCAGAGACTCCAGGTCTTGCCTTATTTGGAGGAGGGAGGGCATTTAAATTTCATCTCTGCATTGGGGGAACTCGAACTGCTGGGAAAAGATGTCATGCTTGGAGACCATCTGGGGAAAAGGCCTCTGGAGCTGTTCCTTTAATTTATGGACCTGACAACAGAGGATAGGGGCCTTTGGCAAGTACAAAGGGTGACGGCCAGAAAAGAATCGAAGTCTTAAAAATGGGCTCAGTTGGCACTGTCCTCCAGTCCCCCACCCTGGGGTTTATGTGGCTGGGAAGCCTGATGTCTCTGTTTCAGCAGTGAGATCAAAACCAGCTTTCAGAGCAACATAAGCCAGCGGTAATTTTTAGCACAGACGTAACTTTCTAGTTCCTTTTCCCTACCCCTCATTTTTCAGTTGCCTTTAAAGAGGCCACAGAGAGCTGGAAAACAAATCCAAGTTTAAAGAGACAAGTGCAAAAATGCAAACTGGGCAAGGGGACAGGGCCGCCAGCTGGACAAAATGTGCCTGGAAAACAGCATCCTCTGCTTGGCAGGTGCCGGCGATTTATGGCTGAGATTTGCAGACGTTTTCATCACGTTATGAGCCAGCTCAGGAGACCCTCATAAAACTCTGCTTATATGAAAGAACAAACTAGCTGATAAAAGTCAGCTGCTGCCTATAAAGGCGCTGTGGGGATTGCAATTGAGCAGTGGATTTATTAGTCTGGGCTCTCTATGCAGAGTCAGAACTACGGCGCACATCTGAATCGGGCAGAGAAGAGCCCGGCACGGAGGGTTGCTCCCCACCCACATGATGGCAGACCTGCTCCCCCGCTGCTGCTTCCACTAGAGACCAGAGGGAAGAGTGTTGCTGAAATTAAGTGGCCCGGGATCCACTCTGACATTCCCCTTTCTTGCCTCCCACAGAAACCCGCAAACAGAATCAGTCGCTCTCCATCCACTGCATTCGCTGCACGTCCTTGACGACAGCACTTCTCACAGTGGGCTAACGTATTTGCCTGGCCTATTAAACTGTGTACATCTCTTATTTATCTTTGCATCATCAGTAATTAGTTCTGTGCTGGGCACACAGGGGAGCCTCTAAATGAATACAGATGTGGCAGACTGTAAGGTACCATATACATAAGTTACTAGTACCCCACTCTAAACAGCATGGAGGGGTTGGGGGAATAGAGCTGAGGTGTCTGTTGGAATTGAGGACCAGCTAGGTGCTGAGAAGCAACTACGAGGGAAGAAGAGGAGGTTAATCAGGCTGGCTTCTTCCCCAGAGAAAGGCATTCTTTGTGGCTACTCTACCTAGCTCTCTCTCTCTGTGCTGTTGCTTTTTCTTTCCTTTTTTTTTTTTTTTTGGTTAAGGAAGATTCGCCCTGAGCTAATGTCTGTGCCAATCTTCCTGTATTTTGTATGTGGGTGGCTGCCACAACATGGCCACCGAGTGCTGTAAGTCTGTGCCTGGGAACCGAACCCAGGCTGCAAAGCAGAGTGGGCCAAACTTAACCATTAGGCCATGGCGCCAGCCCCTGTGCCATTGCTTTTTCTCAGGATTAAGGCTATTTCTCAAAGAATGACCCTGCAGCGCAATGGGGGTACTTGAAAAGAATGCAGATACCCAGCCCCTGCCCACACATGCTGGATTAGAATCTCTGGGGCTGCGGCCCTAACAGGCTGTACCAAGTACCAGCCTCAGAAAAAAGGACTTTCCTGTGCACTCTGTAGAAGCCAAGAAGGAGCCTTCCAGGAATGATGGGGAGGAGGCAGAGTGCCTGGAAGGGGCACCCATGTCATTCCTTAAGAAGGGCTGGCTTCTCCTCCTGGCCCCTGGCACAGGGGGCAAAAGTGTTGGCAGACCGCCCCAGGACTCACTCCAGCCCTCCTGGCTACGGGATCAGGAGGGAGGGTGACTGGCAAGGCTGCGGCTGCCCCCAGAGGAAGCCTCGTGTGCCACTGCCAAGCCACATGGCGGCCATACTGCACTCACCTCTGTTTGCAGGAATCACATCCCATGCAGAGCTGGGTAGTCAGGAACCCAACTCTTGTCACAGCTGAGTAGGCGTTAGGGATGCTTTTGGCTTCTGCAGCAGAGAGGAAACAGTGGCGTAAGGAAAAGACCCCTTTCACCAAAACCAAGAAAACCCTGGGGCAAATTCTGGCGACGCTGCTGACAGAGCTGTGGGCGCTTAGAAAATTCACTGTCTGCCATCTGTTTCTTCATCTGCTGATGGAGGTGGGTCTACTTGCCCTGATGCTTCTTAAGGGTTAGGGCAGATGTCGGCACAGCACACAGCTGCACACTTACTAGGTGACTAATAAATCTCAAGGAATTTCAACCCCTTGAATGTTTATAAATTTACCAAAAGCCTCGCTCTCCTCATTTAAACCTTACAACTTTGTAAGGCTATCATCTCCAGTGTAAGATGAAGAAACTGAAACTCAGAGAGGGGAGTGACTTACTCAAGACCACTCAGCTAGGAAGAGGCTCCGCTGAGACTTGGACCCAGGTCTGGGCTGCCTACAGTTGAGCAAGCTTTCCCGAGTTGATTATCAGCACATCAGCTCCTTCCCCTCATCCTTGGACCCACTCCTCCAAGTGTTACTCTCCCTGCCTTCTCACAGGGAGAAGGAATCAACCACCCAGTGCTTACATAGGTTGATGCTGGTACCCGGCCCCTCATCCTGCCTCAAGTCAGACTGCACACAGCCTGCACTCCTCCTGGGCTCTTCAGAGCCTAGGATCCCACTGGCTTTGAAAATGCCCTGCTCTGCCGCAGAGAAGAATCCTGAGGTCAGTTTCTAAACGTGGGTGCAGTAGGGACAGGAAAGAAACCCAAATTGTTCATTTCATCCCAACAGACTGTCTCACCAACAGGGAAGGGGGTTCTGACCACCAAGAGTCTGTTCCCCCAACTGAGGGGAACAGACAAGAACTCACATTTGACATCTCAACCCCTAGGCCGGTGACAGGCTTCAAGGGGGCGCTGGGAGTATACCCGCTGTGGTGACACTCCCAAATTAGTTTATAAATGTAATATGATTCCAGTAAAAATGGCAAGAGTTCTTGCTTTATTGGGGTGAGTGGGTGGGGTGAGATTAGCTAATTGAAAACTCCTAGGGAGAAAACCCTAAGGAGCAGGGCTGGGGTAGAGGACGGGCTGCCGAAACCCACCAGGTGTTAAGACTTTGGAGACAACCGAAATGTCCCTGTGGAATGGGCTGGTTAAATAAGTCCTGTGCACCCACACAACAGGAAACTGTGCAACTGTTTTAGAAAAAATTAAGAAAGCTCTTTAAGTATTCAATAGAATGATCTCTAAGATACAGAAAGTGGAAAAAACAAGGTGCAAAACTGGGTACATAGTATGTAACTACTCATAAAATTAGGGAAAAAACACGAAAACGTATTTGCTTGTTGTATTAGTTATCTATTGCTGTGGAATAAATTACCCCAAAACTTAATGACTTAAAACAAATACTTATTATCTCAGTTTCTGTGGGCCAGGAGTCTGGGCACAGCTCCGCTGGCTGCCTTTGGCTCAGGTCCTCACGAGGCTGTGGTCTCATCTGAAGGCTCAACCGGGAGAGAGAGGCTCTGCTTCCAAGCTCGCTGGCCCGCGGCTGTTGACAGGCATGGGTCTCTCTCACGAGCGCTCCACAGGGCTGCCTTACAGCACCGCGGCTCAATGCCCCCCGGGTGAGTGACCCGAGAGAGAGCGAGGCCATCCAAGACGAAAGCTGCGGTCTTTTTTCATAACCTACTTTCAGAATTGGTGTCCCACCACTTCTGCAGTCTTGTATTCATCAGGAGCAAATCTCCAAGTCCAGCCCACACTGAAGGGGAGGGGAGTATACGAGGGCGTGAATCCTGGGGGTGGGAGCCTTGGGGGCTATCTTAGAGGACACCCACCACCACACTGACGGAAGCAAAGAATACTTTTGGAAGGAGACACTAGAAACTTTGAACATTGGTTGCCTCCAGGGAAGGGAAGTGAGTACTGGGAGAGGAGAATTCTTCACTGACTATGCTTTGTACCCTTTGAATTTGGTACATGTGATTGTCTCACTTACTCAAAAAATAAACCAAATTTATTTTAAATTTAAAAAGAACAACTACAAGGATAGAATTTTAATGGAAGAAAAGCTAAAATAAAAACAATTATACTTAAATAATACATAATTATTACTTAGCACCATAAATATACTTGCATCTATTTATAGTCATGATTACTTGTTTCAATGAGGGAAGTTTACAAAACTCTTATTATACAGACACAGACACACAAACAAGCAACTCCCATTTGCAGCACAAAATACATCCTCTTGAGGCAGGGATTGAGGGCTGCTCACAACCTCGTTCCAGTCCACCCTGACGGGCCCACTTCCTGCCAGCCTCCCACCCTTCCGGGAATTAGAGACGTGCTAGACTGAACCAGTACATGGTCGCCAGTTCTAGGGGGTAACAGCCACAAGCACAGTGCCCGGCACACAGCAAACTTTCAGGATGTGCCAGCTTCCATTCGTTCTCAGACGCGGTCTTTGCTCAGACTGTCTGGCCTTGCGCGTGGAACACCCTGCACTCCTCTCCCAGCCCAAGAAACACGAGCCTCAGGGCCTGACTCAGACGTCACTGTCACTGTGAAGTATTCCCACAAGCAGTTAGTTATCGCCTTTATTCTCCCACAGAATTCTGTTTTTACCTCAAATACAACACTTTTATTATTGTATTACAATTTAAATCGCTCCAACTCAAAGTCTGGTCCTTGGCTCATCAGCATCACCTGGGGCCTCATTAGAAATGCAGAGTCTAGGGCCCCAGCTCAGACCTACAGAACAGAGTCTAAATGTCAACAAGATACCAGTGGCTTATATGCATGCTGCAACTCAAGAAAAGTTTAAATCTTGCCCTGGTTGCACCAAAGGCCTTTCTAGGGCTCTCTTTGAATCTCCAGAGCACATCATTAGACCTGACACCCAAATGTCTTAAGTTTTATTTACAATTATTATGTGTGATAGAATAGATTTTAAAAATTCCTGGAATGGGGGGCCGGCCCCGTGGCTGAGTGGTTAGGTTCACGCACTCCGCTTCGGCGGCCCAGGGTTTCGCTGGTTCGGATCCTGGGCGCGAACATGGCACCGCTCATCAGGCCATACTGAGGCGGCGTCCCACATGCCACAACTAGAAGGACCTACAACTAAAATATACAACTAGGTACTGGGGGGGATTTGGGGAGAAAAAGCAGGGGAAAAAAAAGATTGGCAACAGTTGTTAGCTCAGGTGCCAATATTTAAAAAAAAAAAAAATTCCTAGAAGAATATACATTATATTATTAAAAACAGTTATTTGGTAGACGGACAATGTGCATTTTCACTTGCTATAATCCTTCAATTTTTCACAATCAGAATGAATTACCTGTACAGGTAGAAAAAACCATGAAGATTTGGAAAATTACATGTAAAATGTAAGATATAATGCAGTCATAATATGGTATATAATGGTATACAATTGTGTTGTGCTACATTTACAGATATGAAAAAATGGTGAAACTATATTGGGGTTTTTTTTTTTAAAGACAAATTGAATAATAGTTTGTATCAATGATACCATATTTGTTTTCTTTTTAAATTTGTGAATATGGACACTAAAAGGATACAAATCAAAATATCTCTAGTGGAGCTTGTTTCTTCCTTTCCACATTTAAAATTTTTTATATAATTTTCCTATGACTGAAAAAGCATATATCACTTCCATAGTAAGGAAACAAAAAGTCATTTTCATTTTGAAAAATATCTATACTCTTTATTGAGCCCTTTTACATCCAATGACCCAGATTTTCATAACAGCCTAGGAAGCTGACAGGTGTGGAAGCACCACGACCATTTCACAGATGGGGGCACTGGGTCTCAGAGACACAACCCTGATCGCCTGACTCTGGGCTGGTGCTCTGCCACCCACACCGCTACTCCAAGATCAGAGGAACCTGGCAAGTCAGCTGCCAGCTTTGGTCAAAAAAACCTCGTCATTTGAGAAGTTCCACTATTCCCAGTTACTCCCTCTCAGATGTGAGAGCAACAGGGGGACACCCTCACGACAAGGCTGTCAGAATAATTCACGCTGCACCACCGCCCCCTGGTGGTAGGCTCTGGAAACTGACACATCTTGATGATAAGGAGCTACTGCAGTTGGAAAACCATTACTGTTTTCCATCAACATCACCTTTATTTCTTTAAATCATCAAAGCCACTTTCTCTTTAGCCAAGGAGTTGGGTATTGACACAAACACACGAAACCAGGGCCTGGTGTCAACCAGGCTCAGAGGTCTGGATGATGCCGAGGCGGTGCCACTCTCTACCCCATCCTTTCCTTGCCTACCATTTCTGTGGCTGCTGCTTCTGCCCTCGGTGTTCTTCGGCACTACCTTTCCAGTGTTCTCTCTGCCTCCGTCCACTCCCCTGAGCCTTAGGAAAGGGCAAGAGATGGCCATGTACCCTCAGCCATAACATCAGAAGCCCCAACATCAGAAACATCTAGCACAACCCTCCCAAGAGCCAGCCCTGAGGCTCCAGGCATTGACCTTTCCAATATGCCAGGTTGCAATACTGGCATTTCTTTAGAAATAGCAGAGTGCAGCAATGTCGGTCTTCAGCTGCATCCCCTTCGTCTGCAGATGAACACACAGCTTCCTTACTCTTCCAGGAAGAAGGAGACATTCAACAGGACATCTGGAACAGGAAGAGAGAACAACTGTGCATGCCACCTCTCCAGAGAAGATGAAACATCAGATGTATAAAAGACACAGAGGCACGGCAAGGGCATCTCTATAACGCTTCTGAAGAGGGGAAACACAGGCAAAGAAAGGAGGAGACATGAGGGAATAAACGAAAACCATACTCTGTACAAGGTCTTGGTGTTCCTCTTCCGAAATTTGGTCCCAGGCCTTGGGCAAAGCTTGGATGTTGACCAAGTCCTCCCACTGGATCGAAGACAGGAGGTACTTTCTCTTCAGGTACCTTCCTGGAAGTTAAGGACTGCCCCAAAAGAAAACGAAACATTGAAGGAAAAAAATACCCTGGAGAGAGCTCTAGGGAGCTGTGAAAGGGCAGCTATCGTGACACGTCACCGAGTGGGCAGGGTTCGCCTGTGTGACGCGTCCTTACTGAGCACCTCTTGCTTATGTGGCTCTGCGCTAGGGGGACAGAGGAATGAAACGCTGCCCTGCCGTTTCGGATCTCACCGTAGTGGGGAAAAAACCAGACACTAAAAAGAAAGAATCTAAGTCACACGAAAGACAAAACTCAGTGGAAGTTGAGGACGAACACATCCAGTTTAGAGGGTAGCAGAAGATTCCAGCTGAGAGGAAAAGCATAAGCAAAGGTACAGAGCGAGGAAGCATGGAAAGATTCAGCGCCGAGAGAATCGCCCACCCTGGCTGGCAGGGGACACGTGCAGAGTAGCAGCAAAGGTGGCTGACAGGGCAGCTGGAGCCAGAACACAGAGAGCGCTAAGACCACTGTGGGGACTCCGCACTTTACCCTCCGGCAACAGCAGCTACTGAAAACTCCTCTACAAGCAACAGGCTCGGCACTAGAGCTCCTGAAGAGCTCCGGAGCGGGGTGACCAGCCGGGGTGGCCAAGAGGGAAAGAAGCTGGGGACAGAGAAGCCTGTCACGAGGCTGCATGGGATGAAGGGTCTGAGTGAGAGATAAGACACTATGGAAGAGGCAGTGGGGACAGAGAGAAAAATACAAGAAGCACCAGAGAAACAGACTCGGGGACCTGACAGGTGACTGGGCAAACATTCCTAGAACAGTAGCTGGCACGGGAGTGCTCGGCACCGTCAGTGCAGCTCCTGCCCCCACTGCACATGCTGCTGTTTCCACTAGAAAAGAAGCAGAGGGAAAGGCGGAAGGTGCTGCTGAAGTTTCCAGACTGGGTGCCGAGACAGGGTTGATCCTACAACTAAGAGAAAGGGAGCGGAAAGTGAGGGCTAGATGGAGGGGCTCCAGTGTAAATCTGAGCCTGCAGTGCTGTGAGCACCCCACTGGAGGCACCTGCAGAAAACTGAAAATCCAGACCAGAGACAAGAAGAAAGGCTGGATTGGGGACTTACCCAACTGAAGGCAGAAACCTAAGCCAGAGGGCAGAGGTGGGCAAGACTGGAGAGGAAAAGGCCAGCACTCCGACTAACTGATCTTTCCACCTCCACTCTTGCCCCCACTGCCCACCCCAAGTCTTTCCTCAGGACACGGCCAGGCCGACACTATTAAAAACAGTTTTAATTATGTTACTCCTCTAACAGCTTCCCACCTCACTGAGAGGAAAAGCCAAAATCCTTTCAAAGGCCTCCGAAGCCCTACGAGGTCTTGCCCCGTCCTCTGACCTCGTCTCATTAGGCGCCCCCTCCTCACTCTGCTCTAGCCACACTGGCCTTCTCGCCACTGCTCAACCTCAGGCAGGCTCCACCTCAGGGCCTTTGCCCTGGACATTTCTTCTGTCTGGTACCATCTTCCCCCAGATACCCACAGGCCTCCCTCCGTCGCCTTCTTCAGGTCTTTTCTCAAACGTCACCTTTGCAGTGAGGCCTGCCCTGACCACCTTATTTTAAATCAGAACCCCACCCTCACCCCTCACTTCTTCCACTTTATTTTTCTCCACAGCACGTTCTATACAATTCCCTTTTTAACGCGTGTCTCTGAGCACCTGGAACAATGCCTGGAAGGCGTAACTCAATAAAGGACCTGAGGAAGGGCTGTACGAAGGGGGAACCAAAGAGAACTGACCCACACTACACAGTTTTGTAATCTGTAGCCTTATAAAAAAGACCTCCTGGAACAGCTCTGGCCACTATGGGAAATGCGTGCAAAGGATACGAATTTCGATAATGTCTCTCAATATCTTGCAACCACTCCAACATATCAGCCACAGAGGGGCTCACAGCTGAAGCCTGCAGGACAGCATCAGTGCTGATCGTGTCTGCGTGCTGCTCATAGATCTGAAGCACCCGTTCCACGTGGCTGCTGACTGTGTCCCGCACCTTGAGGAGAGCAGCTCTGGGGGGAAAGTCTGATATTAGGCAATACCATGAGAAAGGCCTAAGGCAGGGTTCCGCCACCTTGACACACGGACATTTTGGACCAGATGATTCTTTGTGGTGGAGGGCTGCCCTGTGCATTGTAGGATGTTTAGCAGCATCCCTGGCCTCTACCCACTAGATGACAAAAGAAAACCACACCCTCCCCTCCCCAAGCTGTGACAATCAATAATGTCTCTAGATACTGCCAGATGTCCCAACCAGAAAAACTGCCTCCAAATGAGACCAACTGATCTTAGATTAGTGACGGTGCCTTGGAGTAGGCGTGGCTCAAGAATTAAGAAGTGACTTACAGACGGAGAGGCTGAAGAAGTTACATGGCTCTCAAAGCTGTATGATAAGCCTGGTTACCAAAGTAAAGAGTAAGGGGCCTTTCTGGGGCTGCCATAAAACCATATGAGGAGAGCAGACGCCCACCTACAGTCCCATGCCATGAACGTGAAAGGGAGTAAGCAAGAGGAATGTGAGGCAATAAACCAGTACTGTTCAGGTGCTAGTAAATTCTTAAGTGGTAAAGTCTGGGCTCAGGATGCACACAGACTATTCCAGATCTTAGGAGTTACTTATTCTCAATCATGTATAAAAACAGTCAGTCTTGCTCACTGCACATCCTAAATCCCTAGAACATCAAGACTGGAAGATGGAGCAACAAACACTTGTTCACTGAATGAATGAATGAAGAGGGTTATTGTGAAGATTAAATGCAATAATGCAAATAATGTGCTTGGAGGAGCGCCTAGCTTATGGTAAATATTGTTACTATTCCACTGGTGACTCCAGGGGACCCAGCCACCAAAAGGAAGGCTACAACTTCCCAAACGGGAAGGCATTCCCTAGCCTAGAATTGTGGCTTTCACATATGTTTGATCTTGACTCACAACTAAAATAGACTTAAAATAACACCCCAATACCCATACAGAAATACATACTCAATTGAAATAAAAGTTCACTATCTTACAACATACCACAACATAACTTAATTGACTGATTATCTATTTCACTCCACTAAGGAGCAAGTCTGGTTCGCTGTATTCCCAGGACCTTGTGCTTGGTATCCCAAAGGTGCTTAATATATTTTGTCCAAATGAATACAAAGAAGGTCCCCATCTTTGACAGTTTCCTATCAGTCCATGGCACAGACTCTATACATTAGAACCTTGTTTTGTTCTGGTTAAGGAAAGGCCATGCGTGCCCTGTCTCTTCTCTGTCCTCAATTACCTATACCTCTAAGATAGAGGGCCTAACATTAGGCATAATGAGCGCTTAGAGATGTGTGGCTCCTGGGCACAGAGACACCAATGCACCGCAGAACAAAGTGCCGGTGAAGAGCTCTGGCCTTGGTGTCAGGCACACCTGGGTCAGAGTCGCAGCTTTACTAGTTACTAGCTGTGCAACGACACGCAATCTGCCTGAGCCTGTTCCCTCACCTGCAAAAATGGATTAAGTGAGGTTAAGTCGCACAGTTGCTGAAAAGATTTTGAGATAAGGCACGGAAACCCCTTAGCCCTGGCACCCACTCTTTACAGTATAGCTCCTCATAGCTTTTTATCAAAAAGAAAAACTGTAGAGGAGGGCTAGTAAGCATTCTCCATTACTTTTCTGTTCCACTTTTGTAACTTTTACTAAGTCCACCACTGCCATGCTTAGCCTGACAAGGGAAACGCCAGAAAATGGCTTTTGATAGAAGTCCCACCGCAACAGATGAAAAGGAGGCAAGGTTGAGACCCCTTCAAATACGCTCTCAAGTAAGGAGAAAAACATCCTTCTGACTGCTCCTGGCTACGTACAAAACACCCAGTTTTAAAATCTTTCCGCCAAGAAGGAGCACCATCGAGCCTCTTACAGCCGCTCCCCTAGCTTGTCCAGGACAGTGTCACCAGCCGCTAGCTGCTTGCGCCTTAGCCGCTCCTTTAAGTCTGGGAAGGCCCGAAGTGCCGGCACGTCCTCAAATCGCAGGCTCTGTGCCGCCTGCAGCTGCTCTGCCAGGTTGCCCAGGGAGGCCAGGAGGGGCTGGCAGTCCCGCAGGGTGCTCTGCCACAGGCCCTGCTGCTCCTCCACCACGGGAAAGCACTGCCTCAGGGCCTCCTGCACAGCAAGCAAAGGCTGATCTTGAGTCATCTTCTGTTGGGGAAAAAAAAAAAGAAAAGAAACATCACTAGGGTCCCAAGTAGGTACAGGAAGTACCGGGTCAAGGGGGGTGGGGGGCTTATTTCCGTTCTCAGGTGAGGTCCAGCTAAACCTACCTTGGCAGGTGAGGCCGTCTGTCCATCCCTTCCGACAGGCGCGCGGCCTTGTCTTACCTCTAGAGGGGCTCTCGGAGATAGGGTCCTTATTTCCCACCTCGGGAAGGGTTTCCTGACTCTCCCTCGGAGGAGCCTCGTCCCTGGCCACCGCAGTCTCCTGCGTCAGACTGCGGATCCCGGGGCCGAAGCCCGGTCTCCCCCTCGCCTGACCCGTGCTTGCGGAGCCGGAACCTCTTCTCCTCTCCTTGAGACTGCTGTCCTAAACCAGCGAGGAAACTCAAAACCGTGCAATCAAACTTTGAGGACGCTGTAAGCCCGCCACCTTGCGCCCGCAGTTCCCTGGCGCACGCCCCAACGCGGTTACGGAGTCGCTAAAATATGTCGTCAAGCCGCAATGCCTTCTGGGTGCTGTAGTTCTACGTGTGGACTGGCTGACTGATAGCGGAGCTTCCTTGTGATTGGATGTTGTGGGAATCCTCCTAAGACGGCGACTTCTCATTGGCCAGCCTGTGGCAGTTTGAATTTGGTGGCGGCGGCCGCACGTCCGGTTGGCAGCGGAGCCGCTCCCTCTCAGCTGGAGTCGCGGGGCTTTTCAGGCCTTGTTTCTGGACCCGCAGGTATGTGCCTTTAAGCCAGGCCCCTAAGGGCAAGGGTCCCCCTTCTCACCCCCTGGGGCGCCCGTCCGCCCTCTCCCACCCCTCGCGGCCCGTTTCCCTCCCCCATCCCCGCCGCTGACCCCTTGTGGCTCGGTCCCCTGCTCCCTGCAGCCTCCGCGAAGCGCCATGGCTCCGGCTAGGAAGGGCAGCAGTCGGGTGGCCAAGACCAACTCGCTCCGGAGCCGGAAGCTCGCCTCCTTTCTTAAGGACTTCGACCGCGAAGGTGAGGGGCGGAGCCGGGGTGGTCGCGGCTGCCGTGGGCGATCGCGGGGCGCTGGGGGGTTGGGACGCAGTTGGCACGGACTCCAGGCCCCACCGACCCGCCGGGTGACCCGTGTCCTGTCGGCTCTGCCGTTTCGCAGTGCAAATACGATCCAAGCAAATTCAGTCAGACAGGCAGAACCTCCTGAAGGAGATGGATAACCTGTACAACATCGAGATCCTGAGGCTCCCCAAGGCGCTGCGCGAGATGAACTGGCTCGACTACTTCGGTAAGCGCTGCTGGGGTTGCCCGGGCCTCGGCTGGGAGCCCCTCTGTGGTTACCGTGACGGCCTGCGCCTTTCCGGCGAGGTCTCCCGTCATCACTATGGGAAACTGCAGCCCCCCCGCCTTTTTTGTTGTTGTTGTTGATATTTTATCCAACTATTTAAAAATGAATGAATGGCTAACTTGGTTTGCTAGTAGAGTTCAGGCGGAAGGATAACTCCAAATGGCACTTTCTGCATCTTATGGAAATTGCCAATTTAAAAATGGTCAAAGCCAATTGTGAAGTGCAAGGACCCAAGAATCTTCCTGACTAAAGAAAACTCCTGGCCTCTTCCCCACCCCCTTGCTAAATGTCCAAGGAAACAGGAGGTTGTCCTTTCTGCGAGCTTACCCTGACTTTCTCTATTTTCCTTGTTAATTATTCAGCATGTAGCCTCCTTCCTGGATAGAAAGGCCGTTCGACTCAAATAGTAGACATTTAATGATCCTTTCGACTTGTCCTTTAATTTTTCAACTTCTTGTTTGCCTATTTCTACAAATATCCGTTGAGTGTGTATCAGTCACAAGGCTGGGTGCTGTAGAAGCACTGAGGAATAAAACAGACGTTGTCCCTGCTCTCAGGAACTTACAAGTTAGTAGAGAAGGATCATTTTAAAAATTCACGCAGGATTATATAATGAAAATTAGTCAGCACATTTATATGGTGCTTCCTATGCCAGACAGGCATCGTACCAAGGATTTTGCGTATACTAATTTTGTCGTCATCATGACTGTATTAATTATTGATATTGTCCCTATTTTATAGATGACAAAATTAAGGCACAGAGAGATGGGTTACTTTGCTCAAGGTCTCATAAGCCAGTTGAGAGCAGAGTCTGTCTGAACCCGGGCATTCTGGTTCCAAAGCCAGAGTTTTTAACTGTTATAGGATAGATATTACGAGTATTTCTAGCAGGAGGCCCTCACCTCACTTTTTATTCTACATCTAAATCTTGCAAAGATACCTTTATTCAACACCCATTTGCCACGTGGCTACTGCATGACGTGTTTTTGCCAGAAGCTGTGGATATTATCTCTGTCCTCAAGGACTTCAGTTCAGAGTAGGGGTGGACGCTCAAACAGCTTTGAGCAGTTGTTGGGTGTGACAAGAGTGAGCAGCTAGCTCAACATGTCGTGGCAATCTGCTGTGATAGCAAAAAGAGCAGAGTGTGGGGTTTGGGCTGAGTTTGAAAGATGAATTAGACGTTTCTCGGGTGCAGAGGAGTATTTTGGGCAGAGGAAATAAGGAGCAGGGCACCGAGTTATGAGAAACAGTGGTACATTTGGCAAATAACAGGAACTTTGGTGTGGTGGGACATAGACTAGGTCATGACGGGGACGAGTCAAGCTTGGAGGAAGATTAGACTAGATTGTGAAGGTCCTTCCCTGTTGGACCAAGGGTTAAGGTGGTCCAGTTTTACAAAGATAACTGGTTGCATTAGGGAAGATGATTTATCATCAAGATCTGGTAGTAACTAAACAAAATGTTCTTTTTGAAGCCCTTGGAGGAAACAAGCAGGCCCTGGAAGAGGCAGCAACAGTAAGTGACTTGTCCTATTTTTGAACTGTTGGTGAGTTTTTAAGTTTAATCTGGTCACCAAATCCAACCATTGGGTGCTTACTGTGGAAGAGCTTCATAGGGGACATTAACTGTTTGTGTCAGCTGAAAAATTGTAGTTGTCAAATGCTGAGTACATGAAGCCCAGATCGTTTCAAGCCCTATGAAGGGAGGCAGTACCGTTTTTGGTGGGTTCCTTGTAGCTCTTTGCCCTGACCTCTGCAGGGGAAGTAGAAAGCCTCAAGTCCAAGTTCCTTTAAGCCCTTAGGTCATTACATGGTGACCTGGCCTGCTAGGTGACAAAGAGACTGTTGCTTTATCATGTCATACCATAGAAGCTGTGCTCTTGCTGGGGACTCTCAGGATTCCCTGCCCATCTCACCTCCTTCCAGCACCCATACCAGGACTGAAGGCAGGAAGATGGGGAGGCAGAATAAAGAGTTTAGGTCTGTACTGTCCATTACAATAGCCACCAGCCACAGGTAGCTATTTAAATTAGTTAAAATTAATAAAATTAAAAATTAAGTTCCTCAGACACACTAGCCACATTTCAAACGTTCAATAGCCACGTGTGACTAGTAGCTACCATATTGGACAGCTCAGAAAGAGCATTTCTACCCTTGCAGAAAATTCTGTTAGACAGTGTTGGGAGCTAGTCCATAAATGGGTTCCACAGAGACACTAAATTCTCTAAAATCATACCTGAACAATGTATGTGCGTACATGCATTTGTGTATCTTTCTGGGGAGAGAGTTTATTATGTAAACCATCAGATTTACAAAGTGATCCCCAAACTACATCCTTCTATGAGTTGATTGAAATCACTTGGAATCTCAGAGTTTGAAGCGACCTGACTACAAAGGGTAGTCAGATAGTAGCACTGAATAGTGGATTTCCAACCAGCCTCGGAAGTGAAAGGTACTTAGGGGCCAGTTGGTCAATCAGGATAAAATTAGAGAGTTTGGGGGTGAATATTGCAGGAGAGAGGAGGGCGGTAACTGAAAAATAAAATCAAAAGCTAGTAAAACGTTATTAGTCCATGCTTTGTCTTTCTTTAATATGTCCCCCCATCCACGCCCAGATCTAATATTTCAGAAAACTTACCTCTGAGATAAGTCATACTCATCGGCTAAGCATCACCCTCTTTTTTTTTTAACTCATCAGGCATCTGAGTTACAAATCAGAGCTGCTGATGTGTTGTGAGGTATCCGGTCGAGAGAATTCTAGCCTTAGCTAATGTGATTTGAAGCCCAGGGAAGGCATGGTACTTTGCTACAAAAGCTCTTAATTGTTACGTACATGGAGGGCTCCCAGGACTGCCTCCAGGGTTAGTAACTCACTCAGAGGACTCCCAGGCTCAGTGTATAGTCATACTCACGGCTGTCATTTATTACAGTGAAAGGATACAAAGTAAATCAGCAAAGAGGAAAGGTGGCTGGGGCAAAGCCCGGAGGAGACCATGCTCAGGCTCCCAAGAGTCTCCTCCCAGTGGAGTCACACAGGACACACTTAATTCAACACATCTGAAATGTTTTCTAGCGGAAAAGCTCTTTAGAGACTCGATGCCCAGAGTTTTTGTTGGGGGCTGCTCACCACAGGCATCTTCTACATAGCATGTACCAAAATTCCATACTTCCAGAAGGAAAGCAGCTGTTCAGCATAAACCATATTGTTTGTACAAAGCTTGGGCACAGTGAGCCACTCTTCTCAGGGAATGCTGGGAACCCTGAAATTGAAGTCCTCATGCCAGCCACGGGCCAACCACATAAACAGACCTTTCTACAGGTATCAGTGTTAGGCCTGTTAACTCTTCTGCACAGTGGGCAGTCAGTGGCCTGCCACCAGTGGTATGTTCCTAACGTGCCAGTTGTTTGTAGAGATGGCAGGAAGTTAGCCACCACTTCCATTCCGTCAGCCGTTTCAGGCATCACTAATCTGTTGCAGCACTGTTTCATACTAAGCTTGGACAGCCTCAGAGTCCTTCTCTGAGCACTTCATGTAGTCTCTACCAATCCAGAGATGAAACGTGTGTCATTCCTAGTCTGTAACAACTCTTCTGTGCCCTGTGAAGAAAGGGCTACGAATCATGCCTGCTCTTGGCTATTCCCATACATATAGGTAGTCACCAGTGGGAACAAATCTAATTAGAATGGCAACTGGAAGCCTTTTTGAAGGGCCCAGGAGCACAATAGAAAACTTTCTTGACCCTCTACACTTAAAAAAAGAAAATGAGAAGTCTGACACCGCACCAAGTGTTGTAGAGAATATGGGTCGTTAGGAACTTGGATCGTTCGCCCATGGGATGTAAACAAGTGCAACCACTTTGGAAAACAATTTAGCATGATATCAAGGCTGCACATGGTGCACCCTATGACCCTGTAATGCCCTATCCCTAAGTCTATAGCCAAGAGAAAATGTGGACATGTATCTCAGACACGTGTGTAAGACAGTTCACAGTAGCAGTGTTGGTAATAGCAAAAGACTTGATGGGAGATTGGACAAATCCATGGGACATAGTCACACAGTAGGATATTATATAGCACAGCCACAAATAGTGGTCAGAAACAAAATTTTGTTTAAGCACGCATACATTTGTGAAGACATATATATATATATATATACACATACACACACATGTACTTTCTTTTAAGCAAATGGAATTATAGTGGTTATTTCTGGGGAATGACCAAGATAGGAGACTGGTCACCTTTGTGGGACAGACAAGGAAACAGAACAGGGAAAAATACAAAGAAGCAGGTTATTGGCAATGTTTTAGGTCTTGGGTTGTATGGTGGGTTCGTGGGAGTTCATTTTATTATAACTAACATGTAGCAATCGTTTGTATGTATCAAATAATGTTTTTAATCTTAAAATATTGTTCCTCCTATTTGATGGAATATGCCTGGTGTTTTCTGGCTATGTTTGTCACAGGCTGACCTGGATATCACAGAAATAAACAAACTAACAGCAGAAGCTATTCAGACACCCCTGAAATCTGCCAAAAGTGAGTACTTTTCACAACCGCTTGTTGAAGAGAGAGAGCTGAGGCCCAGGGCGGTGGGCCGGCTGCTCAGGGAGGCCGCGCTGGTGGAGCCTCTTCCTTCTAATGTCTGGTCCTCAGTCTTGTAAAGCCAAAAAATTTGATTTTGGCTGCTGCATTCAGTTAATTGTACGCAGGGCTGAAACTAACGAAACTCTCAAGACCGATGTGTGAGCGAGAGGGAGAGTGGATGGAGGGGAAAAGATGTGCTGGAACGCCTGCTGCTGCCTGCTCACCCCCGAGTTAGAGAGGTTCCAGACGGTGAGATTTGGCAGGGCACGATCGTGTCAGCCGGGACTCTCCCGCTGTGATCAGAAGGGGTGGCAGAGCCTGGTAGAAGGACTGGCTTTCTCGGCACATCATTCCACGTCACTCCATTCAGTGACCCTCCCTGTGGAATCCTCTTGCCTGCGTGCCGCACACTCTGACACTCTTACAGGAAAGTTTGGGGGAGCCAGGTTGTAATTAGTGAGCATGAAGTCAGGCCAGGATGAGCTCTGTTGTGGACTTGATGTCACTGTCATTAGGCTTTGGTAGCTCCATGTATCCAGTCTCATGAGGACGGACCTGACCCAAGGCCTGGGTTTGGGGCCTGCCCACTAGGGCATTTCTCCACTGGGCAGAGCCAGAAATACTGCCCAGTTCTTGTTCCAACCTGTCTTGCATTGGAATTGCCTTGTGGCATAAAGAAAGCATGATGAGATTGGCACTTTCTTAGTGTCATGTTCTAGTCCTGCCTCCCTGAGGTTTTGGTGTAATTGGACTTGGGGGTTCCTAGAGTTCCTCAGCCATGTGTTTACAATCTGTTGGGTCCCCTACATTTGGGGGATATTGGTTTCTCTTCTGAGTTCCACCAGTTTTGCTTACTTGGTGGGGCGTGGGGAGGGTCCTCTGATTTCACCCCTGAGAACTGAACACACCAGGCCCAGTGTCAGCCAAAACTGACTAGAAACTGTTTTTGTGCCCTCTTGACCATTGAACTTCGACTACAGTGTAAGCTGCTTAAAAAAAGGAAAAAGTGCATATACTTATATTCTTATTTAATGTATCAGAAAAAAAAAGCTTAAAAGTTGTTTAGTCTGATCTCTCCCTCCATAATTAAATGCATGAATTTTCCCTATGGAGTCCCTGCTCTGGATTGTCTGGCTCCTGGCTGTACATAGTTAGCAATGAGACACTCTCTACCTTTCATCATTAAACAGCTGTGATCATAAGAAAGTTTCTAAGTTTCCTTGTGGTATCAACATAAATAGTTTTAAACACTGGCAGCACAATTCCAGGGTTGGGGACACAGGAATAGAAAGAACAAAGAGCCTGTTCTTGGGCAGCACACATTTCAAGTCTCACAACATCCCTGTAAGGTGACTCTTGCCTTCTGTAGATGAGGAAACTGAGGCACCACGATGAAAGCCGTGACCTGGTTAAGTAGGGCTAGGCCTCAAGCTCGTCTGTCTGACCCCAGAGTCTGCGCTCTTATCAGAAGGCTGGGCTGCCCACACAGGCATCGTGGGGCTTCTTCACCACTCTGATTCATTTCCTTTGTCTACACCCGCTTTTTATGAAAGTCATCTTCTTTATATTGGGTCTCTTTCTTGATTACAGCCTAAGATCACACAAGTTTTATTTCCTCTAAGAAATGTGAATGCATGAAAGCTTGTTCCCATGAGAAATGTCATGCTGTTAACACTGTTCCTTGTAGCACGAAGGGTACTCCAAGTGGATGAAATGATAGTGGAAGAAGAAGAAGAAGAAAATAAAAATAAGAGTCTTCAAAGTGCGAGAGTAAGTAGGCACTCCCGTGCAGGGCTGGGGGCTGACAGGAGACAAGGAAATACAAAAGTATGGAAATGGAGTGTTGCCCTCCCGGAGCTCACAGTTTAGTAGAGATGATCCCACTTAAATGGCTAATAACCAAGGTGATACAGAAGTGTGTGCAAAATGCGCAGAACGTAGAAGAAGCAGCTAAGTCTACCACCCCATTAGGACACAACCAGGTCTTTAAATGTGAGTGAGATTTCACTCCTGGAGAAGAAAGCGGAGGGGGTTCCCGGAGGAGGTGTGAAAGTGTCCATTTGAGGAACAGGAAGCAGTTTGGTATTGTGGGATATGAGCTGTGAGGCTAATCGGGGGCCACATCATGAATGGCCTTGTGTGCCAAGCTTGGCCCTTTTGATCTCATCAGGTAGGGAATGGTAAGTGACCTGACCAGATGGGTATTTCAGAACAGTGCAGCCCTCCCTCGGTATCCGCGGTTGATTGGTTCCAGGACCCCCTTGGATCCGGAAATCTGAGGATGCTCAAGTCCCTTAGTCAGCAGCCCCTATTCGTGGATGCAGAACCCATGGAAACCAGGCCAACTGTGTTCAGGATAAATGGGAGAGGGGAAAAGGAGACAAGGAAGCCAGTTGGGAGGCTACTATAATTCTTGAGCTGAGGAACTGACCCTATGAAGAGGGGTTGGTTTTGAGATAGGTTTTAAAAGGGAGAAGGGACAAGATTGGTGGAGGAAAGGAGAAAAGCAGAGATGACTGAATGGCTTCTAGCTTAAACAACTGGCACCCCGTGGAGTGTGGGCCATGGGAGGGAGAGCGGTGCTGGCTTAGGGTGAAGGGGAGCAGTTCGTCTATGAGTTGTTTGACAGGTTGCGTGTTAATACTTTTCCAGGACATCCAGCCTCGGCAGAGATTTTACCCTAGAGTTGAGGGGGGAGTAGCAGGTTGAGAGACATACAGACTCCCAGGTCTTTAGGTGGTTGTCCCAGCGTGGGCGTCAGTGAGGCGGTACGGGGAGAGCATGGAGTGCGGGGCTGAGGGTGACACCAGGAGGGCAGTGGGAAGAGGAGCTCAGGAGGCAGACTGCAGAGGGGCGGCCAGAGACGCCAATGGTGGGGGGCTTGGAGGACAAGGGAGGTAAGAATTGTCAGAGGGCAAGGGGTGACTCTTGTCAGGCACCTTCGAGGACTCCGGAAGGGTGCGCACTGCCAAGGGTTCCTTGCATTCGGCCCCCGGGACACCCTAGCGACCTTCACAGCAGCACTTTATGTGAGGGGCGGGGGTGGACAGTCCAGGCTGCAGTCAGTTCCAAAGAGCTTTACCTTTAATCTTGGCCCAAATCCTGTATTTTGAAGACCCAGCCAGTGTAAGTCCTTAGTTGATCAGTTCTGAGTTATGTCTCTGGCTTCCGTGAGACAGACCTTATGTTCAGTGTTGGTTTTCTTTCCCCAAGCTGGCCCCTCTCCTCTACTTTTCTTACCCTCCCTCACCTTTCCCCTCTGTGGGGCATTTTGTAACCTCAATTTTATGTGATTGTGACTTTAGGTGAAAAGGTGTCCTCCATCCAAGAAGAGAACCCAGTCCATGCAAGGAAAAGGCAAAAGCCAAAGGTACCGGGCTCTCAGGGTCAGCCGTGGGTCTGGTCTTATTGGAGGGCCGCATCCTTCATGGCAGAAGAGGGGGTGGAAGGGCTTTTGTGACTCCTGTGCGAGTAGAGCTTGGTCATCGAAGCCTTGAGCAGCCGAGCTGGACGGGCCTTAAGGAATGATCTCAGCCCACACCTTCTCCAACTCTTCTGCCCATGTTCTCTCTCCTCTCCTACTTTTTTTCTTTTATGCTAACAGAGGATGAGACCCAGAAATATGGCGAGCCCTGCATGTTTAGCTTAGTTTTCTGACAGTCCATGTGCAGAGCTATCCCATAGTCAGTCACAAAGTGGCTGTCACCTGCTTACAGTTAGTTTCTTGAACTGTTCCTCCTGGTCCCACTAAGTAGAAAATCACCACGGGCTTGAACTGATTCTGCTGGACCCTACCGACCATTCGAGAGTGGGGGCTGCATCTTGAACAAGCCTAGGAAAGTGGTTCCTGGGATGTGTGGCTGTGAAGAAGTGGACTCCTCTCATTTCTCCCTGAGCGGCAGCGACTGCCTAGTGAGAGGACAAGAATGCCAGCTTGGGGCCTGCAGAGTGTTGAGAGCCTGGCTCCTTCCTCGTTCTGTTAGCTGGACCAAGAAGTCGGATTCTGGAGGCTGGCTGCTGGGGCTCCCAGTCCTGGCTCTGCCCTGATTGGCCGTGAGACCCTGGACAGGTTGTTTAAACTCACTAAGCTGAGTTTCTGCCCCTGTCAGCGAGGGCCATCCAGGCGCTTCTCATAGGGCTGTTAGGAGGGTTCCCCCGGTTCCCGTGAGGAGGGCGCTCAGGACGGTGTCTGATGTCAGTGCTCTCCAGGGTACCCACTTCTGCCGCTGTGGTCATTGGACCTGAGGGTTGGCGCACCTAATGGCCATTTCTTACCTGTAGGTCCAGCCATTATAACACTGTTACCCCAGCTGTGGGCCGACTGGAGCTGTCTATGGTGAAACCAACTCCAGGCATGACACCCAGGTTTGACTCCAGGTGAGCACTGGGAGCAGCGCTTGGGTTTTGGCAGGAGCCCAACACTTGATGTCAGTCAGAAAAGAAGGGTGTTTAAGCAAATACTCCTGACTCCTTGGCCTGGAAGCTTCTCAGGCTCATCTGTTTACAGGACAAAACGGTTCTCCATCTGAGGAGAAGGGGGAGGACATTCTCAGTCTGATGACTAGGTGGCTTCTAGTGACATTTTGGGTCTTTTCTGATTCTGATCAGAAGTTTTTTTTAAAAGAGTGGGTGCTCTCCTTTACCCTTGGTAGAAGTGAAAATTGACATCCCCTTTTGGGAGAGCAGCATTAACAAGGATGTTCTTGCAGCATGAGTTAATCCTTCCATAGGGCTGGTCACCTCAATAGGCAATGCTTTGTAGCCATTAAAACAGAAGGGGTCTCTCTGTGCTGACAGGGGAGGAGCTTCATGAACATGAGCGTCTCCAAGCAGGTTGCAGACCAGTGTGTACTAGATGATCCCATTGGCTTTTATATACATAGGAAGTTTCTGGAAGGATGCCTAAAGAATCAACAGTGATGATCTCTGGGGTGGGGAGAGTGAGGAAGACTTAACCTTCTACTTTTTAATCCCACTCTTTTTTTTTTTTTTTAATTGGCTCATGGGCCAGCCCCGCGGCCAAGTGGTTAAGTTTGTCCACTCTGCTTTGGCGGCCACGTTTTTGCCAGTTCGAATCCTCAGCACAGACATGGCACCACTCATCAGGCCATGCTGAGGCGGCATCCCACATGCCACAACTAGAAGGATCCACAACTAAAAATACACAACTGTGTACCAGGACGCTTTGGAGAGAAAAAGGAAAAATAAAATCTTTAAAGATTGGCCCTGAGCTAACATATGTTGCTAATCTTCTTTTTTTTTTTTTCCTTCTCTCCAAAGCCCCTCAGCACATAGTTGTATATTATAGTTGTAGGTCCTTCTGGCTCTGCTATACAGGACGCTGCCCCAGCATGGCTTGATGAGCGGTGCTGGGTGCACGCCCAGGATCCAAATCAGTGAAACCCCAGGCCGCTGAAGCGGAACACACAAACTTAACCACTCAGCCTCGGGGCCAGGCCCTCCCTCCCCCGGCTCTTCTTTAACTGTTTGTTGTTTCATACAAGCATATAGCAAAGGACATTTGGTAGTGCACTTTAACTGTCTTAAGAAAGTTTGGGAGTTAATATGATATAATCTCTGAATCATCCTCCTATAACCCTGGAAAATTCCTCTTGATGGAAGCACTTAGCCACTCTTGGAAATACATTAACCATAGTTTATTTCTGACTTTGTGGATGGTTGGAAGGATGGCTGGCTGGATGGATGGATGACTGGCATCATAGGGAGCTTTGGACCTAAAATTTACATGGTTAAGAATTGACTCTCGCTAGATGTGTGTTTGCTAATTACAACCTCCTTTCTCCAGCTGTGTTTAGTCATTACTGCTTAAAAAAAATTTTTCTCCTAAATTTAGAATTTGCCTTCTTAGAAATGTGTGATTTAAAAACTGCAGCTTGAGGCCAGATGGGGGTGGAAGGACTCATAGCATCTGGTGTCATTCAATCTGCCATGCCATCTTTACAAAGATTTTCCCACTTTATAGGGTCTTCAAGACCCCAGGCCTGCGTACTCCAGCAGCCAGAGAGCGGATTTACAATATCTCGGTGAATGGCAGCCCTCTGGCCGACAGCAAGGAGGTCTTCCTCACTGTGCCAGTGGGAGGCGGAGAGGTAAGTCTTTCGGAGGGAAGCCAGGCCACAGTGTGCTGCTCAGTCAGCATTTCCTTTCCCTGGTCCATCACTCACTTCTCTCCCCCAAAGTCCTTTCAGTTGCAGGGATCTTGATCTCCAAACTTCTGTAGAACTCAGAACCCAGTTTCCTCGCCCAGGTTAGAGACCTAGACTGGGAAGATCCTTGCCGAGGTCTGGGTTTTTTTGCTCATCAACTAACATTTTCCACCTGTCTTGTAAGCAGGTCCCAGATGTAGAAGACATGGTTCCTGCTCTTGAGAAGCAATTTGGTAGTCGAGATAGTTCATAATTCACTATAATATCATGTGATGGGTGCAATAATAGAGATATTAAAGAGAGTGCAGAGGGGGTCACTGTGTGTAGTCTAGAAGGAGGAGCATGAACTGACTTCCACTTTGTATAACTTGGAGGGGTTCTGAAGCAGGCTGAGCCTGGGTTCTCCAGGCTGAGTAGAGCACGTTGCTGACCTCAGCCCCAGGGAGGGGAGGATGGTTTATCCCAGATGTGGTCTGCAGGGCATTTCTAAGCTAATGTACCTGCCTCTGTTTACCTGGGTGATCCAGCCACTGGTCCAATTGTAAGCACTGATGTCATTGTCTCCTTAGAACTAACATCCTCCTACTTGCCTGGCCACTTCCCCCACCAAGTGCAGGATATCCAGGGGACCCCTGGGCACACTGGGGCGCTGGATGTAGATCTCTGCCTTGAGGGACAGGCCAATTTAACCCTCTCTCTCCTCCACACAGAGCATGCGATTGTTGGCCAGTGACTTACAGAAGGTTGATATCGCACAACTAGACCCAGAGGCCTTGGGAAACATTAAGAAGCTCTCCGTAAGTCTCATACTCATCTACACACATGGGTGACAGCAATAGCTTTCTTGATTTAGCGGTCCGTAGGATTATCTTTTGGGTCTGGGCTAAGGCTTTATACTTCGATTGTGTTGCCTTCTTTCTCCCGAGGGATTTGACTGTTACCCTACTTACCTAGCGGCAGTTCTGTTCCTAAAATGATGCTGAGTTTCAGTCCATCCCAGAGTGCATCCCACAGAAGTTCCACAACAGAATCAGATGTCTGCCCTATTCAGGCAGTGGGTACCAGAGTGTTGGAGCATGACTGGCTGCCAGGAGCCGAAGCTTCCTCACATGGTTTGGGGATGGGGGGAGGCGCTTATTATAAGGAATCCGCAGAATCAGAGAAAGCACTGAGCAGCCAGGCCCCAGAGTGGCGGGACCAGCAGCGGCAGGAGTTGGTGGACCTCCAGTCCGGTGCCCCAGCTCCTTCAGCATCTCTCTGTCTGGGGCCCGTGCATTCATTTCTCTTGGACTCCTCCCCTCCTCCCTCCCTCTCCACAGATAACCTTCTCCACAGGGCTCTTGGTTCTGTACTCTCTTGACATTGGTTTGTGTGCAGCTTTGGACAGCCACATTTCCCTCTCTAAGTTTATTGCTCCAGTGCCCAACACTGACTGTCCAATGTCTTGTCTTCATGTAAATTCTCAAGAGGAGGAGTGTAACTGGCTCGGACGGGCCTCCCTGGACTAGTCAGCCTGGTCTCGGGTGGTGGATGGGAGCACTTAGTGCAAATATGCTGCCCTAGGCCCACCCTTAGTGGGGTCCGTGAAGGCTCCAACTGAGGAAGGGGACAAGGACGGAGCTGCTTTCCCAAATGTTCCTACTGAACATAGGCTCAGGGCCAAGGTCACACACACACGCAGCCACCCAAATCTGGTGACACTTATCATCTGGCTGGACCTACAGCATTACTGTTCCCAGATTATACCTTCACTCTCTCATCTGAGATGTTATTTTATTCCTTTGTTCAGATGGGAAACAGAGATTCAGAAAGGTTAATTATTTAGTTTGTGATAGAAAGATAGTCACATATCACTTAACAACGGGGATACGTTCTGAGAAATATGTCATTAGGTGATTTCATCATTGTGTGAACATCATAGAGCATACTTTCACAAACCTAGAAGGTGTGGCCTGCTACACACCTACGCTGTATGTACTAATCTTATGGGACCACCATTGTATATGCAGTAGTCATTGACCGAATCATCGTTATGTGGGGCGTGACTGTAGAGAATGGAGGGCTGAGATTCACACAGACCTGAGCCCATATGCAGCGCTGCCTGGGTAGACTCGTAAGTGGCTAACTGAGCAGCAAGCCCAGTACCGTCTTCTCTAAATGACCTATCTCCTTTTCTTTTCAGAGCCGTCTTGCCCAAATCTGCAGCAGCATACGGACTCACAAGTGAGGCTGCTCTTCCAAGAAGCCAAACTTGACAGGATGGACCTTCCGTGGGCACTTCTGGGACCCTGAAGAGGCTTCTTCCCTTCAGCCTTATTGTTTGTTTGTGAAGTTCCAGAGCAGGGAGTGGCGTTCCTCTGGGAGAATTCGGCAAGTGGGGAGACACCTGTTCTGCCATCAGTTAGAGAAAGCTTTGCTATTCACACTTGCCAACCCCAGTGACAAAGGCACTGCCTGCTGCATCCATGCAATCGGGACTTCCTGTCATTCCCTCGACTCAGTTCTCCTTCCTGCCCTTGGACCTGCCATCTTCCGCCTCCTGTCACTCAGCGTCCTCTTTGCCCTGCCCTCACTCCAGTGGACATGGCATCAAAGAACCTCATGTTCTCAGGAAGACTGCCTTCTCACCCTCACCAGAGAACCCTCTGCGCTTGGCTTTTCCGCTCTGTGCGTGCTTGAGGCTGGCAGGTTTAGGTTAGGTGAAGGGAGAGCTCTGGGCTATGAGAGAGCAGATCCAGAAAGCTGGGGGGGACTGTCCCGTGGGGCCAGAACAGCAGAACAGGACGCGTTGCAGCAGTGACCACAGCAGAACACCCCTCCCTCCCGCGCCCGTCCGGTCTTTCTCCTGGGGTGGGTGCTAGAGGGGCTTTGGGCTCTTACGCCTGCTCTGCCTGATTGTCTTGTTCAACCTGACTGGAACAGTGTTCGTATTTATCCCTGTTTACCGAAGACCAAAAATCAGCTTAGCGGCAGCTTCCGTGTCTCGCTCCTCTACCTCTCTAGTTAGTGGGAGTTTGGAGAAGGGAATCTAGGGTTTTTATGTGATTGGCCGCAGAGCACCGTCTCCAAGCTCTCCGTGCTCCCTGCCAGCTCTTTAGACTTCGCAGAGAGCACTTCTCTTTCATGGGGTTCATTAGGGGCGCAGGTAGAACTAGTCTGGTGGCCTCATTCCGTGTGTTTGGCCTGTGTCCTGGACGTGGACTAGTTATTTGGGGTCAGCACTGAGATCCCTGTGCTCCAGCCAGTGCCTCTGCCCCAAGAATCGTGCGACGTGGTCCAAGACTGGGACTGAGAGGTCCTACCCCACACCAAGGGCGCTGTGCTCTCGAGTGTGGTTCTTGGTTGTACTGAATATTATTTTGCTACATGACCATTCTAATGATCCAGGCTTGCTCAAGATGTATTCTTTTCACGTTGTTTTATTCTCCCTTTCCTGAGACTTTTGTACATATTGTTTTCCTGAGTAATGGTATCTGTAAGCTGGTTTTTTCTAATCAGAGCTACTGAAAGGTAACTGTTTTCAATAAATTGTGGGTTTTTGTTTTTAATCAATGTTCAGCCTCCGAGCTGTGCTGCGTGGACTGGAGGCAGTTTGGAGCTGAAGCTCTTGGAGTGGGGACACCTTGCTTCAGGCAGGCTCTCTCTGACCTCTGAAGAGGGGCCCTTACCCCCAGATCCAAGGCATAGTAACTTACCCCTGGAAGTTTTCCCCCAACTCCTTCTTTCATGGGAAGCGTTACTCATAGGACTAGCTAGAAATTTACGTCTGGGAGGACAAAATGTAGGATGTCTATGGTTTACTGCACGGGCAAGCCTCGTTGGCCAGGGACAGAGCAGGGCGCCATGGTTCCATGATCGTGCTTCTCACTGCCCAGAGTTCCAGGGGAGATCTGGCCAATCTGCCTTCCCAGAATTCTGTCTACGCTGAAAGTGGTCAACACGGAGCTAACGGTGGAAGAGAAAACAGACGGGTCATTGTTAGGTCAGCTCATCTGGCAGTGACAGTTTATGACTTTGCTCAATGACAGCATTTGGAGTAAAGGTTACTTTTTTCAAGTAACGAAGTCACCACACACGAGGCCCCTCGCTTCTCCCTCATGGCCTGGTGTGGTGCAGAGAAGAGCCTGGCATCGGGAGCGCTCGGGATCTGACGTGCTTGACCGGAGCCCCTCGCCCTCTATCTGCATCTGCACTACCGCCTGAATGAACCCAATGGCAGGAAACGTGGTATATGGCAGGCGCCCAATAAATGCCAGTCACATGACAAAGATGGAGCAGTCCATTCCATACAAGGGGCTGACTTGGAAGGTAATGAGTTCCCCGTGCCAGGATTTAAAGCATGAGCTGAACTATCAAGGCTGGGGCTGGGATGTTGCAAAGAAAATTTAAATCTTACTGCCAGCCCACAGACAAACTTTTGCTCTGTTTGGATTTTGTTTGTTTTTTCAAATTGCTAACAATTTAAAAATTGCAAGATTTCACAAAAATGATTGCTAGCCTCTGAAAAATAAGATGTGGCCACACAGGCCACAGTCAGCTGGAGCCGAGCAGCAGTTTTCCTTGGCCCTTAGAGAATCCTCTCCCCATTCAAAGCCATCCTACTAGGTTACTTCTCCCCTTTGGTACCTGCCTGGTCCCTTTGCACAATTCGCTGTGTGCCCTCTGCTGTGTGTAAAGCAAATAAAGGCAGCGCTGCTCTGGGTGGAAGGGAGGGTGGGGCTGAAGTCCCCTTCACCAGGGCCCCTGAAGCAGTTCCACAGAACCCGAGAGCTCCAGTCAACAGTAGGTTCACTCTTTGCCCTACAGGCTGCCTCATCTTTCCAAAAGCCCTGCTTGGGACTCCTGTTGAGAGAATTCCTAATGAATTGCCTTAGGAAGCATTATTCATATGAAGAGCTAGTACTTGGGAGGGGAGCGGTTGTGGGGAGGGAGGTGATAAAACCTCGCCTAAGCAGCGCTTATTCACATTTATTCACGGCCTGAGATATACCTTTTAGCTCAGAGGAATTACTGTGGCCATCTCCACCTGTGACGAGTGTGCAGAGCGATGCAGGGCTTACCTCCACTGCAAAACAGAGGACGTCTCCATGTCTGCATGTGCACAAGCTCTGATAAGTGTCTTTCTAATTTACAGAATGACAGTTGTTGACCCATCCCTAAAATTCAGCATGACATAGATATGCTGAAGGTTTTGGTAGCAGATAATTCGGGTGGCTTCAGAAATGGAAGGAGTGGGAGACACTGAGCGTTCAATCAGAACTCGGGTCTCCCTTGAGCTCCCCACTTAGCGGGAGTCTGGACTCCAGTTTGCTTTGGCTAAGGTGCCTCTCCCTTGACAGGATTAGGCATTTTCCCGCCCTTTATCCCCCCCTCCCCCCCCCCCGCACCCCCTCATCCCCTCACCTACTGAACAAGTCCCCCGCCCTCCCCTCCCTGCCAGCTGTAACCTGCACTTCTCACCTTCGACACTTTGCCATCGTCCCCTTGTTGATATTAGGGTCTATGTCGTTGGCCTTTTCTGATCCTCAGATGATGGATATGGTGGAGGACATAACTCACCGTTGGCACCAAGCTACCAGGAAGAGCTCAGCTCCCCATCTGCAAATTTTCAGTGCCCACCAGTGCCTGCTGTGTGTCACAACGTGCCAAGAGCCATCAGGATGGAGACACATGACAATCTCCAAGGATACACCCCTTCAAATCGGATGAAAGGTCACGCTGCAAACCTGCTCTCTCGACTCTCCTCACAGTCCCTCGGCTGACTGTGAAGGAATGAGGTGGAGGGAGAAGGGGCAAGATGTAGCCGAACCGGGAGGGGACGTTTCCAACGGGGAGGCAAATTTGGTTTGGGTCTTTTGGTTTTTCTTTTAAACTTATGCGAGCAGTCTTGGTTAAAACATATTCCTTGGGGTGAGGCTTGAGATACCCATAATCTGCCCCCAAGATCCTGGTAGGTGTCGTGAGGTCATCCTTGAACCGAAACGGCTTCTGACTTCTCTCTGTTGCCCCAAGACCCCAGGGGGCTCAGCTACTAGAATGGGGTGGGACGCATCCTGAGGAGACGAGCAGGGTTTTTCCAAGATACTGGCAGACACTTGGGTTTAAATGATGAAGGGTACAAAGAGAATTAAAGAGAGGATGCCGTATGGTAAATTTTACTCGTGTCTTGAGCAGTGTGATGGGGGCGATGTTAGGAGCTGAGTCCAGAAGTCAGTCACTGGTTAATAAGGGCAGTGAACGCACCAGACGGTGTTCCCCTGGGGGCTTCTCACACCGCCCCAGGGACAAGGTCAGGAAGAAGCCCTCTGCTGGATTCCCACCACCCCTAGGATTTATCCCTGTTGGGGTGCCTTTCACACTGCTTACTTAACCAACTCCCCCATCACGTAGAGAGGTCTTGACTTCCTAGCATCTGCCCCCTAGTCAACGCTGGGTACGTGTTCACTGAATGAGCGAACGCCTTGTCAAACCAGGTCAGCAGCCTTGCTGCCCAGAAACGTCCATTTCAATCCCCAACCACATATTGCACGTCTACCCGGGGCCTCACATCTTGCTAATAATGACATTTCGTGAGCACCTCCTGTGTGCCAGGCACTGTGTTATGTGCTGGCGGGGGCGGGGGGGTCCTCCGTGCCCTGGCTGCATGCCTCTGCCGGGGCAGACTTCAGCAGAGTGGCACCCCTGACATCGCCAAACCACTCATTAACTCTTCCCCGTGGGGCAAAAGGGACTTACCTAATGGGATTAGGGGACAGAAGGAATAACCTGCTTGAATCGGTGCCATCTGGTTTCTCCCGCAGGTCTGCCCGCCCACAAGAAGGGTGCACACTGGTCATGCGGGAAGCGGGGTCGGGCAGCTCTGCCCCTGTGGGGGGCTGGTGGCTGTCCAGCTCACTGTGCGTCTGGGTGGGGCTAATTCAGGGAAATGATGGCAAATGCACTTTGCCCCCAGTACACCACATCTAACTTATTGAAGATGTACATTTTATACATTTTAACATCTCTGAAATCAGGATGCATCTTGCAACCAGATGGCATGACATAGTTTAATTGGCTATGATGTTCCTTAGTGGTACATCTTACACTCAGTGGCATCTTAGATTCGAAGAGACACAGTAAGCAACATTCTCCAGTCAAAGAACTGGTATCTTGCTCTCCATCTGTCCCAATGAATAGGACTCAGTTGGTTCTAAGCACAGGAGGAGAGGGAAGGGGTGTTAATTATTGCCAGTCAGCCACCCAGCCCCCAGCACTGAGCATTTCCCATGGCTCGGACTAAGAAGAAAATCCGACACCTCTTCCAGGCCAGCAACACGAACAGCCCGGGCCGGGGAGAGCAGGAGCTCTAGCAAGCCGAGAAAAGCGAGGGCTCGTGTGGTGTGAGTGTGCGCGCACATGCGTGTGTGTGCGCACGTGTACGTGTGATGTGTGTGCTTCCGCACACGTGAGTGCTCAGGCAGTGCTCCAGGACTCAGCCCACACCCCTGCTCTGCCCTGATCACCGTCTTATCCCACCTTCCTCCCTTTGCAGCAAAAGATCCCCAGATTCCACTCCCCAATCCTCTCATCCGCCTTCTGCCCCCACAACTAAGGTCACTGTTGCAGGTTCAATTGTGTCCCGTCAACATTTGTATGTTGATGTCCTAACCCCAGGTACCTCAGAATGTGACTGTATTTGGAGACAGGGTCTTTACAGAGGTAATCAAGTTAAAATGAGGTCATGAGAGTGGGCCAGTGTGGACCAGTCTAACACGGCTGGTGTCCTTCTAAAAAGGAGAAATTTGGACAGAGAGGTAGAGAGGGAAGACGATGTGAAGAGACACAGGGAGAAGACGGCCGTCTGCGAGCTAAGGAGAGCGCTCTGGAGTGTAGCCCGGGGGGACCTCCTCCCTGTGGCTTCAACGCCTACCTGTGAGCCAATGACCCCAAAGCTCTGCCCCTCGCCCTGATCTGTGCCAAGTTCCAGACCCAGCATCCACCTCACTCCTTGACATCGCTGCCTGCACGTCCCACGAGATCTCAAACACACGTCCAAAACCCAGTTCGTCGTTTCCTGCCCTCCGCCAACATCCCTGCCCAACCTGCTTCCCCTCCCCATACACTGTCTCAGGGAATGGCACCGCCGCTGGAGGGTTGCCTCCTCCTTGGGGAAGCCTTCCTTGGTTTACTGCTCCTGAGACTGGGTGACATCCTTCTCTACACTCCCAGGCCACCCTGAGCTCACCCCATGGTAGCCCTGATCACATTGTCCTGTCACCTGTTTCCTAAATGTGTCCTTCACTAGACTGGGAGATCTCTCATAGCAGGGACAGCCCAATTCTTCTCTACGCAGACGGATCTCAGGCACACACTTTGGAAAACTCCCTGGGGGGTCAGAAATCCTCCCACACAAGCTACTCAATGGTTAAGCACTTGTCACTAAAAGAAGCACCATATCGCAGACAAGTTTTTATTACTTTGTCCTGCATATAGAACCCGAGAAATATAAAAACATCTCCAGAATTAGTCAAAGGAACCACCTCCCCAACCGGCCCCTCCCCTCCCTGGAGGGGCTCAGCCAGGGGTGATGGGGGGTCGCAGGCCACCTCCCTCTGTCCAGTGAACAACTCCCATATAAAAATAGATCTGTGGAGGGCTCCCAGGGAGCCATCAGCCTGCATCACACCGGCACCTGTGCAGGCTGAGGCCTGGGACCCCCCTGGATTCTGGACCTCACTCCTCAGGGGAGGCGAGGTCTACCCTGGACGCCGAAGTCCTGCCAACACAGCCAGGGCCCCGCTGCAGAACAGAGCGGGATGGGAGGGGACTTTGACCTTAGAGCATGACTGATGAAGCCAGATATGAGGATGACGCTCCCTCCACCCAAGACGGGATGCTGGTCCGCATGCCATGTCCTTTCCAGGCTTCCCGCAGTGGGGGGAGGGTGGACAGAGCCTGGAGGCACTTGGCACAGGACCCTCCAGCCCCATCAAAGGTGGAAGCATTCTCTCGGTCTCCCCAGGACCCCCAGGTCACTGAGGTGGGACAGGTGCTCAGGAGATGGGGGAGCGGGCAGCAGGGGTGCTCCAAGGAGAGAAGAGCTGCTGCTGGCAGGCGAGGCCAAAGGCACTGCTGGGAGACACCATCCCCCACCATGGGGCGCTCCCTGAATCCCCCAGCCTCCAGGCTCCTCATGCTGGCCCCTCGCCTGGTCTCCTCTTGTCTGGGGCCCTCCATCTTGCCCTGCGGAAAACTCCACCAACGCTAAGGAAAGAACCCACCCCCGCCTTCCAGGCCCTCTTCAATGATGCGCCAGCCCCTCAGCCAGGACAGCCCTCCAAACACACAGACCGAGAGAGTGTCCATCTGCCCCTCGAGCCCACTGACCCCAAGGTGTCCCATGGGCCCCTGGGCACTGTTGGAAGGCACCCCTGTCGTACTCCTTGGTGCCTGAGCTCCTCCCCACCTAGTCTGAGTCTCTGTCTCATTCATCCCTTTCCTGCAGCCCTCGTCCCTCTTTCCCTCCCCTCCCCTCCCACCCCACCCCGAGCCAAACCCAGAGCAGGCATATGTCGGGGGGGACCTGGACAAACTCCGCCCTTGTGGCCCTATCCAGATCAGCGGCCTTCCTGCTGTCCTGTGAAAGCCCCGGCCTCACGCCACCACCGCCTCTGGGAAGTCCTTCTGGATGAGGAACTCTGGAGTAAGCTCAGAAAACCACTGCTGCCAGAGGCAGAAGGCGCTCCATGGGAGGCTGGGCGGTGGGTACCCAGGGAACAGAGCTTCCAAGAAGGGTCACCTCAGAGTACCCCTGGGCTACCTCAGGAGAACTGGTGTCACAGGGCAGGACCAAGGACTCTCCCCAGAGACCCCCTCATCCCTGGATTGAGAGTTGGGCACATGGGTTCTGTCCCCTGACCCCTCACTGGGCCTTGGTTTCCCAGCTGTGCAGTGAGGCTGGGACCAGCCTGTTAGAGACAGAAGACCCATCTCTGAGAGTCACAACTTCACCATCCCCGAGGCTGGAGAGCCAAGCTCTTGGGTCCCCTGGGAGAAAACCTCTCTTTTCATGCTCTTCCTAGATGTCCCGGCCAGTGAGTTTATAAAAGGAATGCAAAGGGGAGGCCTTGTGGGGCCTCAGGGGAGCACCAGGACCTTGAGTGGCCCAGCCAGGATCCTCACCCTCACCCTGAACTGTCAGCCCAAGGGCAGGAGAAGCAGAGATCAGTTCCTGAGTCTGGGGCCCTCCGGGTCCAGCCTCTGGGCTCAACACCACCTTTGCCCACCTGGGCCTTGGGACCAGACAGGGTGCAGCCCAAGCACAGGGAGCTGAGGACCCTGGCCCTCCGGGGCCCATTGGGATGGGCTGCCAAGCAGCTGTGGTCACCGCTAGGTCTAATGGGAGCCCATCCATCAGGGACCCGTGCTGAACACTGGCCAATGGGTCTGTGGGAAAATGGGGTACCCACTGGGGTAGACCCTAGACCCAGTGCATGTGGAAGACAGAGGGCATGAACCGGGTGATTTGAAGCCATGCCTCCCCTCCCTGCCCCGGCCTGCCGCAGTCTCTGAGCCCCTGCATGTCCTCCCACTGTTATGGCAGGGGGCCTCCCTAGGGATGTGGACCTTTTCTCCAAGGGGACTGAGTCAGCCAAGATGTTCAGACTGGGGAAAATGGGAGGAGTAGGCAGTGAAATGGGGGGCCTGTGGCCCCAAACCAGCTCGGGGCCCAAGTGGAGGAAGAGTGTGCTCCCTTCTGCAAAGGTAGAGCACAGCTGGCGGGTCCTTGTCAGGGCTGGCAGAGCAGGCGGCTCACACCTGCACGCCTCGGCCCCGCAGCTGGAGCACTCGGGCCTGCAGGGCACCGATCCCGCTCAGGAGGGCCTCCCGGTGTTCCACCGACGAGATGCCCAGGCCCGCCAGGTCCCTGCGAAGAAGGGCTGCTCAACCCCATTTTCCGCGCCCCCTCCCCTTGGCTGGACAGGGAAGGGCCTAGAATCAGGACAGGCTGGGCCTCCCAGTTAGGCAGGGGCAAGGCCCCCGCATTCCTCAGACTCACTGGGCGGTCATGGCGGCCACGGCCTCCAGGCTCCCATAGCCGGCTGCAGCAAAGCTGTCCTTGTAGCGGCCCAGGTCCAGGGCCTCCAGCCACGCGCCCACAGAGCCAAAGGAGGGGAAGGTGGAGAAGGCACGGTCCGCCAGAGGCGTGGGAGGCCTGTGGAGCAGAGGGGCTGTGGTCAGCGGACAGCAGGGATCTGGTGCCTGGACCTGGTCACTCTTCCGAGGAGAGGCCAGCTGTGAAAGGACAGGAGAAGGGGAGGGCACCTGCGCCCCAGGTCTTCCCGGCTCACTCGGGGTGCTGGGCATTCTCAGAGCAGGTGGTGGTTTCGAGATACTCAGGCTGCTGGAGAATGGGTTGCACCTGAGCCAGCTAAAGGCACTGAGAGTACCTGGAACAGTCTCGGGGCAGGACACACCTAGGATAGTTTGGGAAGCGACCCATATTTGGGACAACTAAGACTAATTTTACTTATTTATTGGAACTACCAATTTGTTAGAACTATCAGCACATGTATTTATCCAGTCAGTGGGCATTGTACCTGGGAGATGTGGGGCAGAATCCAGGACAAGTGGAAGTGATTAAGATGGATGCAGGTTAGCTGTGCCAGAGGTAGGTGGATACATTAGGTCTGTCTGGGGCAGCTGAGAGAGCAGCCCCACCCAGACAGGTGGGGGAGAACAGGTGTGGCAGTTGTCCTTGGGACACGTGGGAGGCCATGCGGGGAGGCATGAGAGGCCGGCTGGACCCGGGACAGCTGGGGATGCATGGGAATGTACCTGAGACTAGCGAGGTGTCAGGTGTACCTGGGAGAGGTGGTCGCAGCACACTTTGGGGGTTCTGGGTCCTGCCCCATCTTGCTCAGGATGCTGTGGATCTGGGAGAACCTGGGCCGCTCACCTGGGTCCCTCTGCCAGCAGTCAAGCATCAGTCGGTGCAGGGGAGTGGGGCAGTTCCTGGGGGGCGGCAGCCGGAAGCCATCCTCCACGGCCTTCATCACCTGGGCCAGGGGGGTGGTGGGCGGGCACATGGGAGGCTTTAGGTCCCCCGGACGCACACACATCCCATCCCAAGGAAGACTCAGGTGGTGGCCAGGCAGGACCAGAAGCAAGCAGACAGTGAAGAGGGCCCTTGGACTAAGAGGTCAAGGGGCAACGGGCAGCCATCAGGGAGCTGGAGCCCGAGGTCAGAGGGCAACAGGATCAGAAGGCAAGGAGCTGGAGGCACAGGTCACTCACGTCTTGGCCAGACATGTCCCAGTAGGGCCGCTCCCCAAAGGCCATCACCTCCCACATGACGACGCCAAAGCTCCAGACGTCACTGGCAGAGCTGAAGTGGCCAAACTGAAGCGTCTCGGGGGCGGCCCATAGGGCCGGGCTCCGGCCACTCTGAGGGCGAGCGGGCAGGTCAGGGGCAAGAAGGGACTGGGTCACATCCAGGGTTCCCCACCCCACAGAGCCCCAGCCCCACCTGCCATCCTCCCGGCTGCACGTCTGGACTGACCAGGGATGACACCCACACTGGCATTTATTTGGGACCAGTCAGGTGGACTGGCAGGGTGGGGGAGTGACCCTGACGCAGCAGGGAAGGGGGCGGAAGTGGGAAGAAGGGGGCTCCAGTGCCATCTGATGGGAAACAGAGGAGGCGGCGGGCTCGCCCGGGGGAAGGGACTCCTCACCATGGTGGTGTAGACAGCCTCTGCTCGGTCCCGGGGTCCCCGCCCGAAGCCAGAGATCTTGCAGAGGAGGCTGCTGCTGACCAGCACCCGGCGGGCGGCCAGGCCCCGGTGAACGTAGCCCATCTCCGACAGGTACTTCATGGCCGACGCCAGCCCGGGCAGCAGCCCCATCAGCTGCCCAGCCGCCAGCTGACCCTCATGCCGCTGTGGGAGAGGAGGAGACCAAGGCTGGGCTGCACACTCAGTTCTCCTGGTGCTGTGTGACCTCAGTGGAGTCACCTGGCCTTCTCTGGGCTTCAGTGTGCCCTGTGACCCACCAGGTCAGCCTGGCCAGTGGGTACCTTTTTAGGGCATGATGCCAACTCTCTCCCACCAAAGAGAAGGGTGAGGGATGAAGAATAAGCGTGATCAGTCCCCCTGCCCCCCGGGGCCCAGGCCACTCACCCTGAGGAAGCCATCCAGGGCCCCATGGCTCATGTACTCAGTGACAATCATCAAGGTGCTTCCTGTGCCCAGGGAGGGGGAACACACACGCTAAGCTGCCTGCTCCCCTCTGCGTGCACACCTGCTCCCCCGACCCGGGCCCCAGCCTTGGGCAATATGGCCAGAAACAAGCTTCCCCAGTCTCACCACCCTCCTGCCCACCTAGGACGCTCTAGGCCAGAGAACAGAAGAGGAAACATCTGTAGGAGAACAAAGGCCAAGGTCAGAGCTGTAGCAAGTTAGCTAAGAAAGATCACCAAGGTCCAAACGGTCCACCGCCCAGAGCGTCACTACAAGTCAGAAAGGTCACTCAGGGTCAGAGAGGCCACCGAGAGGCCGCCCAGAGGCAGTGAAGGAGCTGAGGCCTTCTCTCCAGGCTGGGCGGCTAAGGGGTGCCCTTCATGGCTGAGAAAAGGGCCTGGGGGCACAGAGCACTCCCCTCTCACCCCGCCCTCTCCAGCCCCATCCTGAGGGGCACCGGGCCTTACCTCGTGTCACAACACCCTCCAGCCGCACCACGTGGCTATGGTCAAACTGGCCCAGGGTGAGGGCCTCGGCCAGGAAGCTGAGCCTCTGAGAGTCGGAGCAGCCCTCCCTCAGCGTGTGCACGGCCACAGGGAGCTCCTGGCGGCCAGGGAGCTGCAGGCAGCCACAGCACAGCTCCCCAAACCGCCCTGTGGAGAAACAGCAGCTCAGACAGCCCCCTGGAGACCACCCCCCAGCCAAGCCAGGCAGGGGGAACGGAGGAGAAAGCGACTTTGGGATGGCGGGCCGTTTCTGGCCTGGGACTCAGAGCTCCTGAGTTCAAATCCTGGTAAACCAGGTACTAGCAATGTCACGTGGGCTTCCTCTCTTTCCCCCTCAGCCTCAGTTTTCTCCTCTGTGAAATGGGACTCCTCCCCACCTGCCTCAGCAGGAGGTTTCAAAGCCTCAAAGAGAGGATGTGGCACACGACAGTGCATCAACGGCTATCAAAGCCCACTGTGACCCAGGAAGGAGGAGGGTGACATCTATGCTGCTGCCCTGCCCCTTCCTGGCCTCTGTCCAGCAGGTCTGGCTCCAGTGAGAGCGGCTGCTTCTCTGAGCACCGGGGCTGAGGTTTTGCAGACAAGAAGAAAGGAGCCAGGAGACTGATCGTAGAGAGCGAGCACCCACCATGAGCCAGGCCTGGTGTGAAGTTCTGGGAAGTCCCCAAGTCAGCTCCGGCTAGGGCCGAGATCATGCCCATTTTACAGATGAGAAACCGAGGCTCAGAGCAGAAGACAGATGGACGTGCCCCTGGTCACACAGCTGGTCAGTGGTAGAGCCAGGACTACAACTCAGGTTATGTATGGTCCCCAAGCTTGCAAAGACCCCTTCCACTGCCCCATGAAGGCTTGGGACTAAACTCCCACCAGGAGTCTGCAGAGACCAGGTCTGAAAGGGCCTGAATGGAGAGGTCTCAATGGCCTTGGGGACCAGGAGAAGGTAGGAAGGCAGGGTCACAGGCTCCCTCTGCCAGCCCCATCCCTGGAACCTGGTAGGCAGAGGTCCAGCTTGGTAGACAGGGCGGGATTGGGGTGGAGGCGGGGCTTCCAGAATGGGGGCGGGACTTGGGGAGGTGGAGGCGGGCTTACAAGAGAGAGGCGGGGCGGGGCTTCTAGAGAGGGCGGGGCTCCCAGATGGACAAGGCTTCCCGGTGCCCCGCTTGCCTGCTCCGAGGCTCTTCTCCAGTGTGACGCTTTTCGCATCCAGCTCCTTGGCAAACAGATGAACGGCCTGCAGCGGGTCCCCACAGCTCTGGGGGTCCACGAATGTGCGACGTGTCGGGACTTTGACTGGGAACGCAGAGAGAGAGAAAGAGCTGGGCCTGAGGAAAGGCCTCGATGGCTGGAGGGGTGGGAGTTATGCAGTGGTCCTGGCAGCAAGGAAGAGGGTAGAGGAGAGAGGTAGGGGCGCGCCCGCCCCGCCGGAGCCAGGCCCAGGAGACTCACAGTGGAAATACAGCTCCTCCTCATCGTGGGCGTCCCGACCTCCTTTGCCATAGCTGCATGGCCTGGGAAGGTGCAGAGTCATCCTTTGAGCCAGGCTGCCTTAGCCCTCCCCATGTCGCCAGCACCCAGGGCGGTGTCCCTTCAAAAGGACAAGGTCTGCGCCCCTGGAGAGGGACTTTTTTGTCCTGCGGGTTTGAAAGCTCCTCCCCATAGCACACATATAGCCCTAGACCGAGACCTCACCCCTCACCCCCATCAGCGTCCATAGTTATTTTCACTTTGAGACACAATCAACACTCTTGCAATGCCAGAGGCACCCAAATCCACAGTCCTGACTTGAAGCCCAAGCTGCCTCCTGCCTACAGGTGAACCAATCGGGCAGACCTTGAACTCCGGGGCAGCTTCCAGTGGAGACAGGAAAACAATCACTGAGAGGTACACAAGGCCACTCACAGGTCCAAGCAAGGGAGAAGGGTGGGCACTGGGGGAGCACGTTAACAGACGGCCCTGACCTGATCCAGGGCCGTCAGGGATGGCTTCTGGAGACAGGCAGCCGTGGACCACACCACTGCATCAGTCCACAAAGCCACAGGCTGGCACTAGGACCCCCTGAGGCAGGGCCTTGCCGGCCCAGATAAAGACTTTGGCTTTTATTCCGGGAGCGAGCGGGGATGGGGGTGGAGGTGGGGGGAGGTTTAAGCAGCGGATGCCGGGATTCAATCTGCATTTTAGAAAGATCATTCGAGCTTCTGCTGTTGTCCCTGCAGGAGATGGCAGTGGCTTAGGCTATGGGGTGATCATGGACATGGAGAAAAGTGAGAAGACTTGAGTGACATTTAGATGACAGGGCCACAGCGCTTGGAGATGACTAGAAGGCAGGAATGACTCATAGGGTTCTGGCTTGCCCGGCAGCATTGACGGGGGTGCCATTTTCCAAGATGGGGAGAGGAAAGTTCACACTTCAACCTTTGTGTGGGCAGGGCCTCTGGGAGAAGAGGGCAGATGGATGAGGATGGAGTTGGATGTGTGTGTGTCTGCAGTCTGGAAGGGAGGGCTGCTCTGGAGATACAAATGCAGAGCTGTGGGCCTTGCCCGGGAGAGGATGGAGCCTGAGAAGTGGGACTAGGAACAAGTCTGAGCGCCCCCAACATTCAGAGATTTGGTAGAGGAGAAGGAAGCCACAGAGGAGCTCCCAAAACAAGCCCAGAGAAGCTGAAGGGAAAGAGAAGAGAAATCTGGGCTGGTGAAGTCACAGGAACCAAGGAAAGAAACAGTGGAGCAGCGGGGAGAGGTCCCGTGAAGGCTGGAGGAGGAAGGGTTGAGGGAGGTTGGGGACAGGTGATCCCGTTTTGATGTGGATGGGAAAGGAGAGAAAAGCTGTCTGTCCCATAGGATGAAGTGTCACGACATGTGGCTAACAGTGTGGGCCCTGAACCTCACTGCACGGATGCGCTTCCTGGGTCCTCAGGAGCTGTGGGACCGGGTGGCTCGGTTTTCTCTTTAATAAAATCAGGAGAAAGCCAGGCCCGCCTGATAGCACTGTTGCAAAGAGCTTACTAAGCACTCCATAAATGTTAGCTCTTGTGCCGGGGAGAGGGGACCTTATAAATAGTAACGGTTCCTGAGATGGTAAGAAGGCGTGGGTTCGGGTCATAGGTGGATGGGCTGGCCCTGGCTAGGAGGACAGCACCCCCTCTGGAGCGAAAGGAGGGAGAGGATGGGCGCGGAGAAGTTGGGGCACTAATGATGCGGTTACAGAGCAGGTGCACCAGACGTGGCTGAGGGAGCGAGCTGCAAGGGCAGGGAGTCTGCAGGAAAAAGTCGAAGAACTGGATTTGGTATTTGGGGTGATGGTCAGGTCCGTGTCAGGATATGGGAGAGGGAGGCTGAGGTGGAACAGAGAGAAGGTCCTGGGGAATGAGCAAGTCAAAGAACCGAGAGGCCAAGGGGTGGGACGGGTCGTCCAATGGCTACTAAAGTCGCCCAGCGTGGTGACAGGGCTTAATGAGGGGAACATCCAGGAGAGATGAAGGAGGCAAGGTTGAGTGGAGGGAGGAACAAAAGAGAGTGCAGGGTTAAGAGGAAATGAGAAGCTTCCACTGGACAATACCCTCTAGTGAGAAGTCAGGTGAGCTGGGGTGGACTGGGGAGGGAGAGTGCAGTGAGGGGACCAGTGCACAGAGCAGGCACTCCAGAGACTCGGAGAGGAGGGGACTGGTGCGAGAGCTGTTACAGCCTGCAGAGCTGGGACATGCATGCTGGAGGAGCTCGTCTCTGTGCCCACCAGCACTAGTCCACTGATTCTCCCCATTTGGGTGCCATCTGATTTTGAGCCCCTGGCTTACTCGGCCTGCCCGTGTGCAGAAGTGTGTGTGTCCAAGGCACTCCCGGGCAGCTGCTCCTGTCCTGCAGAGTCTCTGCCTGAGAGCTATTCCTTACTTACCTCTCCCCTTTCCTCCTTCTGCCTCCCTGAGCCCCTAAGCCCGCAGCCAGGACAAGGTGCTCCCAGCGCCTGTCCATTCCTGCTTTTCCAACAGGCCCTCCTCAGTCACTTTCAGTGCCTCATTCAAGGCCAAGAAAACAGTCAGTGCCGAATGAATGCGCCTGTCCGTCCAGCCCACAGGCAGTTCCTGGATGCTGAGACGTGCTAAGATGTGGCTCCTCGGCCAGCCCATTTCTCTCCTCTGCTGCCCCTGCTCCAGCCCATCGCATGCGGGCTTTCCAACCCCCCACGTCTTCTGACCTCAGCCCCTGCCTGGTACCCGCCTAGGGTGCCTCTGCATGTGGCAGAGAGTGGCCCTGGGAGAAGGGGGAAATACATGCCACGAGGTTTCTACTGCATGCAAAAGGACTGGAATCTTTTCTGAGCCAGACTTAAGCTCCACATCTTTCCCCCTCCTCCCATCTCCTTTCTCTGCCCACTTGTCTGCAAGCTTCCTTCTGCTGGGGGTGGGCAGGTTCTGGTTTATGAGTTCCCCTCCCTGTCCTCCCACCTCCCACATGCATATACACAACACAATTTCTGCCTTTCTTCCCTTTGCCTGTGTTCAAGGGCCTCAAGATCCCTTGGGGGCAGGGGCTGGGGGTCTCTGAGCGCCTCAGGAGAATCCTAATCACACTGGAACAGCCGGAGCTTGGTCCCATCCTCAGTGATGCCTTCTGACATTTAATGAGTTAAGGAGCTAAATCCACTTCATCCCAGGGCGGCTGAGCTGAGCGGCTGCCGCAGGGGGAGGGGAGGGGCTGGGCTACGCTAGCTATGCCTGTGTTGATACAGCAGTGTGCTTGCACATGCAAATCTGCAGGTGCGCAACTGCAGGTACAGGAACAGGTGCCTGCGAGCGCACGTTAACATGCACAGGGACACAACCCACCAGGGGCCAGCCGGGCTGGGACCAGCCACGTACCTCCTCCAAATGGCCAGCACGCTCATCACAGAGCCCAGGACGAGGAGGGCTGAGATGGTCACCACGGTGATGACGACCACGGGGCTCTGGTTCCTGGACCCTGAAGCAGCTGGGAGGAAAACCATGAGGTTGAGGCAGGCAGAGGACCAGGCTCCTGGGTGAGCCCCAGGACAGACTTCTGTCTTCATCCCACAGCAGGATTCCTGCAGCCCCTCTGCACTCAGCCCTGCCTCCCAGCAGCAGAGGGACCAAGCCAGCCCCAGTAGCCACAATGGCATCTGGAGTCCCACGAGCTTCCTTCTCTCCCAGGGCAGGGCAGCTCCACTGCAGCCCAGCTCTGAAGGACAGGGGCAGGGCTTCTGACAGGCAGGCCTGGGTCTCCCTTTTTGTCTTTCAGATGGGCCATGAGAGACTTAAGGTAGCTCTGTGGGGGGAATGGCCCCTGGTCTGAGCTCTCCGGCCCCAATCCAGACCATTCGCCACCAATAATAATGAGTTAACATTTAACGCACACTTACTCCAGTCAAGACGCTAAGCCATGTGCCTTGACTAAATCATCCTGTTTTATCATCACAACCAGCCAGTAAGGTGTTATTATCTCCATTTTATATCTGAGGAAACTGACATTGAGAAAAGTTATGTGATTTTCCCAAGGTCACACAGCTAACAAATGGTGAACCTAAGATTTGAACCTGATTCCAAAAGCCTCTGCTTTGAACTATTCCCCTAGGGAAGGGGCCTAGAGGACCCAAGGCACTCAGCCCCATCCATCCACCATCCATCCATCCATCCATCCAACCATCCATCCAACATATGTGCCAGAGACAGCAATGAATGAGCCAGAATCCCTGCCCTGGAGGAGTGTGCAGATCAGTGGGGGAGACAGAAACAAAAATCTTAACTGTAGAATGAAAAAAGAAACAGAGAAATGAGCAGAGCTGAGCAGAGGCATGATAATTTCTTCTTAAGGCCAGTGAGGAAGTCTTTGCTGAAGAGGTGCCATCTAAACTGGCCCTGGAAGATTGAAAGGGCTGTTGATGATGCTTAGATGCACGTGCTGGGTCTAGAAAATGGCAAGTCATCCCACGCGGCTGGAAAACACTGTATGGAGGCAGAGAGTGGCAAGCTATGAAGCTGGAGGGCAGAGGATGAAGGGGACTGGGGGAGGAGACAGAACCTGGAGGGCCTTGAATGCTAGGCCAAGGAGTATGGACTTTATCCTGAGCATAACAGGGAGCCAGGGAGCAATGGATAGAGAGCCTGCCCAAGAGGAAAGGAATAGGGTATCTGCTGGGTTGGGAGCAGGGATGGAGGGGAGGTCCTCGAGAGAGGCAAAGGTTTAGGGTAACTATTGAGAATGGGGAAAATGTTGCATATCCCTGAAAACTGAACTGAGATTAGGAAACTACACCTTTGCAGGCAGCCTTGGCGTGGGACAGAGGAGGACGGCCCAAGTCTGGGGACTAGCGGGGCAGGTACAGCAAGACGTCCAGGGCATGAGGGCTGGCATTGCTGGTGAGTATTTCTGCTGGGAGAATCTGAGGTGGCTGGTAGAGATGATGTGGGGCCGGGAGGGGCTGAGGGCCTGGGAGATGCTATTAGGATGTCAGAGAGCAAGTGAGGGGGCACAGAAGAGGAAGGGAGAGTTAGAGGCCAAGGAAGCCAGGGTCCAAGAGGGGATTTCAGAGCCCGTGGTTCCAGAAGTGGGGAACAGGGACCAGGGTCTGGCTGGGGCAGAAAGGGGGTGAAGTTTCCAAGGACCGTTTGAAATGAGGTGTCCATGTGGACATGGAAATGGAGGATGGAGACAGGGTGGTTGTGGTAGGTGGCCTCTGAGATGCCCACTGGATTCCCCACAACCTGGTATTCATTCCCGTTGAGTGTGGGCCAAAGTAACTGGCTTCTAATGAAAAGAATACAGCAAAAGTGACGGGATGTCACTTCCAAGGTTAGGTTACTGGAGACTGGGGCTTCTGTCTTGGGCACCCTCTGGCTTTCTCACTCTCTCACAGTCTGTGAAAGAGTCCAGGTGCTGTGTTCTGAGCAGCCCTATGGAGAAGCCCATGAGGCACGGAACCGCATGCCTCCAGCAAAGAGCCAGCGAGAACCTAGTAGGGAGGCAGCTTCCCCCTACTGAAGCCTTGAGCTGACTGCTACCCCATGGACACCTTGACTGCAGCCTGGGAGAGACCCTGAGCCAGGGGCACCTAGCTAAGCTGCACCCACCTTTCTGACCCACAGAAACCATGAGATCACAAATGTTTGTTGTTTTCGGCCACTAAGTTTCAGGGTAATTCGTTACGCAGCACTAGATAACCAATACAGTGGTGAACCATGATCCTTTGTCATGATCCTGATTTGGGGTCCCAGCTCACTGAAAAAAGTATTCTATTCCCCCTTAGCCAGAGCCACAGCAGAGGCGGCTGGGGAGCGGAGCAGTGTCTACTCACTGAGAAGTACCAAAGGAATGGAAACCATCAACCCTTTTCAGCTAACAGCCCCAGCTCCTACCTCCACCACCCTCACTCCAGCCAAACCCAGTAGCCTTTGTTCAGATGCTCCCTCTCCCCAAAAGGCCTCCCCTGCCCATCTCCACGCAGTCAGATGTTCCCCAGCCTCCAAGACAGGGCTGTAATCTCCTCTTGCCAGCAGCTGGCCGAGATCTGGCACAGACAGGCATTCGAGCAAGAAGTGCTGTCTCCCTTCCCAGAACTCAAACTCCTTTAACAGTTTATCTCCCCTTCCCTTTGGGCTCGGAGCTCGTCCTATCTCGGATTAGACTCATGGAGCAGGTTGGAAAGAATTCTTATCTTGACAGCTGGCACCAGAATGCCTCTTAGGGGGAACTGCCTTTGTCCAGGGAAATACTTTCATGAGCTGCTCCGGGTAGATAGAGGTGAGATCCTGAGGGCTGGGTTAGCAGCAGGCGAAACAACAAAGGAGAGACAGCTAAACTGCTCTGCTCCGCCCTGAAAGGGAGCCTGAGGGTGGGTGGGGTGGGGACAAGAGGCGCCAGGGGAAGGAAGTGGGCGAGGGGAGAGCCATACCGTGGAGAAGCCAGAGCTGTCTGAGGATCAAGAGGTCTAATGTTCAGCTTTTGTTTTGTTTTGTTTTGATAAGAGCTTTATTGAGAAATTAGTCACATACCCTACAATTCACCCATCGAGAGCGCATACTTCTCACTTTGTTTCGCTTTGCTTATGGCTGCAGGCAGTCCCTTTCCTGGCCCCCAACCTTCACTGGAGTGTGTCTCCCACTCTAAGGCCTAGTGGGGAAAGGGACAGCATCTCACGCTTGAGTCTGTATCGTGGCAGGAGGAGGAAGCAGAACGGGAACAAGAGCTTCGTGGTCAGAGCCAGAAGGGAATGCGAGACTAAAGCTCCTCCCAAGAAAATAGCAGGAATCTTGGAGGGGAAGCAGGTTGCCACAAGACATGGGAGGTCTTGAGAGGCAGGGAGCCACCGGCTGAGTCCTGGGCTGTTCATGAACCCCGCCCCTGTGAGCTCCCCCGCAACAGGCACGCAATCTAACTCATGTCACTGAATAGGCACTAGAGGGTGGATTCTGAATTCGTGATTCATTGGGTTGTGATTAGACTGTTCTGCAGGCCCCCTTTAATTGCACAGATAAACCCCCGCCCCATTTGTCTCCCTGCCCTGGCCCGTGCTGGGTTCTCTCTGCTTGGTCCCTCTCCAGGGGCACACACCACTTACCCTCCTCCGGGGTCTGCACTTCAATGCTGGGGTTGAAGCTCTGGGTCTCCCAGGAAGGCCCCGGGGAGGCGGCCCGGATCTGAAAGACGTAGCGGGTAGCCGGCTTCAGGTTGGTGACGGTGACCGCAGGTGCCCCCGTCTTCACTGTGGAGTAAGTCTGCTCACTCTGACCCTGAGGAGGGACGGAGAAGTGAGGTCCAGGGCCAGGCCCACGCTCCTGGGGGAATGACAGGGAAAAGGAGCAGGGAGGCAGGAGAAGTCCCCTGGGTGAGTGAGGCCTGGGTGGAAGAGCCTGACTCCAGTGGTGCTGGGGGGTTCCACAGGTTTCTTCCATAGGCTCCCCAAACCCTTTTTCCACCTCAAGTTCCACCCACACCTGCTGGTACTTGTGGCTGAGAACAGGCCCACCTCTGAGTAAGAGAAACTCTAGAGAAAGGGCTAAGTCCTCCTTCTTGGGGATGGTAGGAGGATGGACATCCCGGCCTGGCAGCCCAGGGGGTGAGCAGGTCTGACACCTCAGAGGAAAGAATAAGAAAATGAGCCCTGGCACCCGCCCAGTCGGCTTACAAGCTCTTCCTTCTCCCTTGTCAACTGATTTTCACAACTGTCCTGCAAGGCACAGATTCACAGAAAAGGAATTGGGCTTGGCAGGGTGGAGAGGCCCACCCACGGCCCCACTGGAGAGTGGAACAGGGACAGCTGTCACCGAGGCCCACCCACTGCCAGCTGCCGTGTTAGACCCTTTAGAAGGCTGACTTCCTACCACCCTCACAGCAGCATTTCTTTTCTTTTTTCTTTTCTTTAAGATTGGCACCTGGGCTAACAACTGTTTCCAATCTTCCTTTTTTTCTCAAAGATTGGCACCTGGGCTAACAACTGTTGCCAATCTTTTTTTTTTTTTTTTTTTCCTGCTTTATCTCCCCAAACCCCCCAGTACACAGTTGTATATTTTAGTTGCAGGTCCTTCCAGTTGTGGGATGTGGGACGCCGCCTCAACGTGGCCTGATGAGCAGTGCCATGTCCGCGCCCAGGATCCAAGCCCTGGGCCGCCGCAGCAGAGCACACAAACTTAACCACTGGGCCACGGAGCCGGCCCCCACAGCAGCATTTCTATCTCCTTTTATAGGAGAGGGTCAGCATGACACCTTCTCAATTCCTTCAGGTCCCCAACTTTGTGCTCTACATCATGCTGCCTCCAACACATCTAATAATGGTGTGTACTGGAGATGCTGCTGTCATTTCGTCTCTGCCCCTGCCCACCCCAGCCCCAAGAAGGGCACCTCCCCGATACCCTGTGGCCCTAATTCTTTGCTCATGGGATTCAGGAATCGGGGCAGCCTCTGTCCCAGGCTGGACCAATCCGAATCTCCCTTCCAAGCATTTGAACAACCCATTGAAAGACGGCAAGGCAATGGCTGCGGGACCTACAAGAGGGGGCAGGCTGGGGGCGGGGAGGAGGAAGGAGCAAGGCGGCCAACCTCGACCGCTGTGATGCGTGGTGAGCAAGGCCCTCTGCAGAGGAGGTTGGACTGCTGAGCAGAGAGAAGTTGAGATGAGGAGCGCTGTGACTCCAGCAATACTTCTGGTCCAACAGTAGATTACACATCAGATTCAAAGACAATAAATTTATGGGGAAAAGAGATAGTGGATTGGGATGCAACTCCATTTGTCAAATCATGGCTGAACTGCAACCAATGATTGACAACAGATACAGAAGGTCAGCAAAAATCAGCAAAAGTATCCATGAGAATCAGTTGGCTATGCGGAGTTTACAATAAGGAGCACTGTATGTTTCTGGTTATTTTTTGTAAATGATGTTACACACCCTTTATATCGATAAAATTATAATAATCACACATTCATTGTTCTGGAGAGCCGGTTGTTAAACATTTTCCAGCACAGCACCCGACCTAGCAATGTGCGCTCCCACATCATACAGTTTTCTAAAATTGGAAACAATTTATTTCTGGGTTCTTTTTCTTCAAAAGGGTTGCAAACTGTATGTATACGATTCAGCCACACAAAATCTGGATCAGCCCTCAAAGAAAGCTCTTTGCCAACTGTAAACACTAGGCAAAAGTGGTGAAAAGGGAGATGGTGACTGGTGACTTGGTGGGGACAAATGAGACTTGAGGGAAAGAGGAAGAGCAGCGGAGTCCATGGCGTGGAGGGGACAGGAAGAACCTCAAGCCTGGGAGGCCACTTAGGAGGCCCGTGGACATGTTGGAAAGAAAGGACTTTTGCTGGTGGGAGGTTGTCAAGAAAAGGAAGCCGGCGGCCAGGTGGGGCAGACCACAGCCGGGAACGCATCCCCAGGTCCCTCCCAGACCGACTCACCTTCTCGTAATATCGGATCTCATACTCCGTGCCATTCGCCCCAGGGGATCCAGCAGGGATGGGCTCCCGCCACGACAGGGACACACTCTGGGGCTCCACTCGGTCCCTGCGGATCTCATCCTCCTCCCAGGGCGCTGAAAGTAAGTAACGTGGGGCTCCGGATCCAGATCCGACTGTGGGTCACAGTCGTGGGGCTGGAAGGGCGGGGCATGCGGGATTGGGGGCGGGGCTAGGCAAGGCGGAGGGTGTGGCCGAAGGGGCTGTGGGTGGGACAAGACGCCCCTGAGGGGCGGGGCCTGAGGGGTACTGTCTATGAGACCAGAGGGAAGCGAGGCCCCTCTCACCCCCGCAGCTCTCGGCTTAAGTGGCTCTAGAGGGGAACAGGGCCAGGTGTCCTGCTGTTTGCCCCACCCCTACACTCCAGCTCACCTCATGGTGGTTGGTTCTAATTCCCCGGGCTCTTTCTACACTTTCTTTTTATACTTTTTAAATACTATGCTTTTCTTTAACGTTTAGAGACATTAGAGAGCAGGAGGATAGGCTACTTAACTATTCTAATGATCTGGTCAAGAGGTAACATACCCAACACACTAGGAATAGAAGGAAACTACCTCAACATAATAAATGCCATATATGAAAAGGCCACAGCTAACATCTTACTCAAACAGGAGAAGGGTGAAAGCTTTCCCCCCTAAGATCAGGAACAAGACAAGGATGTCCACTCTCACCCCTTCTGTTCAACATGGTACTGGAAGTCCCAGACAGGGCAGCTAGGCAGGAAAAAGAAGTAAGTGGCATCCAGATTGGAAAGGAAGATGTAAAATTACCTCTCTCCACAGATGACATGATCTTATGTGTAGAAAACTGCAAAGATTCCACCAAAAAACCTGTTAGAACTAGTAAACAGATATACAGCAAAGTTGCAGGCCACAAAATCAACAAGGAAAAATCAACTGTGTTTCTATACACTAACAATGAATAATGCAAAAAAGGAAATTAAGAAAACGATTCCATTTACAATAGCATCAAAAAGAAGGAAACCTAAGGAATAAACTTAACCAAAAAAGTGAAAGACTTGTACACTGAAAACTTTGTAATTTAAGAAATTACAAAGACATGTGCACTGAAAACTACACAGCTGAAAGAAATTTAAGAAGAGACAAATAAACAGAAAGACATCCATGTTTACGGAGTAGAAGGCTTAATATTGTCAAAATGTCCATATTACTCAAAGTGATCCACAATGCAATTCCTATCAAAATCCCAATGGCATTTTTTGTAAATGTAGAAAAAAACCACCCTGAAATTCATATGGAATCGCGAAGGATCATGAATAGTCAAAATGATCTTGAGAAAGAAAACAAAGCTGGAGGCCTCACACCTCCTCACTTCAAAACATATTACAAAGCTACAGTAATCAAAACAGTGTGGGGCTGGCATAAAGACAGACAGATAGACGAATGGACCAGAATAGGGAGCCCAGAAATAAAGCCTCGCTTATATGGTCAAACGATCTCTGACAAGGATGCCAAGGCTACACAATGGGGAAAGGAAAATCTCCTCAACAAATGGTGTTAGGAAAACTGGATAGCCACATGCAAAAGAACGAAGTTGGACCCTTACCTTACACCATATGTAAAAATTAATTCAAAATGGATTACAGACCTAAATGCCAGACCGAAACTACAAAACTTCTAGAAGAAAATAGAGGGAGAAAGCTTCATGATGTTGGATCTGGCAATGGTTTCTTGGATATGACACCAAAAGCACAGGGAATGAAAACAAAAATAGACAAATGGGCCACATCAAACTCACAAATTTCTGTGCAGCAAAGGAAACAGCCATCAGAATGAAAAGGCAATCGATGGAATAGTAGAAAATATTTGCTAACCATACATCTGATAAGGGGTTAATACACATAATATATAAAGAACTCTGACAACTCAACAACAAACCCCACAAATAACCCAACTAAAAAATGGGCAGAGGACTTCAATAGATATTTCTCCAAAGAAGAAATACAGATGGCCAAGAAGAATATGAAAAGCTGCTCAGCATCACTAATCATCAGAGAAATGCAAATCAAAACTATAATGAGATATCACCTCACACTCTTAGGATGGCTGTGATCAAAGAAACAGAAAATAACAACAGTTGGTGAGGGTATAGAGAAACTGGAACCCTTATGCTCCGTTGGTGGGAATGTAAAATGGCTCAGCAACTATGGAAAACAGTACAGAGGAGCTCAAAGAATCAGAAATAAAATTACCATATGACCCAACCATCCCACTTCTGGATGTAAGAATTGAAAACGGAATCTTGAAGAGGTATTTGCACACCCATGTTCACTGCAGCATTATTCACAATGACGAAGAGGCGGAAGCAACCTAAGTGCCCACTGATGGATGAATGGATAAGGAAAATGTGGTACACAATGAGATATCACCTCACCCCTGTTAGAATGGCTATCACCAAAAAGACAAGAGAGGAGTGCTGGCGAGGATGTGGAGAAAAGGGAACCCTTGTGCACTGTGGATGGGAATGTAGACTGGTGCAGCCACTACAGAAAACAGTACGAAGGTTTCTTGAAAAATTAAAAATAGAACTACCATGTGATCCACCAATGTCACTTCTGGGTATATATCTGAAGGAAATAAAATCACTGTCTCACAGAGATACCTGTACCCCCATGTTCATTGCAGCATTATTTGCAACAGCAGTGACATAGAAACAACCTGTGGCCATTGATGGATGAATGGATAAAGAGGATGTGGTGTATGTATATATATATATATATACACACACACACACACACACACACACACACAATATGTATATTGTGTATATACAATATACATATATATATATTTGGAATATATTTCGGCCATAGAATATTATTCAGCCATGAGAAAGAAGGAAATCCTGCCATTAGCAATAACATGGATGGACGCTGAGGGCATTATGCTAAGTGAAATAAGCCAGACAAAGACAAATACTGTATGATCTAAAAGATCTATGTAGAATCTAAAATGTATGTAGAATCTAAAAAAGCTGAATTTATAGAAACAGAGAGTAGACTGGTGGTTCAGGGGCTGGGGGTGGGGAAAATGGGGAGAAGTTGATCGGGCTGGAGGGGAAGTTGATATCAGGTGGCGATGGGCCAAGGAAGTGGAGACAGGGTGTATGGAGCTCACTCTTTGAAAAGTGCATGAATGTGGCTTCCAGTTTTAAATAGTATCCATCTTCCAGCCCCCACCTCCAGTCTTTCCCAAATTCCAATTAAAACACAAAGAGACAGAAAGAGCTGAAAACCCAGGACATCAGCATAAACTAGTCTTGGCAGCTGATTGCCAAAATGGGGAGGGGGAGTGGAGTGGCATATTTCCACCTCTGATAAAGCCAGCGGAACTAGATTGAAAAGCGCAATTGTAGTGAACCCCTAGGCTATGCTGCCCACAGAGTGACATTTGCCTCCCATCCCCAAAATAACTTGAAAGGTCCTTTATCCTTCCTTCCACTGTCGACCCTTAAAAAAGAGCAAGGTCTTTGTCAACTGGACAATGCACAGCCATCACTCTACTGCGTAGCTGCTTTTGAGGAAAAGCGTCCTTCCCTGTCCTCCCGGAGTGCCTCTCAGTCTAAACCCACTTGGAGATGGCAGCTCCCAGAAAAGACATGGGCACAAAGGGGAGAGGAGTGATGAAGCATCCTAGGAGGTGGCACATCTCCTAGGATAGGAAGGGGCTAGGAATGTCATTTTTTTGAACTTCATTTGTTGAAAGCATCAGACGGCCAGGACATATGAGGTAGGAGAAGGTTCCATTTCAGCCCCACAGAGATACGTTAGATGAAAGCCTGATAAATCCTGAGAATGGAGCCAAAAGCTGAACCCAACACCTGCTCTCCCGCTGTAGATTTGTGATGAGTTTCAGCCAGCACCCAAGCGGGGCCAGCAGTGCAGCAGACGCTATTGGAAACCTGTTCAACAGCCATGTCCCCCTTCCTTGCTGGCTGAGCCCAATTTTTGTTTCAGGGTCTATTGTCTCCCCCGCAGATGACTCAGGTTAATTTTGATTGTCCTAAGATATCTGTGTGCACTCATTCCCTTTGCCAATGATTGGTTTAGAGTTGGGCCTATAATCCAGTTCTGGTCAACAGAAGGAGAAATCAGCTAAGGGGAAGAGGGATTCTGGAAAAGGTTTCTTGCTCTTTAAAAGATACCTACAGGTAAGAAACAGTTCATTTTCTGCTCTGGATGATAAGGATGTGATGTCTGGAGCTGCTGCAGCCAACTTGTCACCATAAGGGAGCCAGCCTATGTGATAAGGATGGCAGAGTAGAAAGAGAGAAAGAACCTGGGTCCTTGAGGATACTATCGAGCTGCTGAGTTAACCCAACTCCAACTCTACTCTTCTTAGGTAAGCCAAGAAATCGCTCTAGTTAAATGTCAGTTGGATTGAGATTTCTCATTACTTTCAGCCAAAAGCCTCACAAAGCCATCCAAAGGACAATTCACACATCTTGGGTTTTTTGGTAAACACGAGTTAGGTCCTTGTTCAAGAACAAGTAAACAAAAAACATCAAGAAATTGGGCATATGAAAAAATATATCAGAATAAGCCAACAGGAATATTATTCTGAAGACTCGGGGGAACAGACCTTTAAGATTGATTTAGTATGACAGTCAAAGGAACAAGTAAGGAGATTGTTTGGCATCTTTGAGGAGATGAAAGAAAACACAGCCTCCACAAAATAGGAGCAGAAGGCCAGGAAGGGTAAACAGGTGGAGAAGAAAAAGAAACAAGACGAGATTAGATAAAAGTGGAGAAGGTGAAAATGCTTATGGGAAAACTAAAAGTGCATTTGCAAAATTGAAATATTTAAAAGAAAATTCAGTACAAATACAAGGAAGCTTAACAAAATCACAAGCAGAAGGGGAAACGTGAACCTCTTAGTCTTTGGAATATCAGGTAGATAAATAAGAAGGAAAGAGAAGAAATGAATAATATACTTTATTACATGGAGAGAGAGAGAACTACGTATAAAAATAATATACATTGCTTCCAAGTAGCCATGGAATAGTTAAAATGTTTACCATATCTGAGACCACAAAGAAAACCCCATCAGTTACTTAAAAAAGTAAAAACTGTACAAATCTCTTTCTCTAAACATGGAGCCGTAAAATCAGAAACAAAAGATAAACAGAATAAAAGATATCCAGAAATTAAAACCCATTCTCTGAAATAATTTTAGTCAAAACTACAATATTAGAAGAAAACATAGGTATAAATCTTCATAACCTTGAATTAGGTGATGGTTTCTTAGATTTGAAACCAAAAGCAACAAAAGAAAAGATAAACGGGGCTCAAGCAAATTAAAAACTTTGAGTTTCAAAGGATACTACTTAAGAAAGTGAGGGGCTGGCCCCATGGTCAAGCACTTAAGTTCTCGCACTCCGCTTTGGCAGCCCAGGGTTTCACTGGTCTGCATCCTGGGCGCGGACCTAGCACCACTCATCAAGCCGTGCTGAGGCGGTGTCCCACATAGCACAACCAGAAGGACCTACAACTAGAATATACAACTAAGTACTTGGGGGGTGCTTTGGGGAGAAGAAGAAAAAAAAAAAAAGAAAGTGGAAGACAGGCGGTTGCCAGAGGTGGGGGTTGGGGGGTGAGCAAAATGGGTGAAGGTGGTCAGAAGGTACAAAATTCCCATTATAAAATAAATAAGTCACGGGGATGTAATGTACAACATAGTGACTATGGTTAATAATACTGTGTTGTATATTTGAAAGTTGTTAAGAGTAGATCTTAAAAGTTCTCATCACAAGAAAAAAAAATTGTAACTATGTGTGGTGATGGTGTTAACTAGACTTATGGTGGTGATCACTTCACGATATATACAAATATTGAATCATTATGTTGTACATCTGAAACTAATACAGTGTTCCATGTCAATTATAGCTCAGTTTTTTTAAAAAAGTGGGTGACGACCCACAGAGTAGGAGAAAATATTTGCAAATCATATATCTGATAAGAGTTACATGTTGAATTGTGTCCCCCAAAAAGATATGCTGAAGTCCTAACCCTCAGTATCTCTAGAATGTAACTTTATTGGAAAAAGGGTCTTCACAGAGGTAAACAAGTTAAAATGAGGTCATCAGGGTGGGCCCTAATCCAATCCGACTGGTGTCCTTATAAAAAGGGGAAATTTGGACCCAGAGACAGACACTTATAGGGGGAGATGACGTGAAGACACACAGGGAGAAGAGGCCATGTGACTGGAGTCATATGTCTACAGGCCAAGGAACACCAAGGACTGCCAGCCAACACCACAGGCTAGAAGGGGCAAGGAAGGATTCTCCCCTGGAGCCGTCAGAGAGCACATGGCCCCGCTAACCCTGGATTGCAGACTTCTAGCCTCCAGAACTTTGAGACAGTAAGTTTCTGTTGTCTTGAGTCACCAATTTTGATACGTTGTTACAGCAGCCCTAGAAAACTAACACAAGGGTCTAGTATCCAGAATATATATATTTTAAAAAGAATTATTATAACTCAATGACAAAAAGAAAACCAGCATGAGAAAAGACGTTCAACATCATCAGCCGTTAGAGAAACACAGATCAAAACCACAGTGAGATACCTCTTGTTGCACACTGGGATGGCTGTGGGCAAGAAGACAAGCAACCACTGCTGGCAAGGACAAGGAGAAAGTGGAATGCTTGCACGCTGTGGCTGGGAATGTAAAATGGTACAGCTGCTTTGCAAAACAGTTTGGCAATTCCTCAAAAAGTTAAGCAGTTTCTCAAAAAGATAAAAAGTTAGCATGTGTATTAGTCAGGTCAGGCGGCCATAACAGCACACTACAGACTGGGTGGCTTAAACAACAAAAATTTATTTTCTCACAGTTTTAGAGGCTGGACATCTTAGATCAAGATACTTGCAGGTTTGTATTCATATTCTGGTGAAGACCCTCTTCCTGACCTGCAGACAGTGTGCCTTCTGGCTGTGACCTCACCTGGCTTTTCTTCTGTGTATGTGCAGAGAGAGCAAGCAAGCTCTGGTGTCCCTTCCTCCTCTTATAAGGTCTTAACAGATTAGGGTCCCATTATTATGATCTCATTAACCTTAACAACTTCCTTAAAGGCCCATCTCCAAATACAGTCATGTTGGGAGTTACTGCTCCAACATATGAGTTTGGAGGGGACACAATTCAGTCCATAACACTATATGACACGGCACTTCCACTCCTAGGTATATACCCAAGAGAACTGAAAACATATGTTCACACAAAAACTTGTACACGAATGCTCATAGCAATATTATTCCTAATAGCTAAAAAGTAGCAACGGCCCAAAGTCCATAAACTGATGAATGGATAAACAAAATTGTGGTATATCCATACAATGGACTACTGGTTGGCCATAAAAAGGAATATACGAAAAACCACTGAATTTACACTTTAAAAGGTATGTGAAATTTTATGGTATGTGAATTATATCTCAAAAGAACCTGACAATACTAAAAATGTGATACGTTATTTATAAAAACAAACTGGATGCAACCAAAGCTATACTCAGAGGAAAATTCATAGGCTTAAAATATTAAAACAAAAACTAAACACTGAACTCACCTAGAAAAAGACTTCAGGAAAACAGGAGGATGGTATTAATAAAATCATAAAATAAGTGAAGCAAAGAGCAGTGGAATTGATAAACTCAAGAGCTGATGCTTTGTCATAACCAATGAAGTATACTGCTGGCAAGGATGATTAAGAAAAAAGAAATCGCAAGCACATAACATGAACAAAGAGAAAACAGAGTTAACTCCAGACAATCAGGAAAGTTTTAAAATATACATTCCCGGGCTAATGAATTAGAAAAAGATCATCAAAAGATTTTCTAGGAAAGCACAAATTAGCAAAACTGATTCAAGAAGATGTTACGAGAAAGATTGATAATATAATCAAATTTCCCCTAAAAAAGGTACAGGGCCCAGAAATTTTCCCAGGCAGTTTTGCATGCCTTCAAAGAATGTGTAATTCTGTTATTTAAACTGTTCCAGAGCAGAGAAAAAGAAGACATTTTTCCTGATGTCTTTTCCAAATCCAGCATTACCATATGGCCAAAACTTGACCAAAAAAAAAAAACACACACACGCAATAAAAAAACACTAATCTCTCTTACAAAAGCAGATGGAAAAAAATATTAAAATGCAAGTAAATTAATTCAGCATACACTCATATCCAGCAGGGTGTAATCTAAGAATGCAGAAAGAGTTGACATCGAAAAACCCATTAACAGAATTCGCCATACTGATAGGTCCAAGGAGAAAAGACACATGGTCATTTTGAAAGATGTTTAAGAAGCATTTTATAAAATTAACATCCACTCCTGATTTTTAAAACAAGTTTAGTAAAATGTAGAAGCATTATGCGGCCAAGGGGCTTTGGTGGCAGACAGACGTGAGTTCAAGGACAGACCTCCCCTTACTAGCTGGCTGACTTTAGACAATTCACCAGGCCTCTCAGAGCTCAGTTTCATCACTTAAAAGATTGGCATTCTATTTAAATGAATTAATGTAGAAAATCATATTGCACAGTGCCCAACACAGAGCAGCACTCAATCAGTGGAAACTTAGTATTTTCATTAATAAATGGAAATAGATGAGTAATTCCTTAACGTGATTTCTAAATCCCTCTATATCAAAACAACAGGATTAATATGAAATATCACATGAAAATTTGTATTATGTGTTACACAAAAGGGATTTTTGTATAGTAGTTGGTTCTAGATATGGAGATAGATAGAGATAGAAAAAAAATATGGAAGGATATACTCCAAGATAGGAGTAGTTGTTTATCTCTGGGTAATAGAATTATGGTGCCTTTTTCTTTTTCTATACTGAATTTTTAAAAATGTAAATGCAACAGCAAATGTTAAATCACAACAGAGAGAATAAAAAACATAACTGTTGTTCCAGGAAAGCAGTCGAATTGGGAAATCTCTCCCAAAAGGCAGAGGAAATGGATTAAGAGCTAAAAATGAGAAAGGAAGTGACAAGATTTGAGAATCAGAAAACGGATGTACAACCTGTGGCTTAGGGAGAGCCTTAAGAGCCATATTAGAGCTATCAGAAGTTCTAGTCAAAGCAGCAGTGAAAAAAATGCCCAAGAATAAAGAAAGATGTGGAGATCAAAAGTTTTACTGTTTCAGCCAAACTCAGTGAAAAGAGATCGATATAGGTTAAGTTTCATTTTCATCCGTAGGTTAAAGAATTATATAGACATCCATGTGTGTGCATATATATATGCACACATACACACACCCCTGTTACTTATCAAAGAATAAAAACTACCCTGGCCTCAGACTTCTCTGCACTGCAGCCGTCAGAAGAGAGGGAAGTAGTCATAACCAATCATATCTTCCCAGACATGAGAAGACAGAAACCACACCACTCACTCATCCTTCTTGTGAAAGATACTTGAAGGTGTATCTTTGAGCGACAGACAAATCAAAAGTAAACTTCAAGAAAGGGGAAGGTGTAGCATAAAAGGCTCGTGGGTCGTCATCTATTCATCTCACTTCCAGACTCAGAAATGTGACTGTTACGTGCCCACCGGTGGGTTCCATTGCCCCTACGGTCTGAACCCACGCGCTTCCTTGCTCTTTTCCAGGACCCGGAAAGAGGGTGACCGAGGCAGCAAAACCCTCGCAGAGGCTAAGGGATGGAGGATCCCTCTTTCTGAGGCGGAGGGGAAGGAGGATGTTTCCACTGCCTACTGGAATGTTTGAAAAGAGAGGACAAAATATCGAGGGACTTTTCAGCTCTCCTTCCCTGGGAAACTAGACGCGAGGCAACTGCAGAGTTGGGCGTGGGGCAAAGGCTTTCTGCGGGGTCGGGTGAAGGGGGAGCGCCCCCTGGCTCCCGCAGACTCGCTGTGATGCCCATATCCTCCCTGGCCCAGGGGAAGGAGTCACCTGCATCCTCGCTCTCTCTCTGGTGGCCTTCGGGAGGGGGGCTGACCCTCAGTGCGGGTCATCGGGGGTGGGGACTTGGGGGTCACTTCGTCTCCTGGAGGGCCGCTGGGCGCTGGTGTTGCGGTGGCGTTTGCACCGACTGTGGTTGATCGGGGGTGGCTGCGGGATGTAGGGTGCGCCCTGCGGGACTCACAGAGGCGGCCTCGGGGGGCGAGGGGTGTGGCAGGGGGCGGGCGTCTCTGGAGGGCGCGGAGAGACCCCGGCGCGCGGGGCGGCCTTACCCCCGGGCCCGGTGGAGACGGTGACCTGCGCGTAGGTGGCTCCCGCGGCGGCCGCGGGGCCCGAGACGCCGTTGAGCGCGGCCACCCGCACGGTGTAGCGCGCGCCGGGCCGCAGGTGGAGCAGGGTGGCGGTGCGCTCGCGGAGCCCGGCCTGGCGCGGCACGAAGGCCACGCGCGGCCCGCACGGCTCGCACGCGCCCGCCGGGCCCTCGCGGCCGCAGCGCAGGCACAGCAGCGAGTACGTGACGTCCGAGCGGCCGCCCGAGTCGGCCGGGGGCAGCCAGCGCAGCCGCAGCGCCAGCGGGGAGCGGCTCAGGCTGTACTGCAGGTCCCGCGGCGCCGACGGCGGCCCTGGCGGCACAGGGCGCCGGCCGTCAGGGGGCCGGAGGGGCGGGGGCGCGGGGCGGCCGTGGGGCGGGGCCGGGGCGGGGCCAGGAGGGTCCCGGGACAGGGCAGGGAGGGGGCGGGATGTGGGAGGGGGCTGGATAGGGGGTGGAGCCAGGGAGGGGGCAGGAAGGGGAGAGGGGCAGGGAGAGGGCAGGACTGGGGAGAGGGCGAGGTGGGGGATGGGGACAGGGAAGGGGGCAGGGGAGGGGGCGGGGCCGGGGTCCCGAGAAGGGGCGGGGTGATGGTGGAGTCAGGGAGGCGCGCGCGGCCAATGATGCCGTGGGAGGAGGTTAGTGAGGGGACGAAGATGGGGGTATGGGGACCGAGAACCGAGTGCGAGGGGCGGAAGCCCCCTCCTGGCTGGAGGTTAGGGCGAGGTCAGGGCGGTCCACTCGGTGATCCACCTAACCGCATCCCTCGGTCTGGACTCTCCGTTGTCCTGCTTCTTCCAATCACCCCAAGGCCCGGGACCCCATCCCCACGCCCGGGTCCCCTCTCTCCACCCCGCCGTCAGGGTCGCTGGCCCCCAGGCTCCTGGGTGCGGATCCCCCTACCGTCACCAACACCTCGATCACGCCCTTATTGACCGCCCCCCCCCCACCCTCCGCCCCAATGCCGTCCTGAGCGCGACTCACGGGTGCAGGAAGCCGAGGGCGGGTCGGTGGGCGAGCGCGCGTAGCTGTCCTGGCACACGCAGAACGTGGAGGCGTTCTCCAGGGCCCGGCTGTGCTCGGGGCACGGCGAGCAGAGCGGCCGCCGCGAGGACACCTTGTAAAATCCTGGGGGACAGGCTGCGGGGGGCGCCGCGTGAGAACGAGGGGGCTGTCCACCGCTTCTCGCCCCCACGGTCCTGCCAGCCTGCTCCCGTTACGCTGGGGTTTCTCTCGAACTGTGTTGGGGAAGGGACGGGGGCGAGTCTCGGCTGCTCCAGCTCTGCCCCATGGCCGGGGGCAGTTCCTGGCTGAACAACCCGATGCTACCTGACCCTTAGTAAGCCCTTAATGTGCGCTGCCTGTGAGGTATGTACTCTATCCTCGTTTTTAAAATGAGGAAGCTAAGGCTCAGAGAGGTTAAGTCACTTGCCCCGTGTCCCACAGCTAGTAAGCGGTGGGATTCCAACCCAAGCAGACTGGTTTCAGAGCCCACAGCATACTGCCCTCATGCCCATCGGAAGAAAATGAGCACAACCTTCTAGTCTTGATGTGAAGACGGAAGAGAACTGTGCCTCCAAGGGGGTGTTCCGCAGTTACCCAGGGACGGACACCCACAAGCTCCCAGTTACACAGACACTGACACACACACGTTATTGTCAAAGCTCGTCCTCCCACCACCACCATTTGGGGTTAATGCGTCATCAATCCTCAACTCACACACTCAGTTCCAGCGTGAAAGGGGAGCCAGCCAGGTGGAGGGGAGCACAGAGCGAAGACGGACAGTGCAAGTTCTCTACTTCTAGTCTTGACACAGCCTCAGTTACTCTGCTTCTCATTTCCCTCACCTGACCCAGAACACTGGTTGTCAAGAGCACAGGCTTTTTATATCTGAACCTGGGTTTGCAGCTGAGTTGCACCCCTTATTTGCTGTGTGGCCTTGGACAAGTTGGTTGACCTCTCTGAGCCGTTCATAAAATACCTATCTCCAAAAGGTTGTCGGAGGATTAACTGAGATAAAAATGTGTAAACCACTTAGCCAAGTACAGACAACATTTACACAATAATGGTAGTAATTACTGTTCCTCTATCACAGGCCTGAAGTGGAAACTGCTAAACACCCACTTAAAGAATTTCTCACCAGCTGGGCCAGGGAGGGAGGAGGCGGCTCCTGGACCTTCATCTCAGAGCTTGGGTGGTTCTCACCTTGTTCCTCGCCCAGGCCAGGCCTTCTCTGTCCCTCCCCCCTGGTTTAGCTAGTTATGGAAGGCTGGCTGCTCTCAAGCCCCAAGAGGACAGAGGACAACAGAAGGGATGCGCACTCAGGAAGAAATTTCAGCATGTCTGGGAGGAGAGGGGAGGGGCTGTGGGTTTCCATCCTCTGGAAGGCACAGACGTGGGAGGGTCCATCCTGCCTAGAGTCCGGGGTAACCCGGTTTGAGCAGGGCCAGAGCAGTGTGGGGGCCGTTTGCAGTCTCTGCCTCCAAGCATGGGACCTGTAACATTGCAGGACGTCAGCTGGGACTCAGAAGGCCAGTGTCAGCTCTGTCACTTCCTCTGCCTCTCTGGCTTTCAAATGGAAATAATAGCCGTCGCCTGCCCACTCTGTTGTGAAACGCGTCGCTCTGTCTGCAGGGTCTCACAGCAGTCCGGAAAGAATGCTGGAGGCTCCTTGTCTCTGTGGGTAGGTGGGCGTCTGCTGTCCCAGAGATGGGTGGTCCCCTCAGAGACAGCCTTGCTGATTTCTACTCTGAAAGGCTCTGTTTAGAAGAGGTTCATGTTGAGGGGCAGACTCAGGAAGGGACCCCTGACTGCAGACCCCTCCCTCTCTTCCTCAAGGTCAGAGGCAGAATTCCAGAGGTCATCTCGTTCAGCTCCCGCTGGCCCAGTCCTCAGCAGCTTTCCCAGCAGTAGCCACAGTCACTGCTCAGGTACTTGGTGATGGGGAGCCCGCCTTCTTCGGGGGCTGCCTCTGCTGAGTGACGCTGGCTTTAGAAAGTGCTTCCTTGTGTTGAGCCCAGATCAGCTTCCCTGCCTGTAGCCCCCTCATGTCACCCCATCACGGGGTCTCAGTGTGCCCTGTGGAGCCTTACAGAGCCTATCTGCTGGAGTCCTCTCCTCTCTCAGGCAGTCCTACACAGATGTGAAGACAGGGGTCAAATGCCCTGATTTTTCCCTGCAAGGGAAACCCCAACCCTTTCCAACTCTTTCAATAACTCCTCTAGTGGCTGGGAGAAGGGGAACAGAGTTCGAGTCGCTGAAGAGAGAAGCAAGAAGGGGAGAAAACATCTTCGCTGTATGCCCTCCACACGCGTCTGCCTTCAGAGACGGCTCTGTCCGCAGCTGCAGAAGGCGCCTGGAGGCCTTCCCTTCCTAAACACAAATCTGACCCTTTCACAACCCTTCTTAAAGCCCTCCGAGAGCTCCCCATGGCCAACCGCCCCACCCATGCCACACTGAACTCTTCCTTTCACGCCTCTGGGTCTTGTCACATAATGTCTTATGTGTCTTCTCTCCTGGCAAATTCCTATGCTTCTCCAGGCCCCAGTTCAAAATAATACCTGCCTTGCGAAGCTTGCCCTGACATCCTCCCCAGCTCCCTACTGCCCAAGGCAGAGCTGATGCCATTACAAGTGGCCTTTGTCTGGTCTCAGCCTAAGGGAGCGAGCTCAGCACAGTTCCAGAGTGGGAGTGGGTTTCTAAGTGTGTGTGTGTGTGGCTGTGTGTGTGTGTCTCCCTCTCTCTCATTACTCAGAGTATGGATCCAAACCTCCTCCTCCAGCCCTGATCCATTCATTCAACATTTTTTTTTAGCATCTATTGAGCCAGGTGCTGTTCTAGGCTCTGGAGATACAGCAGTGACTAAAAAAGACCAGGATCCCACTGTCGGCTGGTACAGATGCCCTCCCTCCTACCTCACAGGGAGAACAGAGGCCATCAGCTGGCAATTCCCTCCACGTCTGGCCGTCAAACCCACAAACACCTCTGTCCACACCCACCTGCCCTCTCCTCCTTCTCTTCAGGCCTAGAAGAAGGGATGAGGGCCCCCCATTGAGGCCAGTCCTCCTCTTTCCCTCTGCATCCTGCCTCTTCACCTCCTTCCCGACTACATTCCGTCAGGCATCTCGCCTCCTAATTCTTACACTGTTCCTTCTCCCCTGCTCTTCCGAGTGACAGAGCAAGGGAGTAGAGCAGTAAAAGCAGTCCATCCAGGGTGCAGGCAGTAAGGACACTGTCTACAGAGTATTGAAAAACAACGAAACTGACAAAACATGGTCTGCTTTTTACTAGCAGCGTGCACCCGCCATTCTAACCCACATCAGTAAGAAAATATTTCTTCTCCCTGAGGCAGACCATTCCCACCACCTCTGACTTCATACTCCCCTGGCTCCTTCCCTCGTCCCAGAAACAGGGCTCCCCTCTACAGTAAAAATCCTCTCTCAACCCAATGTCCTCCACAAGGTACCATGCCTGCTCCTCCCTTTTCAAATCCAGCCTTCCAGAGGGTGGTTTACATTCCCCGACTCCAGCTCCTCAGCTTCCTCCATCCTTCAGCCCACGGCAGCTCCATCTCCGTCACTCAGCTGAAACTGCTCCCACCAGAGCCACCAAGCAGACATTGTCCAATCCTCACCTTACCTGGCTGCTCACCGGCACTGCAGCCATCCCTCCTGGGCATCTCCATCTCCCTTGGCTGCCAGGAAGTCACACTGTCCTTGTTCTCCTCCAACCCCTGGCCACTCCCTCGCTGTCTTTTTTATGAGCTACGATTCCTCTAGTTCCCATTAAAGATTGCTGTTCTATGAGACTTCATCACTGGCCCTCTCGCTTCTTACCTCACACAGTCTCCTTGGTGCATCCCAACCACACCTACAGCTTCAAATAGTATCTTCCTCTCCATTGCTGAGCTCCAGACCCACTTTCTAGCTGCCTCCACTTAAATGCGCCGTGGACACCATACATTCGATATGTCCATCCGTGTGCTGTGTTCTCTGACCCAGAGAATGACCCTCTGTCCATTCACTCCTCCAGAAGCATACGAGTCAAAAAGGACTCCTTTCTCCTCACATGGTCACCAAGGGCTGTGGATGAGGATGATCACATCCATCCTCATCTCTCAGTGATCTCTGCTACTGCCTTAGTTCAGACCTTGTGCTCTTTCTCCTGGACTCTTGTACCATCTTCCTGCCTTATCTTCTGGCCTCTAATCCTTCCCCAGTTCTATCTTTGTACTTGCAGCTCAAGTGATGTTTTGAAAACACAAATCTGGACATGTCAGATCCCTGTTTCAAATCCTCCCCATTGGTCTAAAGCATAAAGTCTGAGCTCTTTATCCCAACGTTCAAGGCCTTTTATGATTTGCCCCGTCCCTCTCCAGCCCCATTGCCCCTAATGCCCCAAAATACCCTCTGCTCCAGCCACACTGGCTTGCCTAGCTCCAACCATGCTCCATTCTCTCCTGCCTCCATGCTTCTGCACACACTCTCTTAACTCAGACTGCTCCCGGCTACCTGGAAGACGGGCCTTCTCACCATCTCTCTCCACCCTTGGAATTGAGTTCTCCCTTCTCCAGGCTTCCTCAGCTCTCTGTTGATATGTATCACACCCTATGGTAACCACCCATTCACCTGATACATTTTCATTGGGCACCTACCATATACCATATCCTGTTATGGACACTGGGGCTGCTGAGGCTGAGCTCAAGAAGTTGCTAGTCCGGTGGTGGAAACACACATAAGTAGACCACTGCATACCATGGGATAACTGCAGAAATAGGGGTTGTAACAGGTGCTGAAGAGCACAGAGTTGGATCCCAACCCTACCTGGAGAGCTCAGGAAGGTTGATGCCTCCAAGTCCCTTAGCAAATCACAATTTCCCCCAGAAAAGAGATGGTGACATTAGTCACTTCTTCCTCAGTCTTCCCACCACCGTATTAATCCCTCTATTAGAGCATATATCACCCCGTTGTGGTTTTTAAAATTTTACATCTCTCCATCTAGACCATGAGCTTCTTAAGAGCTGAGACTATGCCTGATTCATTTCTGTGGCCCTGGCACCCAGAAAAGGACCCGCCTTAGAAAAAGCATCACTTGCTCTTTCTCCGTTAAGTGCACATATCCACACCCGAGCCTGACCCTCAGTCTTCAGAGCCACAGATAGGAGAGAGGAGAGGTCTGTTCCTGGAGCCCCCACAGATCTCAGAACCCAACAGAATCCCCAACATGGAGGGTCTCCTCCAGGGGGCACAGTGCCTCTAGTTCAGGGAGTTGGGTGGGATCTCAGTGGTCATCTAGTGCAACCTCCTAATCACTCTCTCTCTCAAGAATTCCCCCTGCCAGCTTCTGACTTGCATATTGTCAGTGACAGGGAGCTCACTCCTTATAATGGAACCGATCCCACCAGCCCTTAGCTAGTAGAGTTGAGCTGCTGTGGAGTTCTTCCTTATGCGTAAGGGAGGCAGCAAGGTGTAGCAGAACTTGAGAGTTGGTCAAATCTAGATTCAAATCCTGGCTCCTCCTTTCCTAACTTTGCAAGTGAGGTGTTAATCTCTCCGAGTCTGTTTCCTCGTCTGCGAAATGGGGGTAATGGTGACCTTATTGCCGTGAATAAATGAGAAGGCCTGTGTGAGGGGCTTATCATAGTACCTGACATATGGGCTCCTAATGCCCCCTTAATGGACTCAAATTCACCTCCTAGTAACTTCACTCGTTGGTCCTGTTTGGACCCACCGGAAGCTCCACAAAAGGTCAGGACTCGGGGCTCCCCAGCCCACGGCTTCCCCACTCCCCGTCCTGCCTCTTTCATCTAGGGCGCACTCTCTCCCAATTGCCACCTGCACGCTACACTCCCACACCACACCCCCCAGTCCGCTGCATACCTTCACAGATGTCGCCACGTTCCTGGAATCCCGCACTGCAGCTGCAGCGGCCCACGGGCACCAGCCACTCGCCATCGGCGCCGCAATGCATGCGCGGGGGGCTGCCGGGCTCCCCTTCTGAGTGCGCCACGCACGTTCCCGTCACCTCCACCAGCGTGGAGAAGGCGCTCTCGGCCGCGGTGGCCGGGAACACCGCCAGGCCCCGCACCGTGGCGCGGCACTGCTTGTAGTAAACGCGTACTGAGACCAGCGCCACGCATGCGCCCACGTCCTGGAAGGCCAGGTGGAAACCGCGCCGGCTGAGCGGACCGATCTCGCGCACCTCTGTGTTCAGCTTCATCTTGCGCTCGCCCAGGTCGCCCTGCGTGAAGCTCTCATCCGCCGCGATCGTGTCAATTTTGCGGCGTCGGCTGCCGCCTAGGCGAAGACGCCCGAGGCCCAGGTCGGCCTCGGTTTCCAGGTAGTAGACGTTGAAAGTCTCCTTGCAGGTGCCCGCGGCGCCGGGGATGCTGCTGCAGTCGCGCAGCGTGAACTGCAGCTCCACGAAGATGCGCTGCCCGCGGCCGCGGCTGATCCAGCCAGTCTGCAACCAGTTATCCTGGTTGGGCTCCAGCACGTTGCACACCTGGTATGTGCGTATGGGACGGTCATGTTCATCCACGCCGCTGATCTCCTCCCACTGGGGAGGGGAACAAAGATGTGGGAAGCTCAGAGCCAAGGCACCCCCAGGAGGTCAAGCCCTGGCGGGGCTGAAAACCCCCTTCCGCACGATTTGGCACCCTCCTCCTCCCGCCCCACACACGCTCCTCATACCACCCCTGAAATTATAAGATGAGGAGCTGGGAGAAACGTTGGAGACAACTGAGTCTAATCCTTAATTTTATAGATGGGGAAACTGAAGCTCCAGAGGGAGTGGCTTGACTGGATATGCACATCGAGTTAGTAGCAGAGGTAGGAATGGTGCCTGAAGTGTCCTGGCTCTCCACCCAGTGCCTTTCCACGACACCAAGCTGCTGTCACACTGCCACATCACCCCACCCCCAGCCCTAAGTTTCCAAGCCTCTTTTAGGATTCCAAGTCTTGTTTGTTCTGTCAATCCATCGATCAACAGCACTGATTGTAGGACCTACTGTGTGCAAGGCACTGTTTAGCATTGGCTCCATCCAGCTTCCACATTTCTGTTCCTAGACACGGCCAGTTCTCTCCTCACTTATCTTTTTTTTTTTTTTTTTTTTTGACTGTCTGACTGAAGACTCAACATTTTCTAGTAGGCCGCTCTGGTTTGAAGCCAGGGCTGCTGGAGGCCACATGCTCTGGGCAGCATTTTGATCTGCTGTAACCATGAGGAGCTAAAAGGACTGAGTCCTGGACCGCCAGAGGATCCCTGGGACAGGAAGGGAAAGGTTGCACTTACCCCATTACTTGGCAGTGCAGTCCAGCCCAGCTCAGCCTGGGAGGCTTTGGAATCCAGGAGGATGACTAGGGAGAGGGGAGAACAGAGACATCAGAAAGCCAGAAACTCAGGAGGATGGGACGATTTGGTGAATTCGCTGTAAATTTGCTAACTGAGGACATAGAGAATGTGGCAAAGGACACAGACAAGTTTTTCCCACTCCATACCTCCCCACTAGGGGCTGTGAGTAGCTCAAGTCCAGAGAGAGGTAGCCACAATGATTAGGGAAGGCTGTATCAGTTTCCTGTGGCTGCTGTAACAAATTATCACAAACTTAATGGCTTAAAACAACAGAAATTTACTCTCTTACAGTTCTGGAGGTCAGAAGTTGGAAATCAGTTTCACTGATCTAAAGGGTATTGGTGGGGAGGGGGCGCTTCTGGAGGCTCAGCCAAGAGAGCCCATTTCCTTGCCTTCTTCAGCCTCTAGTGGCCACCTGGATTCCTTGGTTTATGGCCCCCTCCTCCATCTTCAAAGCACACCACTACAATTTCTGCTTCTCTCATCACATCATCGGCTTCTCCTCTGACTGACACCTCCTGCATCCCTCTTATAAGGACCATGGGGATTACATCAGGCCCATCAAAATAATCCAGGATAATCTCTCCATCTCAAGATCCTTAACCATATCTACAAAGTCTTTTGCCATTTTAGGATAACATTCACAGAATCTGGGGATTAGGACGTGGACCTATTTGGGGAGTCATTATTCAGCTCGCCACAGAGTCCATAGCAAGTACGCTAAGACTGGCTCTAAAATGAGAGGGGTTGGTGAACCCCCCCTTCCCAAGTTCCCTAAATTATAACTGAGTGTCAAGAAGAGGGAGAAAGTGAGCACTTCAGAGGATTCCTTTATACACACCTGAATCCACTGATACTCAGGGGCTCTTCTGAGTTGTGGGGTCACCGGGTAGGGAGTAGACTTGAACCTTTTTGGTTTGACTCCCAGGGCTTCTGGGGAAAATGAAGTGGAGAGACCCTGCCAGCATCAGGAGAAATAAAGATCTCTCATCTCCTCAGCCAGCTCCTTTCCCAGGGGCTATCACCTCCACTGCCTTTGAAAGAATGTCAGGGGTCTTTTATAGATAAACCCATGACCCCTCCTACATCAGAAAGGCTTGGAATCACTTTCCTCCCCCAGGATGCGTTGGACCAGAGATCTGAATTCTGAGCTCAGTATCCATCCCAGAGAAGGACTGGTTTGGACAGCACAGCAGCAGCTCAGAGACAGGAGCCCAGGCCATCCCGAAATCTTGGAAGATTACTCATCCGGAGCTTAAGCAGGGGGGCTGGGGATCCAAGGTGAGGGCCTCTAAGAGGGTTGGTCCTAGCAGCGTCAGCGGCAGTGGGCAGGACTACCGACAGCGTGCCGGTATAACTAATAGCACATCGGAATTGCATATTGGAAAGCGTCAGAGATCCAGCGCCCCGACCAACCCCGCGGTCCGCGCCTCAGATTCCAGCTCCTCAGGATTCTGTACATAGATATTATGCCTCTGGATTCAACCGTGCTCACAGCTCCCTCAAATCCAGAATTAAAGGCGAGACGCAGGCTCTGGTACCGCGGGCAGCCTCAAACCAGGCAACGCGGACCGCGCCGGGTAGTCTACGCTCCAAATTCAGCACTGCGGACAGCTCCTTGATCGGCACGTCGGGCAGCTCCCAGCCGGTCTCCTCCTCTCCCCCGCCACCAGCGCTCCACCTCCTCTTGGCCACACAGCGGTCCTCTAGCCTCCGCTGTTCGGGCTCCATCCCGTCTCCCCATACTCCGAGCTCACCTCCGCATCTGTCTCCTCCGCTCTTTTCATCTCCCCGCCCCCATACCTGCCACCTCCAATCGCTCAGTTTGTCCGTCTCACCGGCCCCTGAACCGCCGCCTCTGGATCCCACGGTTTCTGGTCTCTTTCTTCCCCAGCCTTCCAGGTCTCCAGCCCCGAGCTCTTCAATGCCCCTCTCTTCTCCACTGCTTAGCCACCTTTTTCTCTGTCCAGTTCTTTGCTTCCTCTGCCCGCTTGCTTCAAACCCCAATACAGACTCCAGCCTTTCCATACGACTCCTTCCCCCAGCACCCCAGTTCTCCAGCCCCCCTATCTGTTGGCATCCCGGGCTTCAAGAACAGTCACCAGTCTACTCACCTTCCTCGGCGGTCCCGGGCCTCCCTGGTCCCAAAAGCAACGCGAGACAGAGCGGCATCAGGCAGACAAACAGGCGCGGGGGATGTGGGCCAGCGCCAGTCTCCATGGTCCGCAGACCGAGCTGTCAGTGCAGCGGCGGCTCAAGCCGCGCCAGCCCCAGCACCGCTGAGCAGTGCCCCCAGACCCCAGCGCCGGCTGGGGGCGGGATCTCGCCGGTTACCATCATCCATTGGGACCAATCACTAGGCACTGCCGCGGCAGGTCCACCAATCCTCCCCAGCAGAAGATGGAGGGGTGGAGTTTCATAGGCCAGGGGCGGAGCAGCAAACTGGAGGGGGAAGGAAAGGGTCCCGCCAATCTCCAAACCGTGGGGGTGGGGCAGCGCTGATCGCTCGTCTGGCTCCTGGGGAGGATAAGGAGCTGGCGTCAGTGGCCCACAGCGCTAAACCTTAGCCTCTCATTCCTGAGATGTAGACAGTGTGGGCGTGGCTTAAGGAGGGGCGAACCTCGCCGAGGCAGCGACGCTTGAAAGCCTCTGAGCTAGTCTGGAAGCTCCCTTGATCCCAGGACTTGCAGAGGGTTTTAAAGCCTGATGTCCTGACCCCAAGTTCTGGGAAGCGCCTCTATCTCCCAGCCCTTGGCTTCTTCCTGTGTCTGTGTCTCCTGGCTCGATCCCGCCCCCTTCTCTCTCCCCGCCCTTATCACACACACACGCACACACACACACACACACACACAGCTGCAGGAGGAAGGGGCCAAACCCGGATCCAGGAGCTACTCAAGAAAGGAAGGCAAAGTGGGAGACAGAGTCCCACTCTACCAGCAGCGCTTCCGAGGCTGGGAAACCATGTGGACGCCGCGATGGGGCGGTGGTAGATTTTGTAGGAAGGATTGGGTCCCCAGATTCTTGCTCCTGCTGCCAGGACACAGACGCACTCTCCACAACCACCCTATTCCCCAGTCTGCTCAGACCTTGAGTTTTACCCTTTGATAATCCTTCTCCGCCCACCCCAGAGAACTGGTGAGGAGCTCAGCGGCCAGGACGCCTAAGCATCTGCGAAAGAGGCAGAGCGATCCTCGCAGAGTTCAACCAGTGCTGAAGAAGCCTTAAGAAAACGTGGAACACGACCTCTATCTCGTGAAGGTCGTTTATGTGCTAGCTGAAGGTTTAAGGCATTGGTGGCGGGAAGGGCTGGGGCCCTCCAGGACGAGGGAGACGGCTATGGAGCGCCACCATCTGGGCTGAACTTGAGCGGAGAAAGCTCCACCCACCCTGTGGCTTTTCAGAGCTCTTTTCTTGGGGGACCTAACCCTCTCCCTTTGGAGGCTATAGTAACTGCAGAAGCCGTAAGAATGAATGTGAGTCCTGTATTTATGTGACCTGTGTGGCCTGAGTGTCTGTTCGTTTTGTATGTATGTATTCCTCACCCTGCCAACAAACACTTACTGGGTGCCATGCTCTGTGCTGAGGACACCTGGGTGAATTGCCCTGTCTCTGCCACAGTTCGTACTTCCTTGAGCAGCGAGTATAATGGAAATTCCTGGCATCGTACAGCACCGGCCATCTACAAGCTGCTGTCATGTGTCGCTTCTGTGTGTATGTGTGTGTGTGAGATGTGTACATGCACCCTTGCTCCCTCACAGACATACTTGCTGGACAGCAGCGATAGGAGGAGCGGCTGGGAGGAATCGGGCTCCTTTGCCTGTAGAAAGAAAGGTCTTCAGGAGGGGCTGGGGCTCTGACACCGCAGGAGACTGGAGCCTGCTGAGGCAGCAGAAGGAGGTGTGGCATCTGGCCGGTCTTTGGATGCAGGCGGGGCCTCTGAAACCAGATCTACCTGAAGAAGGGCTCTTACACCCCCCCGCCCCCCGCCTCCTTCCTATCTTCATTCTCCTCACGCTCGCTTTCTCCCCTCCCCCTCCCCCCAGTGCTGGGAGATGGTATTTTTAGAAGCTGCTTAGAGACCCAGGACTCCTTTCATTTCAAAATGAGTCCTCACTCCACCATGCCTCACCCCTGTCTTCAAAACCGGGTCCCATCCCCTTTGCAGTCTCTAAGGCGTCAGCTGTGGCTTCTTACCTGAGCTCCAGGGACTTCAGCCCAGAGGTTCTGACTCTTTATACTAAAATAAAATGCAGACTCGCAAAGATCGTTCAGGAGGCAAACAGATGGGTGAAATTATCTGGGGAAAGCTACATAGGATGCCCCAATAAACCTCTGGCTGTCGGGAGTCTGGTTCCTACTCTCTCCCACCACACACACTTGCAGGCACCTCTGGGAAATTGCCAGACTGAAATCCTAGGAACGAGGGAAAGAAGAGGAAAATGAGTGAAGTAATCCTTCTCTTTCTTCCTCTGAACAATTCATTTACAATAAAATCAGAATGGAGAAGCCCCAGTGTATGCGGATATATGCAAATGAACTGGATCTTAATAAGAGTTGCTCCAAGGCGGATTCCACGCTACCAGGAGGCTGAGGAATAGATACCTCAGTGAAGAAATTCAGGAGGGCCTTGGAAGGAAACGAAGTCGTGGTTTATTGCGAACTTTAAGTCCTGAGGGCCAGTCAACCAAGGGCCACGTTAGATCCCTCCCTGGAAGGGCGAGCGCGGGGGTGGGTGGCGGCGATGAGGGGGGTGGGGGTGGGGGATGGAATGAAGGGGTGGTTTCTGGCCGTGGTGCTGAACTATGAACCCTTGGGCTGGCCTCAGCCTTGTTTCTGTCCGTTGTGCTGAACCCACCAGAGTCTGGACCCTCCGTTTTTGACTAGACCTGGGACTTCCCTACTGCTGCACTCTGATGCTCAGCCCAGGGCTCGCTGCCTACTCCTCCAGCCTATAACCAAGATCCAGTGATTCGAGTCTCAGGAGACAAGCCGCCTTACTACCCGGAACAAGAGTGGAGAGTCCCAGAACCCATCCAGAAACTCCTGTTTTGTCTTCTTCTCTTCCCAAACTCCGTATGAGGTAGGATGGAAGGGATCCTTCTCTCCACTTCTACCTCACTCTCTCCAGCATGATGGGGATAACACATGTTGGAGCTGAGCATCTTAATTTAACATCCAAATAGTGAGAAGTGGTCTTCTGAGAGGCAGATTCAACTTTACTGCAATCTTCATCTCCAAGTTACTGAAGGTTACAAATCTAGAGGCTGAAAATTTGATCTCTTCCTTTTGCACAGATGCAGAAAGTACATTCATCCTGGCTGGACAGAGAAGGTCATCTCCTCCATGGAGAAGACTAAGATTGCTCTAAAGAAATCAGGGCCAAGCTCTACTCTCAGGAAAGAGGACAGGGAGGGAGCAAGGAGCAGTGGGGAGCCCCATTTCTCAAAGGGACATCTCCAACTTGTCTCTTTCCTCTTCCATTCCACCTCCCACTCCCAAGACTAAGAAAGAAATGAACATACCCAAAGTGAATTCTTTTCTAGGACGATAGACTCACAGTTAAAAGTAAGATAAAGGTTATAAACAAATTTTTAAATTGTATTTTTCTAAAATAAAGGAAATATAAAGCAAATTAATCTATTGACTCTGAAAATTAAGCAGTGAAAACCTTTAAATTATCAAACACAACTACATAGCCTTTATGAGCTTCTACTTCTCCTCTGTAAAATAGGAACAAAATGCTTTCAGAGTTATTGTGAGGTAGAATACAATTTGTGTGTATGGCCCAGCACAGTGATTAGTACATCATTCTGGTATATTTTGTTATTCAACTCCATGGTTAATTAAAGTGAAAAAAACAGAAAGAGAAAAAAGGAAAGGATAAAAGAAGGTTAGGTGGTGAGGTAGGAAGGGAGAGAGAGAGAATTAGAGAGACAGTCATAGAGGAAAAGACAGAATGAGGGATAAAGAAAGAGACAGGTGGTTGAGATGAATGTGGCTAGAAAGCACAGAAGCCTGAAGGAAATATGCTTGAAGAGACAGGAGTGGCATCAGGGCAGGCTGGCTGGCCAGCTGCCAAGTGGCCTCAGAGGTGACATTTACCTTGGTGAATTCATTATAGTCCAAGTTCATAAGCTTGACTTTAATGGTGCTAAGAGAGAGCCTATCTCTTGGGAGGTTGGGAAGTAGATCATACTAAGTCAGCCAAAGAACCAATGTATTAATATACGATGAGAAATAGAACTGCCAAGGAGCCCAGAATGCTCACATCACCATGTCCAGCAAATTCTTCCCCCGTAGGAAAATGTGCACAGGAAGCCAATTTATGATGTGAGAGCTGCTTTGCGAGTGTGAGGGGAGGGAGTTGGATGGTTTAAATATTTGATGGCATCAGGCTCTGATAGCCTTGTGCCTCCAAATCCCCAGTAGGGATAAACCTGCCACTGGCACCTGAGTGACTCTATAGGGTCCAGGGCTTGGAATAGGATTCATCAACATATGCTTCTCTGACTGTTTTTTTTTTTTTTAAATCCTATTTCCATTTCTGAGCAGGCTATTTTAAGATTGAAACAGTCCTTTCAAATTTAAATGGCCCAAGTAATATAAACTAATAAAAATGTTGTAAGTAAAAAGTAAAATATCTGTTCATTCCACATAATCCCACTTCAAAATTAAACCATGCTAACAGATTGATATGTACCCTTCCTGATATTTTCTATGCATGCACAAACACACAGCTTTACAGGAAATGAATGTAGCTGTTAGTGAGGTAAACATCATTGATTATCCACCCAATTCCTCTCCCCTCTCATATTCTTAATTGCTGAGAGAGCCCCAATTTTGTTTGGATATTCATCTACTGCAGTCCTTTGCGCAGAGAAGATGACCCTTTCCCCAAGTTCAGGCATGAATAAAGATTGTCATGGCTAATCACTTTCATCCAATTCCATGTGTCAGGATTAGCTTAGGCATGAGCAGGTGATACAACCCTGGCCTTCCAAACCGGGGATTCCAGAAAAGGTTTCCCTTCCTAGTAAAAAGACACGCATGACAGTCAACGTTCCACTTCTTCTCGGAATGTCATGCCTGCATTTGACACCTGGAGCCGCTGCAGCCATCTTGACATGATGAAGGGAGATATCTCAACATTTTCAATCAAGATTTTTTAGTTGCATGTAACTGGAAACCCAACTAAAACTCAAACAAAAATGAGAAATTTTTGGCTCATGTAACTGAATGAGGTAGATATGTGCAGAACAGCAAGATCTTGCATTGGGATTGTGGTAGAGTGCTAGCTAATCAGCAACCTTGGATATTCTAAAAAGGAATGCAATTGAAATCCTAGGACTGAAATATACAATAACTGAATTTAACACAATAGATGGACCTAACATCAGATTAGGTACAGCTAATTCTAGGGGTAATGAGCTGGAAGATAGGTCGGTACAAAATATCCATACCGAAGTAATTAGTGAGGGAAAAGAATGGAAAATATAGATAAGAGAGTAAGATATACAGGACATGGTGAAAAAGCCTAAGTACATGACATTAGAGTCCTAGAAAGAGAAGAGAGAGAATGAGAAACAAATAATATTTGAAGAGAGAGTAGCTGAAAAATTTCTACAACTGATGACAGGCATCAAGACATATACTCAAGAAGCACCATTAATCCCAAGCAGGATGAATGCAAAGAAAATCACACATAAGCACTTCATGGTAAAACCACTGAAAGCCAAAGGCAAAGAAAAAATATTAAAAGCAATGAGAGAGAGAGAGAGAGAGAGAAGAAGAGAGAGAAAAGATATATTGCCTCCAAAGAAACCATTAAGACTAACAACTGACTCACTAACATAAAAGATAAAATCCAGAAGACGATGGAATGGCATCTTTAAAGCACTGAAAGAAAATAACAGTTATTCTAAAATTCTATACCTAGTGGAAATAGCCTTCAAACATGAAAGAAAAATGAATGCGTTTTCAGACAATCAAAATCTGAGAAAATTCTTTGTCCACAGATCCACACTAAAAGAAATATTAAAGAGAATTTTTCAAACAGAATGAAAATAAACCCAAAAGGAAGCATGAATATGCAGGAAGAAATAAAGAATAATGAAAAGGGTAAATATATGGGTAAAAATAAATGAACAATGACTGTGTAAAGCAATAATGTCTTGCGGAGTTTTAAACATATGCAGAAACCACAGCACAAAAAGGCACACAGTGTGGGAGCAGCTAAATAGAGTTAAAATGTCTTAAGATCCTTGCATTGTCCAGGAAGTGGTAAAAGAATTAATTTATATTAAACTTTAACAAGTCAAGGATGCATGCTGTAATCACCATGGTAATCATGGAAAAAACAGTAAAAAAAATTTATGTTACTAACAAGCTAATGTAGTAAAATGTGGAATAATAAAAACAACCCATAAAATGTTTAAAAGAAGAGAAAAAAAGGAACATAGAACATGTGGGAGAAACAGAAAACAAATACTATGATATCTTGAAAGTCACATATACAAATAGCTATTTTAAATATAAGTGGGCTAAATACCCCTATTGAAAAACAAAGACTGTCAGATGGGCTTTAAAAAGTAACTCTTTACTGCTTGAAAAAAATCTTAAATATAAGGATACAGATCTGTTACAGTAAAAGATTGTAAAAACATACTATACAAACAGTGACTAAAAAGAACGCAATGAACCTAAACTAACATTACACAAACTGGACTTTAAGAAACTGCTAGATACTGTATAATGCATAAAATGTCAGTAAACCAGAAAGATATAACAATTCTAAATATGTCTGCATCTAATAACATAGCCTCAAAGTATCTAAAAAGATATAACAGTTCTAAATTTGTATGTACCTGATAACATAGCCTCAAAGTACACATCATACATACCACACCTCCAAGTCTGCAGCATAAAGAGCAATGGACTAAGAGTCCTGGGAATCCAGGAAAGGGGAATTTGGGCAAAGGAATGAGCATGGAAGACAGAGTGCATCCAGGGATATGAACACAGCATAAGAACATTAGTCAGTGTAATTAACTGCTAGCGGCTGCAATAAACAAACCCCAAGTTTTAGTGACTTCATGCAACAAATTTATTTCTAGCTTTCACTACACGTTCAATGTGAATTGGTAGGGACTCGGCTCCATTCACAGTCTTCAGGGATAGAGGCTGACAGAAGCTTTGAGATCTTGACCCTGTACCTTCAGGAACATGTGACAGGGGAAGAGGTAGATGGATGAGACCCACAAACTCTTAACTACCTCAACTCAGAAGTAACACAAGTCACTTCTGCTCACAGATCGCTGGTTAGCTCCAGTCACCTGGCCCCGTTCTAATTGCAAGGAGAATGGAAAATGTAGGGGAGCACATGGAATATTTGGTGGGCATTCTGTCTATTGCAGGAATTTCCCAAATCCTTAAAAGAAAATGTTCTTTCTTGACGCATGATGCCATTAGAAAATTGTGTTTAAAAAATCCTGTTTTCCACCTTCCCAATAATCTCTCAGTTGTGCTGTCTTTAAAATAGCATCTATCCACTTCTCTCTTTTTCTTTCCTTCACTCCCTTCTTCTTTCCCTTTTCTCCCACAAAGCATCTTCCCTTAGCTTATTCAAAACTCCTAGAAGAGGTTCTACAGTGAACCAAGGTTAAGAGAAACAGCTGTATCCTTTCACACAATGCGATTTAGACTATAGACCACAGACAACTATTCAGACAGCCCCTTCTTCACCTCTTACTCCAAATATTTGTATCTATATCAACAAGATCAGGAAGGAGGGGCCTGCAAGGTTCCACAGACGAAGGACTGTGGCAAGACTGGAAGACCAAATAATGAGTTAGGATTTACATTGTCATCTGGGAGCATTTATGTTGGTTTGGAGCCTTCTGAGAAGAGAAATGGAGTCAACATACATCACCCCACAATAGGACAGTGGTCAGGGACAACATCCAGAACATCACAACTGAAAGGGACCTCAGAGCTCCAGTAGTCCAACTGTCCAACTGCCCATTGTACAGATGAGAAAACTGAGGCCCAGAGAAGGAAAGGGACTTGCTCAGGTCCAGGAAAACTTTTGCAAAGCTGAGACTAGAACCTAGGCTTCCCAACTAAAAATCTCAAGACTATTTGTTTAGTCAGAGTTGTTTGGAAGGACAGTGTATTTGTTTTGTATTGCTGAGCTAACAAATTACCACAAACTTAGCAGCTTAAAAGAATACACATTTATTATCTCACAGCTTCCATGGGTCAGGTCTGCGCACAGTTTAGATAGGTCCTTTGCTCAGGGTCTCACAGACTGCAATCAAGGGTCAGCCAGGCTGAATTCTCATCAAAGGCTCAACCAGGGAAGAACCTGATTCTCAGCTCATTCAGGTTGGAAGAATTCTTTTCCTTGTGGCTGCAGGGTTGAGGAGGATGGCTTTTTGCTGGCTGTTGGCTGGAGGCTGCCCTTGGCAGTTAGAAGCTGCCTGCGGCTCTTAAAGGCTGCCCAACGTTCCTTGCCGCTTGAACTTCCTAACATGGTCGCTCATTCCATCAAGCCCACAAGAGAGTCTCTCATCTCAGCGCGCACCTAGTCCCTCTTTTAAGGACTTTTTCATAATTAAGTCAGAACAATCTCCCTTTTAATTAACTCAGACTCGGCTGATTTGGGACCTTAATTACATCCACAGATGGTCTCATCTTTGCCATACTCTGTTGGCTAGAAGCAAGTCACAGGGGGAGGGGATTTCAGAAGGGCAGGAACACCAGGGAACAGGAATTATGGGGACCACGCTAGGGTCTGTCTGCCACAGACGTAAATATTTAAACCTACTCAAGTGAAGGGAGAGGAGTTACCGGGTGGATGGAAACATCTTCTGAGAATGAACTGGACCACCTGGCGAGAAACAGAGCTGGGTCTGAAAGCTGTCAGTATCTGAGGCAGCTGCTCACTAATTTTTTAAAAAGTCTTTTGCTTGCTCTCTTTTCCTCTTTCCTCCTGGGGTCAAATGATCTCTGGTTTCTTCTTCTTATAGCATAGTTGCTGCATCTTCCTCCTTGTAGACAGACTGATTGTCTCAGCCTTCTCACAGCATGTGCCCATTAAACTCTGGCCTGCCCATGACGTTGGCTTGTCATGGTGTCTACTCAGGCTTCTGATGTGGTCTTGACGCTGCGCGACCTTTCAGCTTACCTCCCCAGAGCTAATTTTGGCAAATTCTTGGGAGAAGAATCTAATTGCCTTGCTTGGGTCAGAGGTCTGTTATTGGTCCAAAAAGCTGTGGTCAGGGGAACAGGGGCCACATGGTGTAAAGGTAGCCACTTAAGCAGGAGGGTGTGAATGAGCAAGCACCCCAATTCATGTCTTTTATTTAATTCCACTGCATCAAACGGGGCTGCAGAAAATAGAGGTATCTATCCTTGCCAGAGGCCTCAGCCTGCCCCAGTAGCTGCTCTGGTCATTGTGGTATTATATGTCAACTCCATGAAGCTTATCTATCTTGTTAATTTTTGTATCTTCAGTACCTAGAACTATGTCTGGCACATAGCATGTGCTCAATAAATATGTATTGAATGAATAAATTAATGAAGGAATGGGACTTTAATAACATGATTCTATATCCCCTTCCAAATTCCTTTTCCTAGTAACTAAAATGTCCCAGGGAAGTCAATTACCATCTTCTCTGAACTACAAAGTCTGATTGTAGATTTCACTGCTCCTTTTTCTCCATGTTAAGGGTTGGACTGAAGTGAAAGCATGATGAGAGTATGTATGTGTGTGTGGAGGGTTTGGTGGGGATAATTACTCTATTGAGTGAATTGGGTTGAAATAAAAATCTGGAGGAATGGGTAAAAAGATGGAGCAGAAGGGCTGGGGAGGACATAGCATTGTCCTGTCTTGGTGGAGAGCAGAGTGATCTCTGATTATCATAGCCTGTCCTTGTAATGACATCTCTCAGGTCTAATGGACCCATTACGAACCTTGGTCCTATGTCCTACTTCATTTATAATAATTCTTGCTGCTGATTCTTCGCCAAGTGTATTAAATGCTTTGTTTTGTTTAATCCTTACTGCAAACGTATAAGATGTCTATCACCCTATATTTCCTTCTTCCCTCCATATCCAAGATTCTAAAAGGGTCATTTACATTCACTTATCCATTTAATTTGTTTAAATTCACTTTAATTTTTAATCAAAGTCATATTGTATGTAATGTTAAAAGTCGAATGGTACAAGGCTTGTAATAAAAATAGAAATCCCCTGCCTCTCTCCATCCCGCATCCCTGCATTTCATCCCCCAGAGCCAGCCACTTTCAACACTTTTCATTGTATTTCCTAGTATTTCCTCACACTTGCTGAAGATGGTGCTGAGACTGGTGGGCTCTTTGCAAGTGGGGTTCTTTCGTGCTCCTGCTCTGCTCCACAAACCTCAGGGCGTGGCCAGTTGGGATGATGAGGCCACTAACATGTATGAAAGAGTTCACACACAACTCAGCTAACAGTTACTAGTACCTACTGTGCGCCAGGTTCAGGAGACAGTATGGCACCATGATTAAGAGCACAGGCAGATGTAGGCTCAAATCCTAGCCCAGTCTTTCTACCTCTCTAAGCCTTTGTTTCTTCATCTGTCAAACGGGGAATGAAACCACTCATGACCCAAGATTGAAACGAGGATGGGGATGTGAGTGTGGACAATCAAGTATCCTAAAACATGGCTTCTGCTCCATTCCATCAGACAGAGAAACCCTGTTTGGAAGAGGTCTTGAATGATGGGTGGAATTTGAACAGGAAGGAAAAAGAGAGGCCGTTACAGAAAGGAGATGAGTTGAAGTGCAGACTTACAGGCAGAAATGAACATGCTGTGTTTGAGGAACAGTGAAAGGAGACTGATGTAACTTGAATCTCAGGTTCTCTTTAGATGTAAGAAGTCATGTCAGCTTGGCAGCTGAGGGAAGCCCTGCCGAGGTGGACCACAGAGTCTCACTGTAGGATGGGCAGGGGAGGAATGAGGCAGTGTGCGAGGAGTACTCATTTGTGAGCAGCAGACAAAATGGACTGGATTCGGGCAAGGGGCAGACTCAAGAGTACAGTAATCAAGCTTTGCCTGGTACTCCAGAAAGCTGGCTGAGAGTTCTCAGAGAAGTAACTTATTTGGGGCCTCAGTAAGACAGAGTTATACTAGATGACCTCTAAGGATCCTTACAGTCCTAATGTTCTATAATTTCTATCATTACAGGATTGATATGGTGACAGTGCAAATATAGAAAAAGAGAAACAATTAACATGTTTTGCAAGTGGTATCAACACGACTTGTCACCATTCGGATACTGGGAATAAAAAAGTGCACCAATACTGACTAAAGTTGGATATGGGTGCCTGAGAGATTGGGGTGCCCTTGGATGGGGAAGTGGGTAGTGGAAGTCACAGTAAACCACGGAAGGGGAAGTTCTAGTAGATGCATGAAGAATATATCAGGAGTGTTCCTGTCTCCAGGACTTTGAACTTGCTCTTCCCTCTGCCTGGAACTCTCTTCTTCCAAATGCCCGCATGGTGTCCTTCCTCTCTCTCTTCAGGTCACCCTCAAAGTGAGGTCATCCCTGACCAACCTACTAAAAATTGCAACCCCCCACCCCACCCTAGCATGCCCCTTCCTCTACTCCTGGTTTGCTTTCCTGTATACCCCTTATCATCACCTGGCCACTGTGTCCTATTCAATGATTGATAGACATCCTAATACGGGGCTCTGTAGAAAGCGATATTGAAAGGAGTTTTACAGTTGTGTTGCAGATTTTAGGAAAAGCAACTAGCAAAGATAAAGAAAATAAATCAAATGGGAAAAAAGGAATTATTAACTCCAGGAGAAAGAAACACTGCACATGAAAGGAAATTTAATCATAATTCACTACTTCGATCAAAAGTGAAAAATATTATAGGGTATACCGTAATCACTAGTGATTTAACTTACAATAATGATCCAGCCATATAGGGGCAAGGGAAGAGGAGAACTGGGCAGGGCTACGTGTCAGATATTTATCAACTTCAGTGGTTCCTGGAGACGCCCATCCTGGGTGTCTTCCTACTCCTATCAGGGCAGACTGCTCTTAGGGTGCACAGCTGTGGTCCTGGGGCTCCCCTTAGCTTTTCTTCGGTGTTAGGTTTCCTTTTTACTGGATCCCAAGTTTCCCCTCACCTTTTTTATTTACCCCCTCATTATATCTTTTGGTGGCTTCCTGAGAAAGAGGGCACAGGAGAAAAAAGTCAAGACCTTGTGTACCTAAATAATAAGGCATAACATAATAATATATAATAATCAGACCTAATAAAAATGAATAATAATACCTAAACACTAATAAGTTTTTATTCTCTCCTCACACTTTTTAAACTGGTTATAGAATTCTAGGCTCAAGATTATTTTCCCTCAGAATGTGGGAGGCAATTCTTCTCTCTCTTCTGGTTTCCAATGCCATTCTAATTCCAAATCCTTGTTATATGTCTTTTTTTTTTTTCTCCAATAGCTTTTTGGCTCTTCTCTGTTTTCAATACCCTAAAATTTCATAATTCTGAGTCCTATGTGGATCTTGGTTTTCATTCATTGCTCACCTGGAAGGCGACTGCAATCCAGAAAGGATGCTAATTGGCTGACCTTAAAAGAGGGAAATTAACCTCGAGTATCCAGCTGAGCCTAGTATACCGCATGAGCTCTCAAACGTCGGAGAGGCGGGTAGGAGAGAGGAGGCAGACGAGGAGGTCGGAGAGACTCAAAGTGTGCGAAGGACTAGACCTGTGTTGCTGGCTTTGCAGGTGGAAGAAGGGCACAAGCCAAGAAATGCAGGCAGCCTCTAGAAGGTAAGAAATCCCCGCAACGGACAGCCAGCGAGGAGATGGGGACCTGGGTCCTGCAATTGCATAGAACTGAATTCCGCCAATTCTGACCTGGCACACGGAGTCCCTTCTAAAGCCTCCACAAAGGAACACAGTCCTGCCACCACTCTGATTTCAGTCTCATGAGACCCTAAGCATAGAACCAGCTAAGCCACACTGTGCCCGGACAGAAACTGTGAGATAATACATTTTTTGTGCTGTTTTAAGCTGCTAAGTTTGTAGTAATTTGTTATGACAGCACAGTTAGGGTGGACAGTTCTGTGCAAGCCCAGCCTTACCTCTCACTGGCAGCATCTCATTTCAAACGTACAGTGTGTCTTTCTGTCTTCATGCCCTCCTCAGGACCATCTCTGATATCATGGGAGCCTACTTAGCACCAAGGAGACCAGAAGTGTGAGGAAGTTAACAGCTCTAGAGAAAACACTCAACCAGGGGAAGAGGGGGGCCAGCAGATAATTTCTTTAGCCTCACAACTGTCAATTCTGGGAGGCATTTGTACACTTGGTACAAGTCCTAGTGGAACCAAGGCCCCATTATCTATAGCAGCAACCACCATTAGCTTAGCCTTCCTTCCCTTCTTTCTTGTCTTGTTGCCTTCACTTCTTCACTCATGCTTCCTACGATTACCTCCAAATGACCTACCTGCTCCCAAGTCCCTTTTTCAATCTCTGCTTGATATCCACAGGCAACCAATAGTCGGTTCCACGAGCTCATCTGCCTAGAATGAAAGGGTAACTTACTAGAAGAGTCTTTCAGTGGTTCACACTGAAACCGGGTGTCGAGGAGAACTGAAACCAGGGACTCCAATACCACTAAGTTCTTCTCTGTCCCTTGTTCCTTCTCCTCTAAGGACATTTCCTTTAGGTAGAAAGATTGAATCTGTCCTCAGCACCAGAGAGAAAAATCCCAGGGAAGGGTTGTAATTGATGACCCTTGGGTGAGTGTTCATGATTGGTACAACGGGAAACAGGGCATTATCATTGGTTCATCTTGGGCCAAAGTTCTAGCCATGCATCAAAATATTATGGCTGGGTGGTAGTGTCAAGGACTCCAGGCATGGCCCATGGGGGCCACCATTCTGTTGCAGGGCAACCCAGAAATAGTGGAATGGTTGAGAGCTGGGGTAACCTTCTCACGAGTTATCTAAAACCATCACCACCATGCACTCCCAATGCTCTTCCTTCCTCTTGAATGATTCTTTCTCAGTTTCCTTCACATGCTCTCCTTCTCCTACCCAACCCATAAGTGCTGGTGTTCCACTCTTATTCTTTTTCTTTTATTCTTACTCATTCCCAGAGTCATCTAATTTCATGGGAGACATTATAGTCTTCTCCCCAATATTTAATCCATTCCCAAAATGTAATCTAATCCAGTCATGGTAGTTCCATCCCCTTTGGCAACACTTTGTTTGGAATGAACAGACCTAAACCAGATCAGACCAATGAGATCCAAGGGGATGCTGGTTGAGGATTTCTGGGAAAGAGAAATCAGTCTTACTGTTGCCTGTTGGACGGGAAAAGGAAACCTGCAGCCTCCACTGCCCATGGCAGCCATTTTGTGATATGAGGGGAGCCAGCTGTGGTATAAAGTCAATGGAAGGAACAGCAGAGCAGTGAGATGGGAGCATCCCAGGTTCCTAATGACATCGTTGAACCAGGGAGTCTGCTGCCCTACCCTTGGGCCACCTGAGTTGTGAGATGATGCATTTCCATGTTGCATAAGCCAGCTTGAATCACGTGTCTACCTCTTGGAGCTGAAAGAATTCTACTTAATTCACTCTCACTATCATGAATTCTCTCAACGTCACTTTCCTGGGCTCCAGACCCACCCTCACCTCCCAACCTTGTTCCTCTTCCTCTGTTTCCTACAATTCATTCACTTAAGAAATAAGAATGTGTGCCTGCTGCTACACAAAGTGCTGTTTTCCACACTGCAGACAGAGCAGGTGATGAAACAAAGTTGCTGCCGGCACGCACCAGTGAAGGAGGCAGGCAACAAAAATTTTTCTGAATGAATGAAATAATGAATAACGCAGAGTAGGAACTCAATGAATGTTGAGTGAAAAACATATCATTGTCTACAGAATATCACACCAGAGTCTGATATTCACTCAACAAACAGCCCTAGAAACTGAGTGCCACACCCTATTCTTGCAGCCCTTGAAGTCCTAAAAAGTATAAATAAGACCGGGGCCTGCCCTCTGGAGCTCAGGGTCCAGGAAGAAGGGCGGACAGGTTTTGAGTGCTTATCTTGTTAGGCCCTGTAAAAAGTGCTTTATGGTAACCATCTCACTGCATCCTCACCAAATGTAGGAGGTTGTCCAAGGGCAGACGGCTCAGGACGGCAACAGGCTTGCGACCAGGCAGTCTGGACAGTGACAAAAGCTCTGGTGAGGCAGTCCTGATCCTTGGGTTTAGGCCAGGTCCGTGTGACCTTGTGCAAGTCATGCTCTCCCTCGTCCTTCCACGCTTTAGCCAGTGTCTGACTCCTGGGGTTCTCCCGATGCCCTTTTCCCCGGGCTGCAGAGGGGGCCTGGGGTGTGTGAGAGGGGGCTCCGGGGATGCAGGTCCTGGGACAAAGGGAGGTCACTGAGATCAGAAGGGAGGGGGTCAGCGAAGTCAGTAAAGAGAGATCAGCGGAGAAGGAGATTGGTGGCGAGAACCACCAGAGACACTCGCTTTCTTCCCCACCCTGCGTGGGCTCCCACGCCCCCAGCGCCGCCGCCCGGACCTTCTCCTGGGCTCCGGAAGGAGGGCATTTCCTTGCCCCCACCGGACGCCCCCACCCCGCTACCCCAGGCTGAAAGGTGACACAGATCCTCCGCGGGCTATCCAGCTGCACTTAGGCCCCTGCTCCTTCGGCCCAGGAACTCGCAGTTGGGCCGCTCCCCGTCTCTCCTCCCGGACCACTCCCCCTCGGCTCGCGACCACTTGGTCTGCGCCACCTGCATTCTCTGTGTGCCGGGCCCGCCCGCACTGCGGGGGAGAGGCGGGGAGCCGCCCACGCAGCGCTCGGCGCTCGGCGTCACCGTCTCCCTGGGACGCGCGCGGGCTGCGCGGCGCGCGGGAGCCGGGCGGGCGGCCATGGCACGGCTCGCCGGGAGGTAGCCGGGCCGGACGCGAGGAGCGCAGGGGCCGCCATGGCCCGGCGGCGGCGCCGCGCCTGCATCGCGCTGTTCCTGGTGCTGCTCTTCGCCTTCGGCACCCTCATGGGCCTGCGCACGCTCAAGGCTCCGGACGGACTCCCGGCGCTGGGCCCGGGCCTGGAGCTGGCGCCCTTTGAGCGACGCCCGGAGGGGGCCCCCGCGCCCGCCGCCCGGGCCCCGGCCGCCCCCGCCGCGCCGCCGCCGCCGCCACCACCGCCCCGCACCGCGGGTCCGGGCAGCACCCCGGGACCGGCCCCCGCGGAGGCCGAGCCCGCCCCCGGGCAGAGTCTGCGCGTCTACTCGGACCTGCACGCCTTCTACTACTCGTGGTACGGTAGCCCGCGGCGCGAGGGCCACTACATTCACTGGGACCACGTCATGGTGCCGCACTGGGACCCCAAGATCTCAGCCAGCTACCCCCGCGGCCGCCATAGCCCCCCCGACGACTTGGGCTCCAGCTTCTACCCGGAGCTCGGGCCCTACAGCTCCCGGGACCCCGACGTGCTGCGGGAGCACATGACCCAGCTCAAGGAAGCCGCCATCGGTGAGTTCCTCCCACCCCACCCCGGGCAGCCCTGTCTCCCAGCCTCGCCCTTCTTCGTTCCCACCCCAACTCCCGCTGGTCCTGTCGCTGGGGTTTGGTCCCACTCACCCTTCAGCCTGGCTTCTTACCCCTTCCCTTCTACACTCATTCTGCGCTCACCACGAGGCACCGCCCCCACTTTCTAGTATTCAGACTCTCTCACTTCTGCCTTCTGACTCCCCACAATTCCAGGCCCTTTCATGGGGCGGAGCTGCTGGGAGGGCCAGTGGAAGGCGTTGGTGCCAGAGCTGCCCCAGGTAGGGACTGCGAGGAGAGGGAGGCAGAGTCTTCATGGCTGTTGGGCTTCTAGGTTTGGGTAAGTGAGGCCTGGGTATCCTGGCCCCGCAGGACGCTGGGGTTCAGAGCAGCGCCTTGGATGACCTCTGCTTTCACACCAGGCACAGGGTAGAGAGGCAGCTCTTTCTGCTTTTGCTGGCTGCAGAACGGAAAGTTTGCCCAAGTTGCATGACCAACCCTGCTCCGTGGGCAGTCTGGGGTCCGGAAGCCTTGAATCAAGTCCTCTGCTTGGAAAGAGGTCCCCGGGAGCCTCCTTTGTATGCAGGCTGCGGGGGTGGGGGGCTCACTTGTTTTGGATTTTTGTCACTGAATTCTGCTGAATTTTATAGTACATTTCGATCTATCTGGAAATGGTTAGTGAGTGGGGGAAAAAATCGAATGCCAGAGACAATGGTAGGAAGTATTCACAGATAAATAACACAGAGGCCATCCCTCAGGGTTTTACAGTCTAGAGGGCAGACTGGAGAAGTGTTATTTCCCACGGAAAGCGTAAGATGACCTCTGCTAGGGCTCTTCTCCCTGCGGGGCCTCAGAGGTGCTCCTGTCCTCCAGAAATAGGGCTGTGGCTTCCAGGTGGGCGTGGCATTGTCCCCCCCCACCCCCCATTTCCCTTTGTTCTACTACTTGCTGATGGAAGCAGAGCCTGGCTCCTACCCGGCGTTCTCCGGCTCCTTCCCAGCCTGTGCGCTATGGGTCCCGCAGCCGCTGCGCTTCAGCACCGCGGGGGTGGACAGCTCCGGGGCGCAGGCTCTGGGATCTGATCGCGGGGAGTGGACCTGGCAGGAGCCTCGCTCAAGGTTTTGGTCAGAAACCATTCGCAGCTGGAGATGGTTTGTAAGGAAACAAATCTCTGTTGTGGGGGTACTGTGTCTCTGAAATAGCCTCTGTCTTGTGTCTCAGGCGTCCTGGTCCTTTCCTGGTACCCACCTGGCATGGCTGATGACAACGGGGAACCCTCAGATGACCTGGTGCCCGCCATTCTGGACACCGCCCATCAGTACAACATCCAGGTGAGTCTCCAAGAAGAGGTCAGGTGCTCTCTGGCCCATTCTGGAGATTTCCACTGCTCTGCTCACCGGGATAGTGCCTCTACCAAAGTTCTTGGCATTAGCCCAGGTATGGCACATGTGGTGTTGGGATGGGGTTCTAATAAATAGTGTGTATGTTACTCTTATTTTCTGGAATTCTGAAAAAAATATTGCAAAAACGAAATATAGGAGAAATGGGGGACTAAATAAATATGATGCTAGAGGTTAGGTTGGAGACCCTGACCCTGGGTAGAGGGCAGGCAAGGGCAGAATGGGCCCACAAACTGAACTCCAGCCTCAGCTCCCTGGTGCGAGGCAGGGTTGGGCCCCCAGGAGTAGAACACAATATGTGTTCTCGGCAGGCAGTCTCACTTTCAGGAGGAATGACGGAGCTGAGTAAGCATGTCCAGCTATTTTCCCCAAACGTACCAATCAAATAAGTCATTCCCCTCTCTCATGGCAAAGGAAGAAAAATGAAGGAGAGGAGCCCCGCTCCTTTTTCCATGCCCATCACCGACAAGTGTCACAGACCAGAGCACATTTTCCCTTCGCCACAGCTTCAGTATATGTCTCCCCATGGTTTCAGGCAGCTAGTGCCAATGCCTTGGACCTGACATGTAAGCTGAAACCTGTTAGCCATCCTGCAAGAGTCCATCAGGATGATTCCCAGATGCCCTGCTGTGGGAGGTGGGCAAACTCTTCGCGCCTCTTGTTTTGGTCCTGAGGGCTGTGGCTGCTTTTCTCTCTATTGTGCCCCCGCCGCCAGGCTGTCTCCTGAACTCAGCCTCTTCTCCAGGCTAGAGCACGAGCCTTATAGGTTGTGGCTCCTGGAGAGAGCCTCACCTGACCAATATCTCCTCTGTTTGTGGCAGGTGGCTTTCCACATCCAACCCTACAAGGGCCGGGATGACATCACTCTGCATGACAACATCAAGTACATCATTGACACGTAAGCTGCTCTGGGGCTTGGATTTTGGTGGGGATCAAAATGAGAATAGAAGGTTTAGAGGGGCAGGTCAAGAGACACAGGGCTGAACGCCTGTGTCCTCAGCAGCTACTTTATAGTAAGAGAGTACTGGGTGTGGAGTCAGCTACCTGGGTCTGAATTCTGGTTCTGCAGCCCCCAATCTGTGATCAGAGGCAAGCCTCTTAACCTTCGAGTCTTATGAGAGTTACATGAGTTAATATATATGAAAGTGGCTTGTACAGTGCTTGCACATACCATTCATTCATTCAAAACAACACTGATTGCATACCTTCAGGTATCCAGGCACTGTCCTGAGTCCCAGTTGTACAGTAATGGGTAGGACTAGCAAAGTTTACATTCTAGTGTGTGTTGGCGGTGCAGTGGAGCAGACAGTAGTTGCACACAAAAAGTCAAAGGGTGATCTATACTATGAAAAAGTAATAATAAAGAATAGAGTGTTGTGTTCGAGTGTGCCTGAGAAACTACATTAGAATGAGTGGTCACGTGAGCCTCTCCGAGGAGATGACCTGTGAGCTAACACCTGAATGAAGAGTCCGCTCTGCAAAATGCTGGGCAGGCAGAAAATTCCAGGCAGAGGGCTATCAGATCCAAAGGCCAGATGAGGGGACAAGCTTGACAGCAGACTAGAAAGGCCAGGGTAGCTGGAGTAGAGAAACAGATAGGGCAATAGCAGGAATGGAGATGGGCAGGGCCGGATCCAGTAGCTGGGGCCCACAGGTCTTGGTAAGGAGCAATCAGACCTGATTTACACTTTAAAAAGAGAATGGATTGCAGGGAGGCAGGAGTGGGAGCCTGGAGGCCAGTTAGGGGGCGGCTGCTGCCCTCCAGATGAAAGATGGCAGTGGCTTGGCCGAGGGCAGGGAAGTGAGGCTTGAATAAAGGAATGACGAGCCTGGGGAGAGGAGGGAGGGAACTAGCTTCTTGCTAAGAGGCACAATGCATCCAACTGTGGAGACTGGCTGGATCCAAAACTGCTTGGGCATCAGGAAAGAGCTCATCCATGGCTGGCGCCATAACTGTGCCGGTTTCTCCCATCTTAGGCTGCCAGCTCAGGCTCTTCTTCCTCCCGCTCCTCAGGTATGGCTCCCATGGTGCATTTTACCGCTACAAGAACAGCATGGGCAAGAGCCTCCCACTCTTTTATATCTACGACTCATACCTGACGTCCCCTGAGGCCTGGGCCCACCTCCTGACACCAAACGGGCCCCACTCAATCCGCAACACCCCCTATGATGGGGTCTTCATTGCACTGCTGGTGGAGGAGGGCCACACCCATGACATCCTGGCTGCCGGATTTGATGGTATGTACACCTACTTTGCCTCCAATGGTTTCTCCTTCGGCTCCTCCCATCAGAACTGGAAAGCTGTGAAGAACTTTTGCGACGCCAACAACCTCATGTTCATTCCCAGCGTGGGGCCTGGCTACATTGACACCAGCATCCGGCCCTGGAACAACCACAATACGCGGAACAGGGTCAATGGCAAGTACTATGAGACAGCCCTGCAGGCAGCCCTCACGGTGAGGCCTGAGATTGTCTCCATCACCTCTTTCAATGAGTGGCATGAGGGCACCCAGATTGAGAAGGCCATTCCCAAGAAGACACCAACTCGTCTGTATTTGGACTACCTGCCTCATCAGCCCAGCCTGTACCTGGAGCTGACTCGCCGCTGGGCGGAGCACTTCATCAAAGAGAAGGAGCAGTGGCTGATGTGAGGGGCCTACAAACAGGGGCACGAGGTGCTGATGTCCCAGCCTCACTGGAAGATGTCACCACGTGGGGCTCAGCTGAGGTGGTAGGCACTTGCTTGTCTCCAAGTCAGCAGCTGGGTGCTTCTGGGTAGGCCATCAAGCCTGGGCCCATGTAGAACAGAGCCCGTCCACAGGCAAGTGGTGCTGGGGTGTTCTGTGAGTGACGGGAAACTAGGCGGTGTTCCTGAGAGGGAACCGTAGAGGCTGGCAGGTGACGGGACCTAGCCCAGGGCGGCTCCACATCCTGTCAGAACACTTTAAAATAATCCCTTCCGGCTTTGAGCTCAGCAGGCTGGTGTTGTGTAGGGGAGGCGCCAAGTCACTGCTCTTCTGGGCTAGCATGCACCCTGCTCCCTTCTGTCAGCCTGCGTTGTCTCTCCAGGCCTCCTTCCCACATCATGTTTTCTCCAAGTTAGGGCACCATATCTGAGACTTTCTAAAAGGGAAGTTCTCTCCCTAGTAGATTCCTGAACCCAATTATCAGGAAATATCCTGAGCATTCACACACGCATTCAACACATACTAACTGAGCACCTCCTCCGTGCTGGGTGCTGGGGCAACACTTGACCAGGACTGGCTTGTCTCCCTGAAGCTTATGGGATCCAGCTTTCCTCATTTGGGGTGGCCTTGTAGCTAGGGCCTGAGCACAGCTGGAAGTTCTTCCTTTTTGCAGTTTTACCCAGTGCTGGGAGCTGTTCTTTTTCTTCTAAGCAAATACCTCTGTGCTGCAGAGCCTGCGTTCCCCCAGATGAACGGTTAGCTCCAGGGAGAGGACTAGGACACCCCCCTTTCGCTGCCTGAGCCGAATGAGGCCCACTCACCAGAGCCACTGTCAGTGCTACTGTCATTTGTATGAATTATGACGTGGTATTCGCAAGTAAGCATTCCTTTTGCTCTCTCAGTTCAAGTCTCACCCCTCAGTAAGATTCTGTGACAAACCGACACGTGGAATGGGCGGGCTACAGTGTTAGCACAACGAAGAGTGAGTTTGCTTAAGAAATCAGTAGTTTAAACGAGATTTCTAGAGGGAACAGTAAACAACCACTGCTTATTTACACATAAACTAATATGCTAATTGCAGGGCCTTCAAAGCAGGCCCGGGGACACCTTCTTGGCAAGATTCTTAGGGTCTACTTGAAGATATGTGCACTGGAAACCAGTGTATTGCAAAGTTTATGGGCTCAAGGGTGAATCCCAATTCTGAGAACTGGGGTGCAACAAAGTGGGGGAGAAGTGGGCCCCACTGGTTACAAGGCCTCCCAGCTCCAGTTATGTAACTGGTACGAAACGCCACCGATGGATGGGGCAGGCCTAGTGGCCTTGCTTGTGACATAGCTGGGGAAACCAAGGCAGGCAGGGACAGTGAAAAGGGCTGGATGGTGACCTGTAGGCATTACAGAAGGGAGCAACACTCAGGCTTCATTTCACATATACACAATTTGAAAAACACTCCAAGTATGGCAAAGCCGGGGGCTGGGCAGCAATTCGCACACACTGCTGATGGCGATGCACCTGGGTCGGTTCTTTTGAAGGCTAATCTGTATCAAAAGCCATAAAAATGTTCATACACTTTGACCCAGTAATCCTACCCTAAAGAAATAACTCAAAAGAAGAAAAATAAACCATTTGCAAAGATGTTTAATAGCAGCATTATTTTCTATTAAAGAAAACCAAAGTTCAAATGCCCAACAATAATTCTATTTAACACTTGGTATACATATGAATAAAGATAAAGGCTGCTGAGTAGACACTGGATTTAAATAAAGGTGTCATAGGTACAATTTGCTATAATTTATTTTATGAATAAATAACAAAAAAGTCCCTGGCTGAAACGGGTAGTAGAGATTTGTTTGCCAATATTCTTTAATTTGGACCCCCTACCCCCAGCCCTTGCCAACTGAGCTGACTTCCCACCATCAGACCAAAACGTTGACTCTCTCGGCCAGGCAATTACAGCACACACACCAGCAGCCCCTGGTTCAGAGGAAACAGCGTTCGGCCTGTGGCTCTACAATCTTCATTCTCACCTGGTTCCAGCTCCAGGAGCACAAACTCGCGCCTTTGGTCACTTGAGACTTAAACAGCACCAGCTGGTGCTCTAGCTGATTTGGACCTTAAATACCACCACCCACCAGAGAGGAGGCTCCCACTACATTCCAAATCTGTTATTGAAATTATTTTTCAAAAATTAAAAAAAAAAAAGAAGAAACGACTTATCAGAACAAGGCCATCCTAGGAATGTTCTTAAAGTCTCTAGTCAGCTTTTGGCTGATACATGAAATTACAAATAATAAATATAACCTCCTCCACCAGGTGTGAGGCTACACTGGCAGCTCCTGGGACCTGGTCTACAGCGTTGAGAAAGACACATTGCCTTGAAGGGTCAGACTAGTGACCTTGCAGCCCCAGTGGCCTCTGCAAATGAGGCCTTGCCAGCCACCAGCGGACAGACACACAGTGTCCAGCACCAGTCCTTGGGCCCCACCTCCTCCCACGTTTCACAAGCAGGATCCGTGTGAAGGGAGCAACCCGTACTTCTGTTGGAGGATGGCTGTAGTACTTTCCAGGGCACTGAGGAGGAAATGGAGCACAGTTAGAGTTTGACTCCTCAAAGTCTTGAGCCCACCAGAGTCAGGTGACCAGAGACCTCTAAACACTTGGTCTTAACTATGCTCTGTTCATCAAACCCTTGATGAATCCTTTTGAGTCTTGAAAAAGCCAGCAAATATGAGCAAACTCAGTCCCACTCCATCCACCACTTCTCCAAACCTGCCCACCCGCCTCAGGGCAAGATAGGAGCAATCGCCTTTATTCTGTCAAGGCTTTTTTTGCATCTGCCAACCTCCCTCAAATTCTATCCCCATGCCACAGGAAAGAGACTCACCAGCCTGGACGAATGATGCCAAACTTTCCAGGCACAGACAAGTCAACCACAGTTGAGCCGAGGCGACACTCAGGGCTCTGGCCATCCCCAATCGGTCCCCCATCAACGACCAGGGACAGTTGAGGCCAGAGGTCTTGGAACTCCTGAGAAGAGGGAGAGGAAGCGCATGGATGCTACTCCTGGCATTGCAATGATGTCATCCTGCACTCAGGGTTTGTAAGCAAGACAAAGGCCACACGGTTCTAAAACAGGAGGCATCTTCCTCTAAGCAGGGGAAGGAACCTTATTTGTTAAGGTCAGCTGTGCCAAGGACACCGCATTAGCTCCTAGGACACTGAATCTCATGAGGTTTGGAGCTGCCCCAGGTTAGCACCCCAAGTAACACCTATCTTAGAGCTTAAAAAAAATCCTGCTGTGCCAAGAGGAAATTCCGCACACTGCTTCTGTTGGGAAGCTGTAAGTACAATGACTGGAGTGCCAGGTGGGAGTCCAAAGATGTGGGCTCCACTCTGGACTTCCTACCAAATCTCTGTGTGACTGCATACAAGTTAGTTTATCTAGGGCTGTAGAATAAGGGGGCTGAACTAGATGGTCTCTAAGGGTCCCTCTGGCTCTAGCACTATGATCCTGGATCTCAGAGGAACTCTGGATCAGGGTAGGGAGAGGAAAAGAGGGTGCACTCCACAAGTGCATGCCACCAGCACTCAGTCCTTGGGCTATGAGAAGGATACTCCCTCCAGAGCTGTGGACTGAACTGTTAACTGAGCTAGAGCGTAGACCACTCCCCCCAGCCCCAGTGAAGACAATGCAGTGGCAGTTAGGCCTGGGAATTTGGGATGGGGGATCATAAATACCAGTTACTGTGTTGGATAGGTCAACTGCTTGCTAAGAGGTAAGAATAACCCTCTTCCCCACTAGCATCCCCTTCCCCACCACCTCGGGCGGAGCCACCAGGACCGAGAAAAGCCTGCAGTCTGAGGATAAGAAGGGATGCTGAGCTCTCACTTTCCAGGGCCCCTGAACCCACTCTCTAGGTCCGGGCATGGAAAACTCTGTCACTTGACTATATTCTACATTTAAATTCAGTACGAAGAAAAACATGTGGTAAGTTCAATTCCTTCGTGTCCTCATTTGGTCTGAGCTATGCAGCTGAGACAGGAATAGGATGATCCTTTGACCTGGCTTGTGGCAGAGGTAAGAGAACAGGGTCAGGAGACCCTGGCACAAGTGAATGAACTTTTTGGAGCCTTAACTTTCTGTACAGCACTGTTGTAAAGACTTATCGCCCAACTGTATTCTCCAAAAACTGCTACCCCCACAAAAAGGGAAGAAATGATTGTATTTATCACAATGTTTCTTATAGGTAAAAAGTTAATAAGAAGGAAACACCAATTCTCCCCCTCGCCTCTCAAACTTTGTAATAAAACCTTTCTGAGATTCTTTAATGTGGATTCCTTCCACCCCGCCTCCCTCACCCTCTGACAACGACGCAGACTTCCCATCATCAGACCCAAAGGGCGACTCTCCTGCTAGGCAATTCCAGCAAACCGTCAACCCCACTGGTTCAAAGGAAAATGTCTGGCCTGGTGACATTTCTGGGGGGAGGACCGGGTAACTCTCACCTCGACATTCAGAGAACTGGCCTGGGAGCTGAGATTGGCACTGGTGAGAGCAAGTGGTCCCCCAAACACCTGGGCCAAGTCCTGCATGAAGGCATGGTCAGGAATCCGGATGCCCACGAGCTATGAGGCAAGGGGAAACGGGGACCATCAGAAAGGCTGGGAGGGGTGGGAGACTGGTCTGGCCTGCATCCTACTGAAAGTCAAATGGCAGGAGCCTGGGGACACGAGAAAATCTGACTCACAGGAGTGAAGGGGTTCAGGTCCTTGTTGAGCTCCTCTGAGCGTTCCATCACCAGGGTCACCGGTCCTGGTAACAGGTCTTTCAGGAGCCCCTCGGGTACTCTCACATGGCAGTACCTGGGAAACAAAGGGGTACAAATCCATTCAAGAATGAAGGGCTACTGCTGGTCCTATTCCAGACTTTAGGTAGATCCAAAAAGGGGTTCCTAGGGCCTACAATGGGACCCGTCCTTCTTCCCTCATCACCTAAGAGCTTGAGCAGAAGGCAGGGCTCCAGAGGAGCACCCAGGTTCGGAGCCCACTTGCCCCTGGTCTTCGAGCCTACAACAGCTGCATCGCTTTGGTGCTCCGTGTTTTATTTTCTTCAAGGCACCTCCTATTAAATTAAGCTCCCGACTTTATTGGTTTCCCTCTTTCTTTCTTCCTAATACCGCGGGAGCCTCCCCATTATCACAAAAGCGCCAAGAAAACAAGGACCCTGGCTGCCTCGTTCACTGCTGCGCCCCAGCATCTCGTCCAGCGCCAGCGGACGCTAAGCGCTCAATACACATTTCCAGTTCCGGATTCCTGGGTGAGCCTGGACAAGCCCCTCCCGCGCTCTGCGCCTCAGTCTCCCAAGCCTGTCACCGGAAGCCCCTCCCGCGGTGCCGCCCCCAGCGGGGCCGGGTCGGGGCGGCCTCACCTGTAGACGTCGGCCACGCGGCCCAGGCATACGGCCAGCGGCTTGGCCTCGCTGCGGCCCTTGAGGCGGTACACCGCGCCGAGCGCCGCCGAGCAGCTCGCCGAGCAGGCCAGGCCGTACAGCGTGTCGGTGGGGACAGCCACCACGGCGCCGGCGCGCAGCTCGGCCACGGCGGCCCGCAGCGCCTCGCTCCAGCCGGCGCGCTCCGGGTTTGCGGCCCGCACGGTCCCGCTCCCCGGGAGCCGCAACAGCCGGGCTCCCGGAGCCGCCGGAGCGGGGTTCGGCGGGCGGAGGAGGCGGCCGCTCGGGGCGGAGCCCGGCGGCCCCTCGCTCAGCCCCACGCTGGCAGCCACCGCGGCCCTCAGCCCCCTGCACGGACACGCCGGAGACATCCACCCAGGCCCGCTTCCGGGAGGAAGTGACGCGCACAGTCAGCTTCCGGTCCGGGAGGCTCGGCCCCACCTCCGCGCCGGGCAACTTAAAGGGACCGCGACCCCCAGGAGGATTGAAGGAGACCGGTGGGGACGGGGCGGGGCGCAGCTTTGCGGAGCCTTAGCGCAGCGCTGGGGAGGGGGGGCGGCCGAAAGGGGGGAGGTGGTCGGGCCGCGCAGGCGGAGATGGAATGGGGCCCGGGCTCAGACTGGTCACGGGGGTGAGAGGGGGCCCGTCGGGGACGGGGGGAAGGGGCTCGGACCCCGCGCAAGCGCCGGCCCTGACCGTCTGTCTCGCTCTCTCCCGGCCAGGGAGGCTGCCGGCGTGGACCGTGGGAAGGCGGGGCTGGGGCTCGGCGGGAGGCCACCCCCGCAGCCGCCCCGGGATGAGCGCGCCCAGCAGCTGCTGGACGCCGTGGAGCAGCGGCAGCGGCAGCTCCTGGACACCATCGCCGCCTGCGAGGAGATGCTGCGGCAGCTGGGCCGCCGGCGCCCGGAGCCGGCTGGTGGCGGGGTCAGTGCCCACCCCGGGCTGGGCCTGGGAGGTGGGGACTACCCAGCGGGTGGACTTGCTAAACCCTAGCTTTCCCTGGAGGGTGGAAGAGTGTCCCCACGGCTTTACCCCTCCCCCGCTTTTCATCTGGGCTAGAGGCTTTGAAAAAGTTAGGTGCTATCCAAATGCCAAGTGGCCATATCCTTGCTGGGCCTAATCTAAGGCCTTTCCTCCCGGCCTCACTTTTTTCCTTTCTGTTCTAACCAGAACGTCTCAGGCAAACCTGGAGCGCCCCCTCAGCCAGCTGTCTCCGCCAGAGGTGGCTTTCCAAAGGATGCTGGCGATGGAGCTGCGGAGCCCTGACCATCCCCGAGCCGGGCGCCCTGACTTCTCTGCCTCCCCGGGGCTGGTGGCTGGACTCTGAACAACTCCCTTGAATAAAGGGGCCAGTCTTCACTGGCAGTGGCTGGTACTTGGCTCTCAGCCTGGGGTGGCAGCTCTGCTAGCAGCCGGGTTCACTCCCACTTCATCCTGGCTGAAGGCAGTGCTGAGCTTTGAAATGTAGCCAGTGAATACCCAGTCTGAATACCCGGATTTGGGCAGACCAGCAGTGCTCGCCAGAGTGGTCTGGCCTGCTTTGGGGGATCCAGTTGGTGTTACATGTCCATTTCATGCTTTGGGGGCTCCCAGCTCCACAAAACACTTTTAGCAGAGCCTTGATTAAAAGGAAACCTGCAGACTCTTCTGGTGACCGACCTTTCCTTTTTGTCCCCTCTCTAAGACTCTGATGGCTGGGGAGGGGGGAAATAGTTGAAAACTGTCAACCATGGGCCGGGTTGAGAAGAAATGCCACAGATACTACCAGATTTAAATAAGCATTTAATTAGGATTTCATTAGTATTTAATATTGCTTTTTCAATTCCAAAAAGTTAAATTTTCACTTCTTAGCAGATATTTTAAAGTACAATATTAAGTTTATACAAAATGAGCAATTAAGCAAACACCATTATTTCACATTCTTCAAAAATACAAATTCATATTTACTCTTTTTTGGGTTTGGAGGTTTCTTCCTTTGGAAGTACTGAACCTGTAACGTTTTCATATCGCTCAGTGGAAGTCTGTTGTTCCCATGTTTCACACTTAAATAAATTTGATAGGCTTTTACATAATCCAAATAAAACTATTTGGGATTTAAAAAAATTGTCACCAAGACCTCTGGCCAATGATAGTGTGTGTCAAAAGAGAAGGCTCTCGTGGGTCTTGCCTTTCCTGGCCAGAAGATCTGAGACAGAGATTCAGCAAAAACCTGTTTCCAGCCACCTTCCCCAAACAGGGACCAGGAGGAGTTCACAGGGAAAAGGAACAGCCACCTTGAACTCCAACCCTCAAGCCCACATTCTCCAAAACACAACAAAGGATGTAGACTGTTGAGTCAAAAAGCGCCCCTGGGAGGCCTGAGGACACAGGGGAGAAGAGCAAGAGAGGCTTCTGACTTGGCACCACTAAGAGGATAACGAGGATATTGCAAAAAACACCCCTGGGTTTTGGTGAAAAAAGATTTTATGAAAAGTTTTCCCATAAGAAAGAGAGTAGAAACTGCATTGAGCTGAGAAAGTGACACTACATTATCACCCAATTTTTGGCCCAGCAGCACACCACCAAAAGGGCAGCGTGTTTTAAACTTTGCTTCCAGTAAAAAAGCTTGTACTATGTACACATTGACAGCAAGATCCAGTTTAATTTGGATTTTTCAGTGCAGACTGAGAAGCCCTCTCTTGAACAGGAATAACAGAGAAATGCCAGCTTCCCCAAAAGGCATGAGAAGAAATACGGGACCCTTTCCCTCTCCCGCAAAAATATGCAAGAGGAAAGGCTAGACTGACTACCAATCAGAGATATGCATAATTCAGTTTTGTTGCCCCCCCCCTGCCCCAAGTATTAAAGAATGGACAATTTCCGATCTATGTCACAGCAGAATTTGCACACTGGATCTATGGAAATCTTTCTGCTTTGGCTGAAGTATATTTTAAAACTTCTCTCTTCTATTCTAGCCTGAGAATTGAAGATAAAATGGGGTGGGGGAGAACATGAGGGGAGTGAGGGGGAAGGAAGAAAGTTGACAAAGCGAATTATTAACAGCTTGGTTTACTGGATTCAAGGGAGCCTAGAGGGCTTTTTGCTTAAAGAGCCAACAGGCCAGAATGGGGGCAGGATGGAAATAACTCTCTTGCCACCCTGACTACCAACACCTCCCCAAACATACTTTTGATTGGTGGAAAGGTATTCTTTAGCAATATTGTTGCAGTTCCACAAACCTTTAATGGTTTCAGTGACTCTGCAGGAGTCTTTAAGATTAAGGACAACCGATGTGATTAGAAATATAAAAGTCTAGAAGGTGCCAGGTTTCTACCTAGGAGCCACCTGTTCCTTCCTCCAGGTATCATTTTGTAATGGTGAAGAGGGGAAAGATGGCAAGGGACCAAGAAATGATGAAAAAGGGCCGCGACAGTCAGCAGAAGAAAACAGGACTCGCAGCAGTTCTTCAGAGAGCCTGAGGGGGCGCCCTCGGGCACACAGGGGAAGCTTGCATAGATTGAGCAGGTGCTGAGAATGCATAATAGTGTTTCCCTATAGACAGCCTGAGTACAGGGCTGATGAGAGGAAAACGGGGCCAGGCCAGGGCCACATGGGACAACGACCGTCAAGCTACACATATTGCACCAAAGTAAGTGCTTTTCTTTTCACACCTCAATTTAACTTTTTATTCTGAGCAAAAAATAAAACTTTGTGGAAAGTATATATATGTATATATATACACACAAAAGAAATTGCAGCAATTGGGTTAAAGATAAAATAACCTAAAGTGCTTTTTTATTTTATTATTTCTTTAATATACCAATATGAGGTTCTGCAAACTCGTCCCTCTGGACACATTCAACAATGTACAAAGTCTCTCAGGAACCCCACCCCCGCACCCCGTTATCCCCGTCAGTCCACCGTGTGGACCCTGAAGGTAAAACTCTCTCATCTACTGACTCTCCAGAGCTGGTGAGAAGTCCCTTGCTTCTACCCAGAGAGGCCTTCACACCTTAAGGCTCCTCCTAAGCTTTGTACCATGATCTCCTTCTAAAGGGGCAGGAGGTGGAATTCAATAAATGATACCAGCTCTTGTCACCGAACTAGTGATGCCCCCGTGAGGCTGGCCAGACCCTGCCAGGAAAGGGAGGACCACTTCCCTCAACACCCCACCCACCTGTGGGGGAAGGGCCAAATTCACTAAGGCAGTTTGGCGGTGCCAGCCAACGTTCCCTACCAGCTCCAAGCCCACGAGCTCCCAATCCTGGGGCTGCCCAGCTCCCTGCAAAGGGGCAGATAAGTGGAGGTGCTAATGGGAGCTGGGGGCGAAAATGGTTACGGTTACCATGGGAAGAAAAAGGGCCTGGTGTCACCGCTAGCAGTCGGCAGACCTGCCCTAACCCCACCCTCGGTTCATTCCTGGGCTAGGAAACCACGCTCTCCAAGAAGGCTCCTTTGGCTCCACTTTAGCCAGTGGCCTCCCTTCTCCAAGGCCCTGGGCACTGGAGACCAGGCTTACAGAAGGGAGTGGGGAGGGAAAGAGTGCCAGAAGAGGAAGGAAAGGAAAGACTACCCACCCTGTGGAACAGACCTGCTCCTCACAACCACTCACTAGCATTTTAAGCACATTCCTGATTTTTCAAAAGCTGATTGGATCTGACAGTCCCCCTTGTAATCTCAAGTCACCCTCAAAAGGCAGATACTTCAACTAGAAAAATCTGTCAGCCTAAACGCTGTTTTAAGATGCTTCTTTATCACTCCCCATCTCTGGAGGGCAGAAAAGTCACTGACCTGGGTAGGCCCTACACGAGCACAGCCCTGGCTAAGCAGAAAGAAGCAATACTTAAACCACGGCCTTCCAGTGGCCTTCCCTGGGCTCCTGTTTCCCACCTCAGCTCCCAGGGAACCGAAGCCCAGGTAACCCTAGCATGGGTATGTGGGGAGGTCATTCCTGCCCTCTGATATAAGCAAGCTTTGGGGTCCCATCGCACTGCTCTCTCCCAGAAGCTGTAGAGAAAACAGCAAGGGTCCTACCTCAAAGCTTCCCATGGGTGCAAGGCCCAGAGACAGGCAAGGACCACCCATGCTCAGCTGCTGGTTTTCCAGGACTAACCCACTGTGGTAATACAAGACTCCTCTTGCCTTATCAACTTCTGCTGAGGTCAGTGGTCCCCAGAGGGGAGTGTAGAAGGTCAGAAAGAAATCAATTCTCCTGATGAGACTCCTGGAGTGAAAACCGCCAGCTGCTTATGCTTAAGGCCATTTCTCCTCGTGGCAGGAGCAACATTTACTGCCACTGCCCTCTTGTCCAAGTCTGTCCCAAACATCCTGTCAGCGGCAGAGCCTGGCTCCCACGTAAACGATCTGCTCTGGATACTGTCTTGGCTGGTCCTGAGTAATGGCTCAGAGAACAGGAGTGTGACAAATGCAGATCTCTGTACATAAGGGAGTGGAAAAGGTACGCAAAATGATGGCTGCTTTCTGCCTGACCTGGTCGACTCAGAAGAACAGCCCCGCCTGTGGCAGCCTGCTCCTCGCTCAAGGCAGGCAAGCACTCCTCGGGGCAGAGGCTAGAACCCTGGGCCATGCCTAGCTTCTGAGCTCAGGGAGTCTGGGGAGCATGCGGGACCACGTTAACAGAGCCAGTTGAGAGAAACTTTCCATTTTAGTGTGGACTGTAGTTTATGTTTTATTTTAAGAGGCCATGACTTGGAGCCAAAGGCAGACAGATGGATACAAATCTATACACAGATCAAAAAGAAAATCTTTTTCCCTATAACACAACTTAATGAAACATTCCAAATGAGATAACTTATTGCAACATTTCAGGCTTTTTGGTGGAAAGGGAATTTTTTGTTTTGTTTTACCCTGAGTAGAAGATCATCGTTTTGTGTTTTTTGTTTGTTTTTTTGTTTTTGTTTAGCAATCAAATGACTAAGCTGAGCAAGTCATATCCTTCTTTGCACTGTACTAGGCTGTATGCAAAATCCAGAGGGTGAGAGGCGGAGATGGGAGGGGGCAGCCAGAAGCCTGCTGAAGCCTGAACCAGCAAACTCGGCCCGCCAAGGACACGCACCTTAAAAAAACTCCCTTAAAGCCGCACCTTCTCCCGAGAAGCAAAATGCAGCTCTCTTGCTCTAAGGAAGGAAACACCATTAAGGAAGGCAGACCACCGCCCAGCAACTGGTCACAAGTCACCTGTCTGCTCTAGTACAAAACAGGGACGTTCCCCAAGAATTCACCGCAACCTGCAAGCCCCAGCGACCAACCGAGAGAGAAAGAACCAGGAAGGCGAAGACTGTGATCGTGTCGCCAGAGCCTGCTCTGCACACCCGTCATCCACAGCTAGCAGTCAGCAACCCGCCGAGGGCCCCTGCAGAGCCGGATCATCCCCACAGCCTCGGGCCAGGCTTTTAGCTGCCGGATGACCCTGCCTAGTCACACTGAGCTCCACCGACACCAAGCGCAACAACAGAACCATCTTACCCAATCCCTGTCCAGCTCATGGGGTCCGAACTGCCTTTGCCACTTCCCTCTCCGATGGAGCGAGGTCTGGCCTTCCGAACAAGCTTCAGCCTCACACTCAAAAGACTCACGGGGAGGAGCAACACCCAACACACTGAAATCTACTGCCCAAACCACAAAGCCCCCACTGCAAGTGTTGGGCAGCATCAGATTGATGGAAACCACACCCTTTCATTTAGAATTTTTATGCATACGAGTAACCTTAATTTCCAAGTTCACATGACAATAAGCAAAAGTGACATACAGTGCAGCCAAACAGTTCATTTATAACTTAGCTTTTTTTTTCTGTTTTGTTGGTTTTTTTTTTTCCTCAAAGATCAGTTCCTTAAAATGGATGCTCCTGGGATATGAATAAAGAAAATACGGCTGAAAGGTGAGGATTTCAACAGCAGGTTTCTTCATCCTTCAAACTGCTGACCCCGAGATGGGAGGCCCCGCACCTGACCCTGCTGCCGGGCCTCTTCGCCCGGAGGTGAGCACACAGGCCTTCACTTGGAGAAGCTGCTGGTCAGGCCCATCTCCTCCTCCCCCCGCAGCAGTGCTTCAATGGGAGTCAGAGGGGACGGGGTGTCCAGGCTCTGGAGGGACAGAAACTCTGACATATCCATGGCACTTAACGTTTCTGTCTGAGGGGCTGAAGGAGTCTCTGCTTGTCTGCTTTGCTCACAGGAAGAAGGTATGGTGGAGGAGGATGACAGAGGGACGGGAGGTGGGGAGAAAGTCTGAGGCGGCAGCTTCGGGCTGGGCCCATCAGGAGGCTGGGGGCTTGGCTCTGGAGGGAGTGGGGAAGAACAGCCCTTTCTCCTGCCGGCCGCCCGCTCCTTGGCAGAGTCCCGGCACGCACACTGACACTGACACGCCTCCTCTTGTTTGATGATGATCACAGGAAGACTGAGGCCAATCTGCTGGACAGAGCTCCCTATGAGAGAGGCGAGAGAGACTGCTCTTCAAGTAGCCAGCCACAGGGAAGGGGCAGGAGGGGCGGGGATACAGGCTGGTGAGAGCTGAGTGCCATGGGGGCAGGAACCGTGGGAAGGGGTGGACGCCACACTCTGCGATTTGTCCCGCTTTAACTTGGACCATGTTCTTCCTCAGGAGGCCTCTGACACTGCCCATCCCCTCCAAGACAAGGTCCCTCTTCCTTCGAAAGCCACACGTGCTGTCTGGACACACCCTGTATTTCCAGCCATTCTCCTGGGCACCCTCCATGCCAGCCACGGAGGACACCTCCCTTTTCTCACACGTTCTTCATACCTCTGGGCCTATGGGCTCTTCCTTCTGCCTCAACTCCCCTGACAGGGCTGCTCTTCTGGAGAGCTTACTCTCATCTCTCAAGACCTAGCTCATGCGCCTCTCCCTCCTGATGCCTCCACGGAGTGTTTCCAGCAGGCTTATACCAAGGGCTAGGCTGAGGGCTGGCAGCACATGAGCCTCCTGGCACATGCCCAGAGCTACTGAGAGGTACTCACACCTTTCTCCATACTGTACGGGACCTCGTCAGTTCTGCCTGCCCGAGAGACTCTGAGCTCCTTTAGGACATCCCACTCATCTTTATAGGCCCAGTCTCGGACACACAGCAGATGTGGGTAAATCTCCTTTTACAAGCCAGCCTCGCGTGCACACGCATTCTGTGTGTGTGTGTGTGTGCTGTGCATATGCACACTCTGAATTCAAACAGGCTTTGTGTGTCTCAAAAATAGCTAGAGACCAAGGGGCAGGAGAACAGAGAGGGAGTCACAGGCCTCAGGACTAGTGCTTTGGGACTGCCACAAACTCACTTATGACTTTGGGGAGGCGTTTAATCTTTCAGGGCCCCAGTTTCTTAATCTCTAAAATAAAGAGCTTGAAAAAAAGGACCTTTTAGCTCTACAGGAATCTCTGGCCTAGATGCTATTTCTTCATTACTGTAATTAGAAAAGAGTCCAGTGAATTAACAGCTGCGCTCTTCAGCATTAACTGTGATTCAAACTTTTTTCTGGCTACAGTGAAAAGCTGTATCGGAAAGGGAAAGAACCACCATGAGAGTCTGCCCTTATCCGCGGTTCCACTTTGCGTGGTTTCGGTTACCAGCGGTCAGCCACAGTCCGGAAGCAGACGACCCTCCTTCCGATGCCCAGTCACGCTACATCACAATGCCTACATCATTCCCTCCCTTCATCTCATCACTAGGAATCTGATCATCTCACATTATCACAAGGAGGAGAGTGAGTACAGTACAGAACACATTTTGAGAGAAACCACATTCACATAACTCTTATTATAGTATATTGCTATAATTGCTCTATTGTATTATTAGTTATTGTTATTAATCGCTTACTGTGCCTAATGTATAAATTAAACTTTATCATAGGGATGTACATACAGGAAAAAACATAGTATATTTAGGGTTCAGTACTAGCCACGGTCTCAGGCATCCACTGGGGCTCTTGGAACGTATCCCCCGCACATAAGGGGGGACCACTGTAGCAGTTAAAGAATGTTAAATGTGGTATTTATGCCATAAGTACACTAACTTCCAATAGTTGTGAGACTATGAAATACTTTAATAAATAAACAAGACAATGTGACAAATTAATTTTAAAGTTTTAAAAACTGGGGCAAAGCAACAATTAACTGTGCCTCAAGGGGCCCAGAGAGTCGACGTTCTTTTAAAGCTAACACAGAATTACATACCTGTGCTACTGGCTACTGGTACTGCAGTGGTAAAAAACACCTTCTCAACTTTAGATGCTTGCTGCTGGAAAAAAACACACACATTTATGGCCACGGTCGCATGGCGGATCTCCAAGGACCTGAAGCTGCCCCGGTTAGACTGGTCACCCAAGAGGACAGAAAACCCTCAGTGTTCGGGGATTTTTGCACTGAGGGATGTTTTGTTTGTGCTCTGACATGAGGTCACCGCACTGTTTGACATTCAGTGCTGACAATGTAGCCAGCTATGTCCCCTGCTACTTGGCTGTCTCCCAGCTGCCTAATCCAGTGGCTTCTGTGTGCCCAAAGGCTCCTCCAAGGTTGCCTTTCTCAAGCCGATGGTCTTCTCGGGGGAAGCCCCAGGCCTGGCCTCCCCTCTAAGTTCTGCACTCCCATGCCACTCCCCAACTCCCCTGCCTTCTGTGAGGCTGGAAAGTTCTTTTTTCCCCTCAAGGATTAAGCTCCAGGCTAAGGACAGGCCGGGACTCCCCCTCACAGGCAGCACTGTGAAGGCCCTGGGCAGCATGCTGTAGGCTGCACCGGGGAGCTGTTCCGGGAGGGGCCCTGGACTCAACCACACCTGCATCCGAGTCCAAGCTCTGCTGCATATTAGTTGTTGAGGTCAGGCAAGTGCTTTAACCTCGTAAAGTATCGGCTTCCTCGTCTGTAAAAACGGGGATGATAACCAAAGGACCTCCGGAGGAGCCCTGAGAGAGTACAAGGAGATGATGCATGTGGGGCCCCCAGTGCGTGGTGAGCCCTCGGCATACATGAGCTGTTAGTATCATTACTAAGGAGGACTGTAAAGTCACGCTCAGAAATCAGCCCTTTTAGTGTATTTGCTATTAAATTGAAAGGGTTTCGGCTTTCTTCAAGTCTTATCTTAAAAAGGGCTTTGTCTTTTATCCCTTTAAGGAAACAAAAAAGTCCCTCTAAGATGAGTCTAGGAGGAACGTGAAAGCTTCTGGCTAAGTTATAGGAGATGAGACTAAAGAATAATGATGGAGAAATGAGATGCATATTTAAATACATGAAAATGAATGGCATGGAAAAGGAATGCTACTTGTTCCACGCAGCTCCCCAGGGCAGATGCAGAACAAAATGGTACCAACTACACGGAGGCACATTGGGTCCTCATGCTGGGAAGACCTCTCCAGTGACTCCAGCCGTCTGCAAATGGAACGCGGCTGCCTCCAGAGCCCGCTGGCGCCCCGCGTACGGAGTGTGAGTGCCCTGACATTAGCTCTAACGTTTAGCCCGACACCACCTTTCCATTTGATAGTGTCATATATCTGCCCAGACACTCTCTGACTTAGTCCTTCCTCTTCTCCATCTAATTCCGACTCAAACCTTAAGTCTCTCCTGGCCTGTATGGCCACCCAACAAGCCCTTATCTGGCAGCACAATGGAGCAGTCAAGAGCAGAGGCTCTGGGGTCCATCTGCCTATGCTCAAATCCCAGCTGTGCTACTTAGAGCTGTGTGACCTTGGGCTACTCACTTAACTTCTCTGGGCCTCAGCTCTCCAGTGGTAAAATCATACCTACTCTTAAGATTGTTGTGATTAGAGTAATGCATTAAAAAATGCTCAGCACAGTGGGTGATATCTAGAGATACAGACACACAGAGGTAGTAAAAAGACCAGCGGTCGCTAGGGAGGAGAGGGCAGGGGGAAGGGATAAGTGAAGTGCAGGGGACTCTTAGGGTGGTGAAGCTATCCTGGATACCATAATGGTAGACACGTGCCTTCATGCATCTGTCAAACCCACAGAGCCACACCACACAGAGTGGGCCCTGATATCAACTACGGACTTCAGTCAATAATAATGCACCAAACTTGATTCATCAATTATAATAAATGTACCACACGGATGCAAGAGGTTAATAATAGGGGAAATGGGGGGGCGGGTGCAGAGTGTAGGGCAGTTCTCTGTACTATCTGTTCGATAAAATGTAAAAAAATGTAGTCTAAAGATGATGTACCTAAGGTAATGAGCGGCACACGTTAGATCCCCAATTGTCAAAAGTGCTTAGTTAGCACAGTGGACCCTAAACAGAGTAAGGGCTCAGGAAATCACAGCTGCTGTTATTTTTTTACTAGTGTTTTTATTATTATTTGGCACTTTACGTATTGGATGTATTAACTTTCTTTTAGGCATTTTAGCCACTTTAACTAGAAAGTAAGTTTTTGTGAAAAAGAGATCCTGCTTTTCACTTTCTGTATCCCGAGAGTATACCCCGGGGTATCTGGTCAATATCAGGCCCTCGAGAGATATTTAACTGAATGACCAAGTCATCAAGACCAAGCGCTTCTGTGGAAAATGGCTCTGTGGGGGGCTCTGGGAGCACAGACTCCCTCTCTGACTTGGCCACTGCTGGCTGCTCCATCTGACAGGGTCATGGCAGTCCCTCACATCAGCGCGACTCTGCCTTGGGGAAGAACCGCTTTCCTGAAACGCTCTTGGGCCTCTGGAGTCTGTGACAGCGCTCCTGCCCTCAAGGACGAGATTAAACTGCAGACGGAATAGCTGTTCAAGTGCCCGCTGCTCGGTAAACCTGAAGGTTGTTTCTCTGCCTCCCTACCGTAGGTGTCAACCACAGCATTCCCTGGGTTTAGACCACTCGATTATGGGGAAAATGACTAAGACATAGAATTACATGTTTCCGGACAGATATGATAGCCATTTTCCTTTTTGAAGTAAAAGCCTCTGTACATGTCACCTATGTAAATACAGTTCCCCCACTGGATCCGTTTCTACGTAATACTTACAATTTGTTCTTGGTTTTGCGGTGAACTCGTGGCGCCATTCAATATCCACTGTAAGTTCTGTTCTCCCATGACTAGGCTGGACTGCAGGATAGCCGTGTTGGGAGTCGGGGTGATGGTTATAGTGGGATTATTCGTTAGGACAGAGTTGGCACCCAGGGGCAGAGTCTGGACCATGGCTGGCAGGGGCTCAGTAGTACTTTGTGGTTGGGGTGGTGCTGCCACGGCTGACGCCACTGCCGCTGCTGATGCAGAAGCCCCAGCAACAACAGAAAGTCCCGGGACGATAGGTTGCGGTGCCTGAGGGTGCGGAAGAAACTCTTGATGATTAGGAGCAAACTGTGTGCTGTGGAGAACAGGCACTTCTGGAGGTTGTAAGAGAGCAGGGGGGTTGCCAAATGCAGCTTGCTGGGAACCAGTTCCTAAGGAGGGAGCCGGCGGAGCAGTAGACGGTGCTGAGGCTGGTAGTAGAGGCTGGGGTGGCTCGGAGATGCCAGGCTGCAGTACAAGTGGAAGAGATAAAGATGCTGAATTTCCTGTGGATGGTGGAACATCACTGACTGACTCTGCATCACCATTAAAACTTTCAATCAAGGCAGCTGGTAAGAAAAAGAAATAGAAATATATATACATATCCCAAGCCTTATATGAGCCACAAAAACACAGTCATTACGGGCTAAACCAAGGACATCTGACATCTGTGAGAGCCAATCCTTCACTGCTAGAAGGCTGGCTTTCTGCTTTTCATTTAACGACCCCTCTGGGCAAAGTACCAGGCGTCACCATCAACCTCACTTTCTACATGTGAAGAGCTAGTCTAGGTCTGACCATAAAAACATGTGTCCTAAGGCTTGTCTGAAAAAGAGACTAGACATCCCTTTTCGGCATGACCAGTGAACACACTTTCTGACTACTGTGAAGCTTCAGCGACAGATTTTCATTCAAACACAGCATGGTCCATGCATCTGACGCTGTCTGTGAATCCTCCCCACTCATGAACAGGGAATCACAGCAGAAGGAGACAGAGCTCACGACAGCGCTCATTTTTTAAAGCCAACAAGAGCTTTTGGGAAAAGAGACCCCTTCTGGGCAAAGTAGACCCTCAAGTGGACTCTTGTTGAGGGAAGTGGGGAAAAAGATGACACTGAACTGCTAGGCGCCTACTTTCCTGACCTCTCGCTGCAAGGACACTTCACGCAAAGGAATGGAAATAGCATCTTGCCGTGTCGCTCGTGCAGCACGTCCACGAGTGTGAATCCCTTCCCCAGTGCTGAGAGCTGAGCGGGAAGAGTCCGGGTAACACACCTGTCTGTGGCGGATCTTCCCGAATGGCTGCGTCATCTGAATTCTGGAACATGGACTCAAAGATGATTGCTGGTGAGAGTGTGCTGAGATCCTGGCCCTGCGTCTGCAGGACAGAGACAGAGACAGAGATGGGAGATGCTCCATGCTAAGGCAATCCTTCACCATGAGAACACAGTCAGAGCAGCAGAACTAGAATGATCTTTTGATATGCTTCTTGTTTCTAACTTCTCCTTTTCCAAGGTGATGTATATTTATTTCCCTAAACCTCAGACACTGAAGGTTTGGGTCCTCAAATACTCTAAAAAGGAGCCAGCAAACTGTGACTTGTTTTTGTAAGTAAAGCTTTAAAGGAACTGAGGCAAGCTTGTTTACTTTCTGTCTATGCTGCCTCCGCGGCTATAACGGTAGAGTTGAGGAGTTGTGACAGACACCGTATGGTCCGCAGAGCCAAAAATACTTACTCTCTGGCCCTTTCCAAAAACTAGTTTGCCAACCCCTACTCTAAATACCAAATCTTACATAAAAATGGGATTGTATAATATCCATTACCAGCGACTTCCTTTTCTCATGTAATAATAATATATTGTGAATATCTTTCAAGGTCATAACAGACCATCTATGATATTCTAATATGTATACATGGTAACAAATCAAACAATAGAAGGAAACTTATAATGACAGACAATAGTGATCACCTTATACTCATTACCATCTGTCATTGCAAATTTCTTTGTAACTTAAAATTAAGAAAAAGTCAGAGGCACTTCAAAAAAAAGATAAAATGTGGGGCCGGCCCAGTGGTGCAGTGGTTAAGTTTGCACGCTCCACTTTGGTGGCCTGGGGCTCACGGGTTCGGATCCCAGTGTGGACCTACACAGCACTCATCAGGCATGCTGTGGCAGTGTCCCACATACAAAATAGAGAAAGAGTGGCACAGACATTAGCTCAGGGCCAATCTTCCTCAAGCAAAAAGAGGAAGACTGGCAAGAGATGTTAGCTCGGGGCCAAACTTCCTCACACACACACAAAAATAAGATAAAATGTGAAAGCAAAACAAAACACGTAATGCCCTGAGGGTATGACTCCCAATAGGCACCAAATGAAATGAGCACCCCCAGGCTCCCCTTGAGTTGAGGGGAAGGGAAGAACAGCGGTTCTTTTCTCTGCAGTCCACCTCCAGTTCCGCATTGTGTAGGGCGAGAGTGACAAAGGCAGCCGCCTCCAGGGGTCCAGGCAAGTAACAGAAATAAAGGAAGCAAGGAGGGCGGGGACAGGGAGACCGGCAAACGGGAGAGCACACGCCCCAGTCCTCTAACGGGCTTCAGGCTTCAGCGGATGCTGCCACGAGGCTCTGCAGGCTGGGGGTTACCAGAGCTCAAGAGCAGTCGGAAATTGGATTTTTATGTGAAATCTTCTGATTTGTAATTAAAAGCAAGTAACTAAAAACAACTTAAAAGCACCGTATAAACCAAACCAAACCTAACCTCAGGCCAGATTTTGCCCCAGTGCCAACTTGTGTTTAAAGATCATTTTGCAACAATTCGGCTTCTGGGAGAGAGAAGGAACATTCTGGGGATGGAGGAGGAGTAAAAGCCTGGTGAGTGGAACTGTCCACCAGCTTAGAGGACCTCAGAGATGAAACTGCTCATATGAGCCAAGAGGGGTCGATTATTCTAACATGATTCCATTACGTGGAAGAACGAGAGGTGAGCTGAGTGAATCTGATTGCCAGTATGACAGAAGCCGAACGCAGAGATCTATGCAAGGCTTCCAGTCCAGAGAGAGTTAAGAATTATAGGCCAAGGGGCCGGCCCGGTGGCAGAGTGGTTAAGTTCATGTGCGCCGCTTCAGTGGCCCGGGGTTCACTGGTTTGGATCCTGGGTGCGGACCTATGCACCGCTTGTCAAGCCATGCTGTGGCAGGTGTCCCACATATAAAGCAGAGGAAGATGGGCACAGATTTTAGCTCAGGGCCAGTCTTCCCCAGCAAAAAGAGGAGGATCGGTGGCAGATGTTAGCTCAGGGCTAATCTTCCTCAAAAAATAAAAAAGAATCATAGGCCAAGACAGCAGCCTTCAAACTTTTCATTGTGACACAAAGTAAGAAATACATTTTACATTATATATATATGTACACAAATACTTCATATTACATACACATATGTATAACTGAAACAAAAGTCTATGAAACAGAACTTAGCCTTACCATGTGCGATGTCTTCTGCTACTTTCTATTCTGTTGATGTCCTTAAAATGCTGTTTATAAACCACTATTCTACAACTCAGGGAAGAGGTGCAACTCAGTTTGAAAAGTAGCAGGCTAACAACTGCCACTAAGCTATAAGCTTTGCAGCTTCCTCATGGTTGTTATTTTTGTCCTGCCTGTTTACAAATTATCAGCAGTAACATTACTAAAAAGGAACGAGTCTGTGTGACTCTAAAAGATTATGTACGAGGATGCTCACAGAGCACATGGTTCCAAACTAGGAAGTATCCAAATACCCAAGGGACGTAGAAAGAGCAAACTGTGGTATCTTCATTTCCTGTGATAACTGTTCAGCAATGAGAATGAATGCCCTAATGATATATGCAACAACATGGATTAATTTCTTAAACATAACGTCAAGAAAGAAGCCAGCACAAAGGAGTACATACCACAGGATTCCAATTAGACAAAGCACAAAAACAGGCAAAATTTGTCTCAGGTTGTTGGAAGTCAGGACAGTGGCTATCCTCAGGGAGAGGGAACAGGTGTCAGGGGGCATCAGGGGGCTTCTGGGGGTTCAAGAATGTTCCATTTCTTGAGCTGGGTGTTGGTTACACGGATTTGGTGAACCATGGTGATTCATCAAGCTGTATACATTTACGACAGGTGTACTTTTCTGTATGTATATTATACCTCAATAAAAAGGTTTTTTTAATTGAAAGGAAAAAAAAAGGGAAAGTGCTGAGGAGACTATGACTCACTCACTGCCAGGCTTCAGGGCAAAACCCCTGGGGCAGAGAGAGTGGGAGCAGCTCCCGAAGGAGACCAGGACAGGCCTCCGGGTCTGGAGCAGAGACAGAGGACACCGGGTGCTGTCTGGGACCAGGAGCAATCCTGAAGCCCGAGACTCAGCAGGCCATTCCCCAGCTGCTTCAACCCTCCATCAACAAAAGATTTGAGCAAGCGAAGGTCACTTCTAGGACACATATACACATGCGGCTGCTCAGAAACCAGTAAAATGATGATCTCATAAAAACTGAAAATTTGATTTGAACGATTCATAATTTTTTTAAAGCAAGCAAAAGCAAAACAAACAAAATTAATCCTGTTACTTCAAGAAATTGTGGCCTTAGTTTGAAAGACTAAAAATGGGACTATTTCCAATTCTGGGATAAATGCTGGGTGACAAGGACACAATAATTTGACCCCAAGGGACAGAGCAGCCTCTCTCCGGCTGAGGTGAATTGTGGTAAAACGGCTCTGGATTCTGTTACGCTTCTTGGAAGAGTGTTTGTTTGTCTGCTTCAGCATTCTGTTGACTTGGCCGTGCTCCAGCTCCAAGCTGTCTTCCCCGCAGCGGGCGGCAGCCAGAACCTCTGTCCAGACCTTCCGCCGTAGCTGGGCTGCTTAGGTGTGCCCCACGCCGCCACAGTTCAGGGCTCAACAAGACAACTGGGCAGAGTTTTTATTTATTTATTTATTTATTTTTAAAAATTTCTTCTTTTTAAAAAAATTATTTAATTTTTTTTTTTTTTGAGGAAGATTAGCCCTGAGCTAACACCTGCTACCAATCCTCCTCTTTTTGCTGAGGAAGACTGGCCCTGAGCTAACATCTGTGCCCATCTTCCTCTACTTTATATGTGGGACGCCTACCACAGCATGGCTTGATGAGCAGTGCCATGTCCACACCCGGCATCCGAACCAGCAAACCCCAGGCCGCCAAAGCGGAACACGCGAACTTAACCACTGTGCCAGCGGGCTGGCCCCTGGACAGAGTTTACACACAGAACTTGGGGCTCCCCTTTGTGGCTCTTTCCTTTCTAGGCTTCCCCCTGCCCTTGGGGGTGGCAGTAGCTGTGGTAGCCCTGAACTCTGTCCTCTGGTTATCCAAGCCTGTAAGACTGAGTGTTTACTGAGTTTTGGCCATCTTGTCTGCTATCAGCCGGGGTGGCCCTGAGGTGGATAAGCCACCAAATCCGAGAGCTTATCCAGGGGCTTTGCTATATCTCAAGTGGCCCCTTTTTCCAAGTGTTCCCTCTGCCTGTTTGGGTTGCTCTCTGGTGCCTTCAAATCATTTTTATATTTTGCCCAGCAGAGATACTTGTCTTCTATGGGGGGGTTGGTCTGATAAGGGCAACTCTGCCATTACCAGAAGAACCCAGGCTTTGGGTGCTTATATAAAGGTGCAGTGTCAGCTGCCACTCCCAGAGGATGCTGACTCAGCAGGCTTGGGGGAGGCCCAAGACCCGACGTCACCAGAAGCAGTGCAGATGACTCCACTGATCACATTGGGAGAAACCCTTTCTCACAGCACTCCTGACTCACTCCGTCTGTTCACACACTTCCTATCGTGTTGACTCTTTCTTATTTATTATGCGTGTACTCGCACAAAGTCTAACCTAAGCTATACTTATTTAGCAGGGAAAAATAACAAAGAATGCACAGCTGAAAACCAGTGTTGGGGACACAGTAAAATGCATAGACCCTCAGGAAGAAGCGTGAGCTCAGGCCTCACGCAGTGGTCTGTAGGCCACCTCACGGAGCCAGGGGAACTGGGAGAGATGCTCAGCAGAGTGAGCTGAAGCATCAGATCAAGAGGCAGTGGGCAGTCTTCTAGCAGAGGGGCTGCAGAGGAGCTTCCTTTAAAATCCCACTGCAGTAAGCTCACAGGAAGGCAAGACTGACTCCGGTCAGGTCAGCAGGGCTTGAGAGAGTCTGGAAACTGGAACCCTGGCTGCCTCTTACAGTGGACATTTTTTTTCCTTCTTTGAGGAAGATTAGCCCTGAGCTAACATCTGCTGCCAATCCTCCTCTTTTTTTTTTTTTTTTTTTGCTCAGGAAGACTGGCCCTCAGCTCACATCCGTGCCCATCTTCCTCTACTTTATATGTGGGACGCCTGCCACAGCATGGCTTACCAAGCGGTGCCATGTCCACACCTGGGATCTGAACCACCGAACCCCGGGCCACCGAAGTGGAACGTGCGCACTTAACCACTGCATCACCAGGCCGGCCCCACAGTGGACAAATTTTAAGCACCTGAAGGACAGACCATGCCTACTTTTTTACCACTACAGGCTCAGCCCCAGCACACTGCATCATGGAGAAGGTGCTCCACAAATATTTGCTAAACGAATAAAGGAAGAAAATTTCTGGGGCCAGGCAGCTATCAGGTGTGTGACCAGGCATCAGAGAGAACCCCTCCTAAGAGAGCTCTTATGAGGGAACAAAAACAATAACAACAACTCCTACACCGTCACTGACTGAGCACAATTAAATCCGGAAGACCTAAAGCCGGCCCTCAGTTTCCCCCTAGAGGGAGCGCTCAAGGCTCGTGCTTGTTTCCCAGCGCCCATGTCACAGGTGCACTTACTGTGTTGGGATTTTCTCGCAATTCAGAATCTGTGGACAGAAGGCTCAAGTCACTCAGACAAAGGGTGTGATTTGTATCCTGTGAAAAGAGAAAAAATCTAATTGAGTAAAAAAAATCAGGATTTATAGTAGTATATCATGTAATAAGACGCTTGATTACAACGTTCCTAAGGCTGCAAACATCTAGAGGTGTCACCTGGAGGGGAATAAACCACCCAAGCCGGGGCCACGGGAATTATTGAATTATTTTAATTTTAAAAGTCCTGACAGAAAAATCTCTTATGTTTCTTAAAGACGGTTAATAAAGAGTTTAAGAATTATCTCATGACTCAGGCTCCAGAATAACAAAAGGTATAATAACACAAAATTAACAATATCTGCATAATTGGCCTTATCATTTACAAAGCGATTTCACATGACCTCATTTGCTATTCATATAAACCTTTGAAGTATTATTTTACATTCCCATTTTAAATATGAGAAAATTAATAAGACTGGCAGTGAACTGTCCAAAATCACACTGCTAATTAGCAGAACACAAACCCAGTGCTTCCGATTGCAAGTCCATCTTCCTTCCGTTATCACTGTGTCCCCAGTACGGGCATCTCAGGGGGGAGCTGAGGGTTCCCTGTTGACACACAGCTGCCCAGGCTCAGTCACCTCTGATTCCTAGACTGCCAGCTGCGATTCACAGACCTTCTGTGGTAACGAGCGCCCCCATGAACCAGATGTTCCCATTCATGCGTGCATTCAACAAATGACCACTGAGCATCTACCACGCCTCAGGTACTGTTCCAGGCCCAGGGACATGAGAATGAACAAAGCAAAGTCCCTGCCATCACAGAGCTTACATTCTAGTTGCTGGGGGGTGGGGGCGGTGTCGGGGGTGTCGGAAAAAACAAATACATAGTATATAAGATGATAATGAGCACTACAGAGGGTCAGGGGAATAGGGAATACTGGGGTAGGAGCTGCCCTTTTATTAGGTTAGGGAAGGCCTCTCACATAAGGTGGCATTTGCATAGACACTGAAGGAGAAAGGGCATGGGCCATGTATGTCTAGAGAAGGCGTTCCAAGCAGAGGGTACGTACAGCGAGTACAAAGGCCTGGAGGCAGGAGTGGGCCTCCATTGTTCAAGGAACCATAAAGAGGACAGTATGACTAAAGTGAAAGGAGGAGAAGTAAACTAGGCCAGAGAAGTGACCAGGTCAGGGTGCAGAGTCCCTTGTGGACCACTGTCAAGATTTTGACTTTTACTTCAAGTGATACAAGAAGCTACTAGAGGGTTATGAGCAGAGGACAGACATTATCTGCCTTACGGTTTAGAAAGATCGCTCTGGGTCATAAATGCAGGACAGTCTGTGTCAGGGCAGACTGGGAGAGGGGAGAAGGGAGGAAAAGGTGCCAGAAGACCACTTAGCAGGTTACTGCAATAATCCAGGCAAAAGACGATAGTGACTTGAACGAAGTAATACGAAGAAGTGATCAGATTCTAGATATATTCTCCAGGTAGAGCTGACAGACTTTGCTGGTGGATGTGGGGTATAAAGAAAAAAGAGTCAAGAACAACTCCAAGATTTTTGGCCTGTGCCACTAGAAAAAAGGAGGCGCCATTTAGGAAGATGGGGAAGACTCAGGAGGAACAGGTTTGGACATGTCAAGTTCGAGAAGAGCAGATGATATCTGGGTGGAGTGGGTGGTTAACAGCACAAGTCTAGAGCTCAGGAAGAGACCAGGCTGGAGACGTAAATTTAGGACTCAAAGGCAATCCAGACGGCATTTAAAGCCTGACACTAGAAGAGATTCCCTCCACTGGGGAGTGAACAGAATCCAGAGAAGATGAGGTCTGAGCACTGTACACTGGGGCACTCCAATACTTAAAGGTTGTTGGCAATTGAACTGTCCTTGGATTGTTATGAAAATGAGAAAACTGATCATGCCTTCATATACGCAGCTTAGCAGACAAAGACTCTCAAATCTTAATATTTTTATTGGGTCTTACCAGATGAAGAAACTGAGGCACAACAAAGCCGTTTGATTAGGGGTGGAGCTTGGATGTGAATTCAGGCAGCTGAACTCCAGAGGCTGCACTTTTCACAACCAATGCTGTTTGCCTCTGACAACATCGGGGTCAAGAACCAGGCTCTGGATCAGACTAATGGCAAGCTTTGGATACTTAAGTGAGTTCTTTAATTTCTCCTTGCTCCAAGTTTATCAGTAATATGGGGATAATGATAGTACTGACCTCACAGAGCTCTGTGAGTGAGATCATCCATACAAAGGCACTCAGCACAGTACCTGGCACATAGTAAACATTCAGTTAATATTAGTCATCATCACTAATAAAACAGAAGGGGAAAGACCTTTCAAAAAGATCCCTTGCAGTTTAAAAATTAGAAACCACAGAATTGAAGTATGCTGTCTCTCTCCAAATCAAAATCATATTAAATACATAAAGAACCTCATTATTCAAGAGGGTCAGTGTGCTTCAGTTTCTTTATCTATGAAGTAGTAAGATAATAACAGTACTCACTTCCTAGGTTTAAAAGACATAAGTGCCCAATACCACATTAGAAGTAATAACAGTAAATTTATCCCAGAATCTCTCTGGAAAGGAGCTGTAGAAGAGAGGGAAATATGGTAGAAGGGCTTGGTAAACAACATACAAAATTGCCTAAAATTTTGCAGTGGCTGGTTCTGTGGTGCAGTGCCTTAAAGCAGTGGCTCTCAGACATTCTGGTCGGCAGACAATTCAAAAGGGCAAGGGACCCTCCAAACTCTGCCTGGTTCTCCAATGATGGATTAATGGACGTGTGAAGCAAATCATTAATTTGGGTCCCAAATTCAAGTACAGATATATCATTTTATAGATATGAATGGGAAATTAACACCCTTTTAGAGCATCTGGCTGGCCTTTCAGAAGCCATTCTGAGACCCCTGGTTTCAAGACACCTTCTTCCACCATACCTGATGGAAGGGAGGCAGAGGGGGCTCAGAGGCTAAAGCACAGGGAGCCTGGTAACATTGCTGGCTTCCACCACCACATCACAAAGACACAGATCTTGACCCTGATTTCTTCCCTCTCACTGCCAGACTTAGAGAGATGTTTTAACCTTTTATTTTGATACACAAACAATTGTTGCTGTTCTGTGCTGCCCCGATCAAAACAAGAGACAAAACACTGCACACCTCTGATCCATTGTGATTTGGAAGTGCATTGTATGAGTGTCCTTTGTTATCGTGACCTTTCATGTGACTTTTGAGACTGTACTGAGTGCTGAATGTTTTCTCACAGCCATTACTGGGGCAGAAAAAGGGTCTTTCACCTGCAAGAATGACAAATAGTGTTAATTTTACCAAAAGTCATTTCACTGGATTAAGACATCTACTTTTCCCTAACAGACGGAAGAAAATATTCTTATGAGGGTTCAGGTAACAGTTGTTATTAAGTTGGATGAATTACACGTTAATCATCTCAGTCCTAAAACTTAATGAAGAGCAAAGCACTGAGAATGGCCTGCTCCTGGGAAGTTTAAAGAGAAGATTAGTTTTTTTCCCAGGTTCTGTTTTTGAGTATCTCTGTATTGGTTTCTTTCTTAAGGCTGGATTCCTGAGTCTAACCTTTAGATCCTTTTCCCTCTGAAAGAAACTCAAACATTATAGGTGAAGGCTACACTGATTAGGCTTGCTCCCTCCATGGAGCTCTACAAATCTCAATGGAAACATAGATGTTTACTGGCTTGACAAAGGTTAAAATAAAAATAAAACTTAGCCTAAACTCACCAGTATGTGTACGGACGTGAGTTTTAAGGTGGTGGCTTGCTGCAAATGCTTTTCCACAGCCATCATGATCACACCTAAATAAGTTGTTTAAACAAAGACAAACAGCAGGCATTAGCCAACAGACCTTTATCTTCATTATCTCTTATAAATACAAACTCAAACTAAAACAAAAGTTCAGAATACTAGGATCAGATCGATGGAATTGGTTTTAGAGATGGGAATGATGACAGGTCCCTAGAAAAGTAAGGTGACAAATCTGGGATCAGAGGGAGCTGATGGCCCAGAGTAAGTATTTCTTGTCCTACAGGTAAGGCACATGTTGAAAGCCTGACAATAAAAGCCTTTTGATGAATTATTTAACAGAATTCTATTGACAAGGAGAGCCCATACGGAAAATCTGCCAGTGCAGTATTAGGAACATCAACAGTGGGTACAGAGGCTCTCAGACCTGCACAGAGCCTGAGATACAACAGTCGAGCGAAATCAGTCCGAACATACTGGCTGTAACGGCTTACCTATAATCTGCAGTGTTGAGATCTACTTCTCTTTTCCTTTCTTGACAACCAAAGCTAGAAGTAATCTACCCCTCCTCAAAACTGCTAAGGCATTTATCTACATGCTTCTTTCACGGCACCTGTCATTTCCAATCTTATTTTATCTCTATGCGTATACACCTGTTATCTGTTCTCTGAGATTGTAAACTCTGAGGGCAGGGTCCATGTGGTTCTTTACATCTGCTATAGTTCTTGCACATAGCAGGTCTTCACTAACTATTTATATGAATGAATGCATTTTTTCATAAGCCAAAATATTTTATTTCTTTAAATAGAAAGCTTCTCTAAAGCATTTTACCTTTTTTTCCCCCCTTAAAGATTTTATTTTTCCTTCTCCCCAAAGTCCCCCGGCACACAGTTGTATATTTTTAGTTGTGGGTCCTTCTAGTTGTGGAATGTGGGATACCGCCTCAGCATGGCTTGATGAGCGGTGCCGTGTCTGCACCCCAGATCCGAACCGGTGAAACTCTGGGCTGCTGAAGCAGAGTACACAAACTCAACCACTCGGCCATGGGGCCGGCCCAAGCATTCTACTTTTTAATTACATGTAATCATTGTGTCTAAAGTCTCATCTAATATTAAAGAAAAATTAGCAGTTTTAATCATCACAAAAATGCACGTGATTGAATAGAAATCAGAGTTCCCTCAAGAGCCCGATGGAACAAAAAAATAACCTAAGCTTCATAGCATCTGGAAGAGTAAGTAACTAAAATCTAAATACTCTTGCTTTTAAAGGGGCCATGACTCAGGAATGCATCTGTAATTTTAAAACACAATTCCATTTAATTGGTGTTTAAGAGTTGACTGTCCCTGAAGACTTTTAAATTCCTTGGTATCCTAACGAGGAGATGAGTGATTTGAGAAGGGAAAGGTAGCAAATTTCATGCCATGAACATAACAGCAATCTCTCCTGCCAAAATCCAAAGACACTGTTTATGGGCAATTTTCCGTAATACATCTATATTATATTTAGAGGGAATCCTTACAAACTGATTTTCTCATTAAAAATGTCACATAATCATCCCCAAGTTGTTTTTGAACCCCTACTGAATGCCCAGAATCATGCTATATGCTGAGCAGAGAAGAAAATAGATGACACAAGTCCTTCCTTAAAGCTTATGCATTTACACATGTATCTATTAAATGTATATATATGTACATATACATAAATTGAAATACATAGATAAAAATGGAGGCTCCTGTATGTCTGTGTATACAACACATGAGATACTACAAAGCAAAAAGTGAACAAGTAACAAAATAAAATACCTGCCCCCCTAGCCTAAGCATTCCTACCCCTCATTTCCCCTCTCGCCTCCCCGCCTCCCACCTTGTTCATACGTATCCTTCCCTCTGTGCTCAAAGCGCTTTGGGCATCTCAGCCTCAGAGACGGTCTGGTTACTCGTGGTTCTTTTCCACCAGACCAAGATTCTCAAGAGGAGAGCCGGTGTCTTAGTACTTCTCCAGCACTGATTAAAGTACCTACCACCTAAGTGAGTTTCAACAATGCGTCTAGAAAATAAAGGGGAAAATGGAGGCAGAAAGGCCGTCATCCACAGAGTAAGGATGCCCTTGGTTCCATCACCACTCCTCCCACCTGCAGTGGTTGGTTATAGCTATCCTGGGGAGAGCTAACACTGCCAAAGAGCTGGTGAAGGGAATTTTCTCTCCACTTTGAAAAATTTTAGCGTACCTCAGGACCCCCAACTGAAACCTAGTCAGCGACAAATAGACAATAGAAAGACCTACCGAAATGGCTTTTCTCCTGTATGGGTTCGAATGTGCTTCCTCAGATCACTGAGTGTGGTGAAGTACTTGCTGCAGCCTTGAGATTCACAGTTAAACGTTTTCCCTGTGTGAAGCCTCTGATGTGCTTTCAGCCTGCAAGATATCCCAGAGAAATTGCCTTTGTGATAATGTACTACACAGCCTCCCCTTGTCAGCTTAATGTCCTTCAGGATCAAGTGCAGAAGAATTCTATATCCATAATAGATGAGTATCCAAAATTGTACGCTCAAAGAGATAGTCAGAGAAGTATACAGCAGAGAGGTATGAGTGTGACTCTGGAGCCAGACTGCCTGCGACTCAAATCCTGGTCCCACCTCCTACTGGATGGGGGACCTGCAGACAGTTAAATAACCTCTCTGTGCTTCCATTTACTCATCAGCTGCCACGAGGATTAGCACTCAGAACAGGGCCTAGCGTACAGTGAGTGCTTTTTAAGTGTAAGCTATTATTATGTTTTTTATTTTACACCCAGCGTTGAAGACTAACGTAAGTCTTCTGATACAAACAGTGGAAAAGAGAAATGGCTAACGAGTGGACCACTCCTCATTTCTCAGGGTAGAAAAAAGTTAATCTTCAAGGTGATGTAGAAAAGAAAATGATAGAAGCCTAGTACCAAGATCCTGAGCCAATGGGAAATATTACCCTGTGCCAAATAATAAAATCCCCGGGACAGAATGTCACTCCAGGAAATACAAATGGAAACACAACGTACTATCATTTTTAACCAACCCAATAAATGTCAATCTCTAAGTAACGAGTTCCTCTAATGCATTTTAAACAGTTGAGCATTGCTGTGCTCTTTGAAGGCCTGAAAGTGAACATCTGTACTGTGCAAGGAGAGAGCGCTCTGCAGTCATGACAAAGCTAGGGTCAGAGGTGGGAGGCACGCTGGGAGAAGATGCAGACCTGTACAGCGTGTTGAAGGCCTTCTCACAGCCCTGCACGTCGCACTCAAATGGCTTCTCCTTCGTGTGCACTCGCACATGGATCCTGAGGCTGTAGGAGGTGAGGAAGGCCTTGCCACAGCCCTCCTGATTACAGACAAAGGTGTACTCTCCTCGGTGAGTCTTCTGGTGGGTGCGCAGGTTGCCTGCTGTGCTGTAGGTGCGGGGACAGCCCTCAAAGGTGCACTGGTACCGCTTTACCTGGCAGACAGAGGAGACCTCATCAACAGGACAGAAGAGCTGCCCAGGGCCTAACTCCCCCCAGAGCTTGGCTCCCAGGAGATGTGGATGACACAAATAGGTTTTTATCATAAATACAGAAAACCACTCCCAACAACAAGGTGGGGACATCTTCCCATCATTCAAATGACACCTGGACTACAAATGAGTAATGGGGAAGAGAGAAGCTTGGAGGCAGGTGAATATTCTAAATGAACAGAAGGGTGTTTTCAGACTCTAGTAAATATCTATCCTCTGGTATGGGCATATACTGTTACAATTGCCTACATTCAAATACAATTTGACTTCGTTTTAAGGCTTGATTAAACACCCTGCCCTCTGGCACTATATCTTGATGGGAACTGACCAATGTTAAATTAAGCCTAAAACAACCTGAAATTTACATACTCAGTCACATATATACTAGCATGGTTTCCCCTGCATGTTTCCTTTCTTTTTTTTTTTCAAGCTTTTTCTCCCCAAATCCCCCCCGTACATAGTTGTATATTTCAGTTGTGGGTCCTTCCAGTTGCGGCATGTGGGACGCCACCTCAACATGGCCTCATGAGTGGTGCCATGTCCACGCCCAGGATCTGAACTGGTGAAACCCTGGGCCACTGAAGCAGAGCACATGAACTTAACCACATGGCCATGGGGCTGGCCCCTCCCCTGAAATGTTTTCTTGTTGTTGTTGCCTTTTTTGTTTTTTGGTGAGGAAGATAGGCCCTGAGCCAACAGTTGTTGTTAATCTTCCTCTTTTTTTTTTTTTTTTTCGCTTGAGGAAGATTGTCCCTGAACTAACATCTGTGCCAATCTTCCCTTATTTTGTATGTGGGAGACTGCCACAGCATGGCTTGATGAGTGGTGTGTAGGTCTGTGCCCAGGATCTGAACCTGCGAATTCCAGGCCACCAAAGCAGAGTGCACAAACTTAACCACTACGCCACCAGGCCGGTTCCACCACTGTATATTTTCAAGTCCAAAATGAAAATAATGTATCAAGAATTTCTCAGACTATTTGGCAGTATGACATTTCTCAAACTGCTGGCCTCTTGGTTTCCTTTCCCCACCAAACTTCTTGAGAGGGTAGTATACACGTATGCCTCCATTTCCCTCAATGTCCACGTATTCCTTAACCACTTGGCAAGCTGACTTCACTATACAAAGCTATTCTCTTGAACTTCCTGGTGGTCAAACTCTTTCATCCTTCCCCATTTTCCTTCACTACTTGCAAAAATATCTCATCGATGATGCCCTCTCCTTCTGAAAACTTGTTCTTCACAAAAAACCCCAGTAATTTCGTGGAGCTCTCCTTATCTTCTTCTCTGAGCCAGTCCTTTCCTTCACCCGCCAATGTAGACTTATTCCAGAACGTGTCTCTCATCTCCACATTTTCCCCGCCTCCACCCTGGTGCAGGGGAAGCAGCACTAGACTTGGCTGCAGGAGACGGAATTCTGGCACTCATGCTCAAGCCTTTGAACGAGTCACTTCACTTCTCTGAACTTCAGCTTCTTTATTTCTACAATGCTAATATTAACGCCTGCCCTGTCTGTCTCATGGTCCTTTGAGTGGGACAAAATGAGATAAAACATTTGTGAAAATACTTTGGGTGCTAGTATTGTCTACTCTTCAGCTTTAGTGAACATCTTCATGCTTTAATCTGGACCTTTCTCCAAAGCTTCAATCCTTATCTCTGACTACACTACTGGTATTCATTCAACAGTTACTGAACTGCTATGTCCTAGTCAACAAGCTAGATACCACAGATAAAAAAGTACACAAGACAAAAATCTCTGCTTTTACAGAGCACTGGTTTTAAGGAGGCAGACAGGCATAGATTATTATACACTGTGCTGAGCCTGACAACACATACATACCCAACGTGCTTGGGGAGCATAAAAAAGGGAAACCCAACCACTCTCAGAAAGACTGGAAATCAGTGAAGGCTCAGAAGCTGAGGGACTCTCTCTGAACTGAGGGCGGCTTTTTTTTGCTTTCAGTTTGCCTATTTTTTTAGGGATAAACTGAAAAGCTGTTCCTCAGACAAACCAGGAAAAGAGGGCATTCGAGAAAGAGGTAACACCTTGGGAACTGCATGGAGAGATGAATGAGTGCGCTGGTGCCACACACTGGTACCACTATATGTTGTGCTGAACCACAAACACACCTGTAATATGGGAGAGGTTGGAGGGAGAAGAATCTAGAAAATAAGGCCAAGCCTCCTTAGTCAAGCTATGGAGTAGAGGAATAGGACAATGGGGAGCCAGCAGCAGGTTTTAACCAAGATAGCAACACCAGCAGATCTGGGGTTTAGGAGACATCATTCTTGTAGCCTTGGGGAGGACGGACTGGAAGGGTAAGAGAGTAGAAGGGGTAGAGATTAAGAGAAGAGGGGCAACAGTCCAGGAGAGAGATGAGAAGAATCTGAACCAGGAAGTGACAGTGGACATTCTGAGAGCTGAAGCCGCAGAAATTAAAGGGGGAGAAATAACCAGCTGTAGTGACAACTGGGCGCCAAGGAGTGGAAGGGGTCGGGGAGAGGCAAAGTCGAGATCAACTCCCAAGATTATGGCCTGAATGACTAAATAGACGGTCACACTACCAATCTGGGGCTGGATAGGGGGTGGGAGAGAGATGATAAGTTGAGATGCTGCCAGGACTTCCAGGTGGAAAGGTCTAGTAGACAGTCAGACATATAGGCTAGAAGATAAAAGGACAGTCTATGGCAGGAGTCTTTTGTACACAGATAACAGCTGCCTTTCCCTGTCCACAGGCAGGCTCAGGTTCAAGCCCCAGCTCTGCCACTTACTGTGCAACTTTGGGGAAATTATTTAAGCTCACTAAGCTGCACTTTCCTTATATATAACATAGAGGAAACAAATCTATCGTTTTAGGGTTGTTGTAAGGATTAGGAATAATCTATATAAAGCATTTAAATACAGTGACTGGCATATAGTAGGTACTCAGTAAAATAATAGCTCTTATTAGAGGACAAAGGACAGACCCCTGAAAGTAACCAATGTTTAAGGTACTGGCAAAATAAGAGAAGCCACTGATGGTGAGTAGGAGAAAGGGTCAAGGAGACAGGAAGAGAAGCAAAGGAGAACGATGTCACAGAAGCCAACAAAAAAAGGGTCTCAAGGAAAAGAGAATGATCAAAATGTTAAATGTCAGAGAAAACATGGAAGATAAGGACTGAGGAAACTACTGGATTCAGCAGCTAGGCATTCACTGCTGACTTAGCAAGACTAGTTTAACGGACTGCTGGGGTCAGAAGTCTGGATTAAGGGGAATGAGTGACAGGGAGTGTGAAGGTAGAGACTAGAGATGGGGAGCAGCACCAAATGGGGGCTTTTGAGTTGATGCAGTTTTTATTTTTTTAAGTAGGATAGATCTGAGCACATTTGGGAGGAGAAAGGTCCTGGAAGAAGAGAAGCTGAGGATCTGGGGAGGAACACAAAAAGAAAGCGATATTTAAAAGCCCGGGTGGAGGGAAGAGCCTCAGGTAGGAAGAGGGACATTCAGTTTCAGAGAACAGAGGACCTGGGATAAGGACGGGTGTGACTCAAGGGTGGACAAGGTTTCTGTAAAGGGCCAAATAGTAAGTATTTTAGGCTCTGCGGGCCATGCAGTCTCTGTTACAATAACTCAACTCTGCTGCTCTATGTGAAAGTAGCCAGAGACAACACATAAATGGACAAGCCAGCCTGTGCTCCAAAAACACTTTATTTATGGACATTGAAATTTGAAGTTCATATCATTTTCATAGATCATGAAATGCTGTTGTTTGATTTTCTAAAAAATCATTTAAAAATGTAAAAACTCTTCTACAAAAACAGGTATCTGGATGGATCTGGCTTGCGGGCCATAGTTTGCCAACCCCTAAAACTTGTGGGGGTGGGGAGGGAGGGGCCCTGACTCCTCCCGTCTCCCCTCCCACTCCTTCTCTCATCTGTCCAACCCCCAGGAAGATCTTGCACAAGTCTGTAGGTTCCTCAGGCCAGGGCTCTCCCGCTCATTCATTCCTCGCCCTGCCAGCGCCACACGGGAGGAGCTTCATCAACACCTGTTACTGACCCACTAGCCCAGGCACTGTCGCGTCTCAGTGCCTCGTTCTGAAGCCAATCACTGCCAGATTTATTCTACAACAGCGTGCTGCAGGTGCCGTCTCTCTGCTCAAACGATAAAGTCCCAGTTCCTTAGCGTGATAGTCAAGGTCCTTCCCAGGGGCCCTTCCACCTTCTATCACATTACTGCCTGACCATCCGGCAGGAGGCTCTGTCCAGGCCCACAGGCAACAGACACCCTTCCCTAATTGCAGCGCTGAACTCCTACTTGCCCGCCTTTGCTCGCTCCTCTCTTCTACTGGAAATGCCTTGCTCCTTCTTCGCTTTTCCGAAGCTCTCTCTTCCTTCAGTTTCAGTCCCACCACCTCCAAGGCCCTCCACAATTACTCCAGGTCTAAGCGACAGTGCCGTTTTCCGAATTCCAACAATAGTTAACTACAGCACTCATTCGACACTTAGCTTACACTGTTAATTACCCTCTCATGCATATATCCTGATTTCCCAACAAGACTAAAAACCTCTTTGGTTCTGCCAGATAGAGTTTCAAAATAATCACTGACCAGGAAGAATGGGGACTGTGCATGCTGCAATAAAGGCGTCTACATGTCTCAACCAAAGAGTTTATGATAATGACGAATGATAAGAGCAAAACTTCATTCTCAAGATGCTACAGCAGTTGATAACTTTATAGGTAACAGTGCAATCAATAATTAACTACCCCTCCCTGTCTCCCTGCCCTGCCAACCCCTACTCCCATCCAGGTATTTTTACTTGGCCAGTTCAAGCTTCCATTAAATGCTCCTTCCTCAAGAAACTTTTCCCTGACTGACCCCTACCCCCACCTCAAAGCAGAATAAGTCTCCTTATTATAGTTTCTCATAGCTTCCTGTGTTTCTTTAAAGCACATGATACCATTACAATTAAATAATTACACAACTAAACAATTTACATCATTATCTATTTAGTTGTTAGGCACAGCAGTAGCTGGAAAACAGGAGGCACTAGATAAATATTTGTTGAGTTGGACCAATAAAGGGCTACTCTTTAGTTGGACTACAGGCTCCATGAGAGCAGGGACCTTGTCTGTCTTGTTCAGTGCCACAGCCTTGGGGACTAGCCTTCTGGGGAAGTGGCACTCGATGATTCATATTTGTTGAACGAAGGAATGAATGACTAAACAAACACAACAAAACCAGCAGGATTTCATGCTGAGGAAAGTAATGACACGGACTGTAAGTGCCAAGTGACAAAGGAAGAGAGTCTCAAGGAGGAGGGTCGACCAGGTCCAATGCAGCAGAGATGGCTGACAAAGCATTTCTTGGGTTCAGTCGACTCGCGAGACCACAACTGCCCCAGTGAGACTAGCTTCACTGGAGGGGCAGGAACAGAAGCCAGAATGTAACAGGCCGAGAAGGCGGGGAGAAGGAACTGGAGACAATGAACATCACTACTCTTTCAGGAAGCTTAGCTGAAGACAGAGAGAGAGGAGACACAGAGAGGAGAGGGCACACGCTGGGGAAGGGATTTATATTTAAAGGTGGGAGAGACGGCTGACAGTGAAAGCAAATGCCTGCTCCCCCATAATATCCGAATAACTGAATACTCTCTCACCCCATCTGGAGGGAGGCAGTAAATGGAAGTCACTACTCTGTGTCTTTCAGAATCGTTTGTAAATAACACCAAGTTTCACAAAAAGGGAAAACTAAACCTCCTCAAACTGGATCAGAACGGGAAGTTGCAAAAAACGTGTAAGTTTTCATGGTTACATAGAGGATGTATTGCGACATTTGGTAGACTTAAAAGGTTAAAGGTTTATCATGCATGCATTTAAAAAATTATGTTCCAGGGATTATATTGTCCCAGGTGCTAGGAATTAAAAAAAAAAAATAGCCCCCGCTCTCGAGGAGCTCAAAGTCAAGAGGAGAATCAAACAAATAAACAGACAAGAACAATATGGTATGACAAGCTGTACTGACAATGGATGTCAGAATATAGAGAAATACAGAGAAAAAGCATCTAACTTAGACTTGGGGATAACTACAAAAGGATTCTCGAAGGAGGTGATGCCCAAGCCGAAGTTAAAGAACTTGAGGGAGAGGTGACACATAACTAATTATCGAAATTAATTAGTGTAATATGAACATAATGACGCTGAAGATTTCACTGGATAATAAAGAAAACTCCTTTCCCCCAAAAAGCTTAAGCATTGCATCACTTTAATTTTCCTCTGTGGCCACAGACAGCTGTCCAGTACTAAGTTAAGGAGTTCGGAGAAAGCACAGGGGTCTAACGGTAGCAATGGGCAGGAAGCAGGAGCTTTCAGAGAACTGATGTTGACTTACAACGTGTTCTGAGTAGTTCTAGAATAGAGAAATATTTGACAAAGACGATTGCCCTGTTAAGTCAACAGAATCAGAGAAGGAAAGTGAATGAGATAAGGAAAAACAAGAAAATTAAACACTGGTACTCTAGGAGACAAAAGCTTTAAAAAATTCAGAAAAGAAAAAAGTCTGGGTTTCTGCTGGAGGGAAAAGACATGAGACTGGGAGAACTAGATTCCACACGCCAACGGCCGCACACTCAGGAAGGACGGGGGCCTCTGATTCTGAGCACCCAGCACAGGGACATTCTCACCAACCAATGACTGGCCTGGCTGTTCTGGCCGTAGGAGCTGCCCTCTCCTCCTCATCACCAGGGACTTCCCTTCCATTTCTCCATACCAACTCTGTTCCCATGCCAGCACTGATCTCATCTCTCCTCCTCCATAGTGTGCAACCAAAGAGCTCCCAGAAGAAATACCAGAGCTCAGAACCGACCTCGTTTCTTACTTGCCATTGCCCCCCACGAGAGCTGAATTCATACAGCTGTTTCCACACTTTAACCCTCTACCCTTATAGAACTAATGCCATCCTGCTGCTCCTCACTGCTCAGCGTTCTCCACAGCTGACAGGTCTCAGGGTCTGGTTCTCCCCTCTGTCTTTGCGAAGATGGTATGTTAGGATAGAAAAGCACTGGCTTTGGCATCTAGAAAGTCTTCAGTTTAAATCTCAGTTCTATCACTTGCTAGTTGTATGTTTCTAAGCCTCAGTTTTCTAGTCTGTAAAATGAGAGCTAACAGTACGTATTTTATAAAATTGTTATAAAAATGAAAGGCAAAACTATCTTAAAGCCCTGACACAGTGACGAGTACATAGTAGGCACTCAACAGGTGCTAGCTCTCTCACCCTCCCCTCACTGCCACTACCAGCATAGCAGGAGTCTTCACTCTCGAGCTCTACAAGCCCTCAGCCTTGCCAGGTGCCTCAACTGCCCACCATGGAGTAACTGTGGGTGGCCTGGTGCTAAGGAAGTCAAAGGGAGGCACGTGTGACAGCAGACGCTTACCTGTGGCGGCGGGTGGTGTTCAGAGACCCCCTGCTGTAGGACCACACACCTGTTCTCATTTTAAAACACAGTTATAAATGGTGGCTCACATTCCACGTTAACACACGGTCCAGCTAGGTAGGGGTTACGGGATTTCTGTAGGCTGTCCTGCAACTCAACCACCATTTATCACCTTGTTTTAAGGGGAACGTGCTTCCCAAAGAGTTCCTAACAGAGACCATTTGAACCTCTTCTTACACCGTACCTCCTTCAAGAATCATGGGGCCTACAAGGAAGAGAAGGTAAATGAACATCCACTGAACCACCACGACACACCAGACACTACGCTAAATGTTTTATACACACTGTTGTATATTTATAGATGAATAACTCTCATTTAATCTCCACAAAATGCAATGGGATATTTTTATTTCAATTTTACAAAAGAGGAAACAGAGCAGCTTGCCCAAGGCCATGCAGCATATTCCAAAACAAAAATGGAAGCTAGGTCTAAATTATCCCTTTGCACATCACAGAAGAAACCGTTTAAGAATAAGCTTGATTTAAGTAGGAGAAAAACATTAAAATTCTAGTTATTTCTCCAATGTTCTACAATAGCAAAATTTCAGCAATACCCAAGAGATACAGCCAATATAAAATTAAATTTGAGGCCTGTTACTCCTGCAGCACTATGCTAGAAAACCAATATGTACACAAAACAACCCCTGTCCCTCGTCCAGGCCAGTGGGCCTTGGTGATGGAAATGCTGATGGCTGCAGAGAGGGACACGGCACACATGCAGGTGTGCAGGGGACAGCGCTAAAACAGCTTCATCTGGTGGCACATGGAAAGTGCTTCCGGCCCTGGATTCCCGCAGAACCTGGCACATATATCTCTAGCAGTCTCCCTACTAGATTCCAAGCCCCTCAGGGCAGGGACTGTTTCTTTGTCCTTCCTGATATTTGACAAAAATACACACTCAATAAGTAAAAGCTTGTGTATAGAATGAATGGATCCTTAACACCAGAATTTCAAGCAGAAACAGTCTCTCTCTGTCCTCGTTCTGAATGGCAAGTCCGTGGGAGTTCAGAAGGAACCTGTGAGAAAATGTAATCACAGTTTGCAAAGACTAAAAGTGAGTGGCTCCCCTCTGGGAGAGTCCACAACATCCTGGTTTGTCTGAGTGGATCATTCCTCTGCCTAAGGGACTGGTAATGAGTAATGCCATTGGAACTAGGTCTCCCGAAGTAAAGGACACATTGCAAAAAGGCTCCAAGACACTGGAATCAAAATTTTTCCCCTTATTCTTACACTTAAAATTTGTCACAGTAAAAAAAAAGAAGTTTCCTTTTGGAGTGTCACTGACCAATAGAGCAAGCAGTCTAGTTCATAAAGCATCACTGTTAAGTGCTTCTTGGTAGAAAAAGACATTCTTTCTTTATCAATGCACTGGAATACCTTGGGGCAACATGAAGAACGTATCTCGTATAGGATTCTGGGTTTCTTCAGACTTCTGGCCAAGTATGCAGGAGAAAAGTGGCAAGGTCAGTTAGCCACGGGGGGTACATGACGTTCACCAATGTGGTTCAAACACAGGTGGATAAACAGGATGACAGTCCTGGCACATTCTCAGGAAGGGCACAGAAGCAACCAAGTTTGGAAACCATGGACTGAGTGAACCAACTAAAGGAAACACAGCTGCTTAGAAACAAGGAGCAGAAAGGTATTGAAGGAACAAAGCTTAAGAAGGCTGACCTTGCACAGAATAACGGTATTTTGATTGGAAATTTCTCAAAGCTACCAAATCAACAGGTAGAGGGTAGGAAAAGAGCAAGTGTGAGAATGAGATACGTGAAATTAGAGTCAGCATAACCAGTGGCCCTGTGGAAGGAGAACACACTATCTGGAGCAAGGTTCTGGCTGGTTTATTTTTGCGCAAGAAAAGCATGAGGAAAAAAATGAAGTAATAGGTAAGCCAACTACACACTATAGGAAACAATGGAACAATCCGGGGTAAACAGGAAAATCAGGCCAAAATCTGACTCAGAAAATAAGCTGCTTAGGAAGCTAAGATGCCGAACTAGTTATCAAATGATGTGATTTCTCAAGACTAACACCTGGGCACGGAGATGGAGAAAAGGACCAAGTTCAGAAAAAAAGGGGGGAGGCAGTACGGAAATCAGGAAGAGTGCTATCAAAGAGTCATAAACATTGGCCTCTTCGGGCCAATTAACTGGATTTAAATGCCAGAGAAATAAAATCACTGTCAAAGTACAAGCTAAGGCGAGATGGTGCCTCAGAAAGGCAAGGCTCCTGAACGCCCAGGCATCCAGCAAGATCTTCAGAGACCGAAAGCCACTGCTGCTTCTCTCTCAGTCCCCAACTAACCCCACACCTAGTGATTTCAAGACTAGTTTACAGAATCTTCCATGTAGGTCTCATGGATAGAATGCGAAAACGTGGTGGGAGGAAAGGACAGTGAGCTAAATCCACAGGAGACTGAAGAGGGTGCTCATCGCACTCTTGACCTTGTCCTATTCAACATGGTTACTAATGACCTGAAGACATGAACAGTAAACCAGCCCTGCTAGTAGTACAGAGTGGGAAAGTGACAGCTAACATCACCGATTGCGTAATCGTCCCCTCCCTCCCATCTCCTCCTTTTCTGCCTACATCAGCACTTCCTAAAATGTGCTCCACAAAACAGTGACCTTGGAAACGAGACCTGAAAAATGGCTTCCCAAGTTCAAAACACTTGGAGAATTCTCCATTTCCTTCCTTTTTAGTTATTAGTACATCAAAAGCTCTGAGAAATCCTGGAAGAAATGAACCTCTGTCTTGATTTAACTTAATGTTTCCCAAACATTTGCTCTTGAAACATTTCCACATGGCACTCACTAACTGAGGATGGCCTAAAATTTAGGCCCTAAGCCATGTTCAAATTTTCTGTGCTAAAAAAATGATTCAGTCCCCTTGAGTTACTACTGCTTCATCACTCTTCTTCCTTCAACTATTATATTAAAAAAAAAAAAACCTCTGACACTTCCTGTCTCCTGTTTCCTCACTACCCACACACTTCTCCATCACTCGAAATCTGGCTTCAGCCCCCAGCGCTCCACTGAAAGTCTTCTCATGATGGGATCAGCTGCACAGACAGCAGAACTAATGGCTTCTCTTTGACCCCTCTATCCCTCCGCAGGGTCATAGATGACTGGTCACACTTCTTGAAACTCTTCCCTCAGCTTCCACAACACTGCATTCCACCCATCTCTGTGACTATGTGACCTTTGGTTCCTCTTTCTCTTTCTAACCCTTCAATTCTCAGATCAACTCTTACTTCTCCCTTGAGTAAACTGCCCACAGTCTGAACTACTCCACCTTCACGGATCCACAATTCTAATCCTAAGCCATTTCCTCAACTTCAGATCCACATTTCCAATGGGCTTCTCAAGTTGTTCACTTTACTTTTCTCCAAGGAGTATGCATTCAATATACTCCAACCAAACTCATCAATTTCCCCACCAAACTTCCTGTCTTCTTGACTCCTGTTATGGAATCACCATTTCCAGAGGGGTGGGGGACAGCACAGACACATCAATAATCTGTGTGGCTTCTGTGCTAAGACAGAGAAGAAACTCAAGACACTTAGAAAAATGGATGAATCCTTTGAATCATACCCAATTCATAGCTCATTCTTCAAACTCCAATAAGATACCAAGTTCTCTTCTACTTCAACAAAAGCTCTGGATTCTTTCCACGTAACAAGGCCACTATCCTTCATTAGACTTGAATGAAAGCCCAAACGCAAACTACAGCTATCTTCTACCTGGGCGATCAAGCTACCACTGCTAGCAGAGCAATCTCTCTAAAATGCTATTCTACATCACTCTGGGGCTCAGACACCTTCAATGGTTTCCCACTATTTCCAGAACACAGTCCAACCCTCTTAGCATGCTGTCACTGCCTTCCATGTCTTGACCTCTGCTACCTTTCCATCTTATCTTCTAGTACTGCCTACGTTCTCGTCCAGGGGTAGGCACACTACAGCCAGTGGGCTAAATCTAGATCACTGTCTGTTTTGTAAATAAATTTTTATTGGAACACAGCCAGTTGACATTCTGGGCCCGATAATTCTTTGTTGTAGGGGGCTGTCCTGTGCATTGCAGAACGTTTAACATGATCTTTGGCCTCTACGCACTAGATTCCAGTAGCACTTCCCCAGTGTAACAACCAAAAAGGTCTCCAGACATTGCCGAATGTCTCCTATGGGACAAAACTGGCTCCAGTCAAGGACCATGATTGTAGAGGTTTCCAAGTACAAGCTAACAGCACAATGTCATTGCTAATAAAATATATAGTCATGGTGGTACAGAATCCAGATTCAGAGATAAGAGTTGCATAGTATTCAGTGCTAGTTGACTCACACTTGTGACACTGTACAATTATGAATTTTAAGGGAACTTTGGAAAACTGGAATTGATACAATCAAAGGTGAGCAGACTGATGAGAAACTAGAGGAAAATGTCCTAAGGGGGATATTTAAGTTATTGGAGGTGTTTAGCCCGTACAAGAGAAGCAGAAGAGAAACTCATGATCTTCGAATATCTGATGGGCTGTCCCATGGGAGGAAAGTTTAACCTGCTGTTGTTCAGGAAGGCAGAACTAGAACCAGTGGGCAATAGCTGCAGGAAGGCACATTTTGGCTCTATACAAGTAAAAGCTTTCTAACAATCAGAGCTGGCCAGCATAGATATTAGGCTTAGCTGTGAAACACTGCGCTCATCATGCTGGAAGTGTTCAGGCAGAGACCAGATGAATTAATGTCAGAGATGCTGTGGAGAGACTCCCGCATGGGGTGGGAGGTAGGACAAGATGGTCTCTCTAGGGGTTTATTCCAGCTCTGAGATTCTAAGGCTAGCAAAGGAAAAGCCATATGCCATGAATACTAAAATTCTCTAATTTCAAGACCTTAATTACAACAAAGGAGAAAAATATTTTACTAAACAACTTCCCCTGTGTCTGTCTGGCAGCATCTTAGGTTTAGTCCTTGGCATTGCAACTACCAATGATCTATTTTTTCTAATTGACCTGTAGTCAGTTCCTGGATGATGTATTTCACTACCTTTAAACCATGTCTTTTATTCTGCTAATAGTCACCACTAGTACAATTTGTACAATGCTTTAGTTTTCAAAGCATTGTGACATGCATTACCTTATGCACATTAGCTAAATACGAGCATGAAAACTTATTTTGGATAATCTGCTCTCATTTACTGTCTCTTGCCTGAATCCTTATGAAAGAAAGCTAGCCCTTAGTATTCATTAAACATTCACTAATAAGGTATATGCCTGCAGATACTCATCTCCAAAACAAATCATTTATACAACCCAGAGATAAACCAAATCTAGTTATTCCACTATCAGATAGGCCAAATGGAGTTATGTCAGCATCAGAAACATGGACTTACCTCAGCGAAATTTCTATTTTATTTACGATTTGGGGAGGAAATGTGAAAAAGTATAATTTAGTTTCCCCAATTTTCTTTTTTTTTTTTTTCCAAAGATTGTCACCTGGGCTAACAACTGTTGCCAATCTTTTTTTTTTTTTTTCCTGCTTTTATCTCCCCAAACGCCCCCTGTACACAGTTGTATATCTTAGTTGCACGTCCTTCTAGTTGTGGGATGTGGGACGCCGCCTCAACGTGGCCTGACGAGCAGTGCCATGTCCGCACCCAGGATCCGAACCCCGGGCCACTGCAGCGGACCATGTGAACTTAACCACTCGGCCACGGAGCCGGCCCCAGTTTCCCCAATTTTCAACGTGGCCATACAAACCAAAAGTTCCAGAAAGCAGTCACAACAAAATGTGAAACATATGTACCACTGACAAGCAAAGCCATCGGAGGCCCTAAGTCCAGGGACTCCTTCACTCCTCAGCTATAACTGCCAATGAGAGTTGTGTAAGGACTTTCCCCAAAGCCAAACTGGGCCCTCACTCGCTGCTTTACTTACTTCTTTACGTTTCGTTTCTGGACATTCCGATTGTAGAGTGAGGGTTGCACCTTCGATATTTCTCGGCATGGGCGTGGAACCAGGGTTTATTGTTAAATGAATCTGATCTGGTGAGATAATGTGTTGCACATAACCCTGGGACATTGCTTCATGATCTATTAGGTGAAAGCCCTCTTCACCCCCTACTAGAAAAGGCAAGTGTTCTCCGCACTGTCCATCGTCATCTTCATCCTCCAAAGTGCCAGGGTCCTGCTCAATAAGAACAGTTGTCCTATCATAAACAGTTCCAGATGAGGAAGGCACCAGTCCGTTTTTATCCACAAACCTGAGCATCTTGACATCGGGGGTCAGCTCATCTTCCTCCGCCTCAAAGTAGATGATGTTGTTGTCTGGACTGTGTTCCCCCATGGTTCAATCGTGCTCAGCCCAATTGTGAGAAATGGAAAGGTGATGGCCTGTCTGCAACAGAACACAGCCAGAGTTAGAGCCCTCCCACAGGACCAGGGGTCTCCTCAGCAACCACACAGCTCCTCTTCCCTCTCATTTCAAGAGCAGGCCAAAGAAAAGGAAAAACCATGTTCCTTGGAAATAACTTTTTTTTAACTTTTAAAGCTTCAAGTCATTCTAAAGGAAAAGCAATGCTTTAAAAAAAAAAAAAATTGAAGTAATGAGTAGCAGTTCACAAGATCTTCCAAATGTGCCTTATTGCCAAATAATTTGAATGTTGGTCAAAATATCTAAAGGGCATATAGGGACAAACTGCTTTTAGGCTGAGTTCCCATAAATCTTAAATTAAGGAAACCCCACTCAAATATTCCCTAAGTCAGACCCCGAGGCAGTGCAGTCTACGGTGGAAGGAGCAGGGCTTTGAGGCAGGGTTACCTACTTACAAATCCTGGCTTTGTCACTTACTACTTGAGTAACTTTTCTGTGCCTCATTTTTCTTACGCTTAAGATGAGACTGGTAATTCCTGTTCTCTCAAAGTCGTTATGTGGAGTAAAAGAGATAATTACATTAAAGCACAGTGTCTGACAATAGTAGAGAAAACAATTGTGAATTCATTCCCTCCTTAGAACAGACGTTTCAGCTTCTGGGTAGAAGGGCCGATCCCTCATCAGGCATATCTAATGCAGATCACCTTATCTATTTATCTCCTAAAACAATCTGGTGTCCACTAAAAGCTAGGCTTGTAGAGTGTGCTCCCTGCAGTGAGGGAATGACTAGTCTTATTTTTGTTTCTACTGCCCCTAGCACAGTACACTGACACTCACTAGGAGTTCAGGAGACGTCACCTAAATGAATGAAAGACGTGCAGATATAGTTTTTGGGAAGATATACTCCCTTGAGAACATAAACTCTCCTGGGAAGATAGGTTTTCTTGGGAAAAATACCAAATTTGAAGCTTTCCTGTTCTAGAATAGTGATTCTTCCTTTACCTGCAAACACACAGGTTCTACAAATGTGGGTTTAGCAGGCAGAACAGAGAATTTAAAAATAATCAGCACATCACTTTTAGTTTTCAGTCTGGCTTTGTACTTTATCTTTCTTTTCTCCTCTGGATTAGAAAGTGAACCTTTACGTAGTGGGGCGGCTGGACAGAAACAGGCCAAGGGATCAGACCCGGGAGGAACCGGCCCGACCCCTTGCTCTGGCTTACGCAACCCAGTAGATGCACATTTCGCTGCATCTGAGAGAAGAGATAAGAACACCGGGGGCCCCACTGGGCTGCCCCGGCACCATCGGCGGCAACGCGGAGACCAACTGTCCGGAACAAACAAGACCAGGAGGTTTGAGGGTGGCAAACGAAGAGTACAAACGGAGCACCCCTGAGAAGAGGCTGGGAAAAGGAACCTGGCTAGGAGAACTCCCAGCCCGGGACGACACGGAAAAACCCGAAGACAGGCTGGGGGGGGCTCCAAGCCGGACGAAGAGGGGCAGGGTCCGGGTCTCCATGGAAACAGGGGAGGGGGGCTGGATACCCATCCCCATGGAAACGGAGGAGGGGTGGGGTCCCTATGGTGACCCGACTGGGGTCTCCACTGGGAAATGCTTCAGGAGGGAGCCTAAGCCCAGCGCCCCCCGGGCAGCCCCCAGCCCAGGCCGCGTCTAGTTTCGCCTTTTACCTCCGCGGCTCCCGGCAACGGCGGCAGCGGCAGCTTCTCCCCTCCCCAGCGGCACCATGATTGCCCCCACCTTCCCCGAACGTCACTTCCGCTTCCGCTTTCCGGAGGAAGGAGGGGAAACCGGCTCCGCCTATCGCGGGCGCTTCGGGTTGGCTTGTGCGGCATGGGGGCTGAGCTCGAGCCTCCAATTGGAGAGCGGGAGGGGCGGGGCGGGGCGGGGCTCCACGGAGACGGCGCCCTGCTGGGAGTTCGCCCAGCGCCGGGAAGCGTCCGCCGGGAGTCCGGCCGGCGCTCCCGCGGCACTAGGCGCGAGGAACGCGGATTGAACCCTCAACCACCAACCCAAAGCGGCCTCCGCCCGGCTTGCGCTGGCCGCCCTCGCCCTGGCAGCCACAACCGCAATGGGAAGGATCAGCTAGCCATCCGAAGTCCGGCCCGGGTCCGCAAGGGAAGAGCCTGGAAGGCTGTGACATCTCCGGATTTCTCCCTGTGGCCGCAGCTGCCCCTCATCGTTCACCACAGTTAATATGAGCAGGAGGGTCTAAGATGGAAGATTGGAGCCAAATAGCAGAACTAGGAGTATTTCGATCCTAGCCGGAGGTGGCCGCCGCCTCTTCCCCCACTCTGACGCTCTCCTGAGATTCCCAACTCTCTGCCTCCTCACACTCCTGCCTAGGCTGTCTGTCCCAATTTTTTCCCCTGCCGAGGACTGCGGGTTTCACGGCACTTGCGCCCGGGCCAGTCAACGCCACCTACTGGCCATTCCCTTTCTTTAACCTTTCACACTGTCATCCTACTGGCCGGTATGTGTATGTAAGTCACATTTTACACTGCCAAAGAGTAGTGGTGTTCCCGTGCCCAAGAAGCAGTTTTGCATGTGGCTTCATTATGCTGATTTTTCTAAATGCCAGGAAGATCTAGCTGTTAGAACCTCCCAGGAGCCACTGCCCGTTTTCCCCATTAGCTACTTCTCTAGAAGATTCAGAGTGGGACAACCCCCGGAGACTAGATCAGGGGTCAAGGGGATCAGACCTGCCTGCAGCATCTCTTGCTTTTAAAATGTGAGTAGTGACTGTTACCACCAGACTGCCAGGCAAATATCTCTTTGGCCTCTGACCAGCTGTCCCTGTGCTTAAGCCACAAAGGTCCAGCTGCTGAGAGTAGCCATCTCTTAAGAGATAAAAACATACAAACAACTACTGTTAAAAATACATTTATCACTGAAATATATTACACATACGAGAGAGGGGATGCATCATATATAATTTGGAGGATTTGCTGGCGCAGAAAGTCCCACTTGTTTCACCAGAACACCAGTTTCTTCAGTGTTTTCCTTTTCAAGCCACCGTACTGCCCTCAGAGGCCCAGCGGCCAGCCCCAGAGTTGTTGAGCCATATCTGAGTAGGAATGGGGGTGGGGTGTCATATGCATGCACACACGTCCTCAGAGCGTTGGAAGCATCTGGGGTGGCTGCAGCCTGTTTATCCAGTAGCTTCCACTTGCATTCTTGCTGTCCAACTCATTCTCCCTTCAGGACTCCAAAGTTCGTTCAAATATCTGATCCTGGGCAGCTCAGCCCGGCTACAGGGAAGGCACTGACTATGCCCTGGAGGCAGGTTGAGCGAGCACAAGAAGTACAGTTATTTAAACATCTTTGAAAAAAAAATAGAGATCTATCTGTGTTAAATAACTAAAGTTGAACATTGAATGTCAGTTTTATTGTGGTGGTTTTCCCCCATGTCTTCACAACTCACAGCAGCTCTGGGTGTGACAGCCATGGTGGGGAGGGTGGTCTGGGCTCAGGAAACAGGCAGCTGCCACTCTTGCTTCTAAGTGGCCTCACATCCTCTTAAGGCAGCTCTTCAGGTGAGGCTGGAAATTGGCTGCCTCAGGTAAAATCGGAGAGGAGAGGGAGGCTCAGGGGGAGTTGCAGAGGAACTGGTGAATAAATTCTTGAGCCTTCTTCTTCTCTACCATTTCAAGCTTTTGGTGACCAGCTGGGTTTCGAAGCAGTAAGCTGCCAAATATGCTAGCTGCATGAAAAACACAGAAAACAAACGATTCAGCAAAAGAGGTACTACTTATTCTTGTGTTGTTAGGGGTGGGGAGGATTTTTGCTGCTTTATAGAAACTATTTGAGAGTAAACTTCACCCAGAGCTTGCGATTTGAGTTTGCAGGCCTTCCCAGGCATGCTCCCACAACAGTTCTGCTGCAGTGGACTTGGGACCCCCCTCAACCACACTTCTCCTAATGAGGCTCTCAGTTTGCAGACATACTTCCCACAGACGCTTGGCTGCTCACCTAGAATATTCTCATCCAAATGATTTTTTGCTGAATTTTTCAGCAGTTCTTGCAAAAACGCCATCAAGTAGTTGAAGACATTTTTGTGGAATGTGGGGAGAGTAGAAATGACCTGGAAGAGAGAGAATTTGGATTTGTCTTGTTGTTCACTCAATCATGTGTCAACTGCCTGCCATATTCCAGGAACAGGAGTAAGACTGTGCACAGAAAACCTTGATCAGTTACCACTTGGCACAAATGCCAAAAGAGAGGCACAGATCAAGCACTGCATGAATTTAGACGTCAAACTTCTCACTGCATGTTTCTCAAAAGACTTAAAGGAATAGAAGACATTTTAGTTGGGTCTTGAATATAAGACAAGATTGGACCTGCAGAGGTAAGGACTAGAATACTTAGGGCAAAAGAAAGTGTAAAAACAAAGGCAAGGTAAGGAGAGCAGGGAGATGAGGAGAGAGGACACATTGTGAGAAGCCCACTTTGGCAGAAGCACGAGGCCTGCAGGGTTGATGAGACTAGACTTCAACCAGACTAGACCTCCAGCTCTCTGCACATCAGAAGCGGGTGGGAAGCTTGCACAAACTATATTCCAAAAGACATTCGCACTCAGTGGATGTGGGGTGAGGCTCTGGAAAATGTATTATTAGCAAGTTTTCTAGATTATTCTGCCATGGTCAGTTGTATGTGTGAATCACTAAGCTAGATCATAAAAAGTCTTGAACATTTAAGAAAATCACTAATTGGCAGTGGAAAGCCAAGTATGGTTTTCGACCAAGAGTGACATGCTGAGAGCTTTAGAATACACAATCTGATGGTGCTATGCAAAACAAACTAGCAGAGGGAGAGCCTGAATGCAGGGCCCTGAACCGTGGTAAGTGGAACGAGAATGGAAGAAAGAAGATGGGTGACAGATCAAGAGGTCTGGGCATGTGGGAGGTGAGAAGAGGAGGAGTCAAAAATGACTCAGGTTTCTAGGGTGAGTCATTGGAATTAAGAACGATGCCATTAAAAGAAAAAGGGACATGAGAGGAAGAACAGGTTTGGGAAGGAAAGATGTGGAAGTAAATTTCTAAGACATTGCATTTTGAGGGATGGCACCCACTTCGTTCCCTCAGGCCTCATGAGGCCTGGGGCTGTAACATGTGTACGCTGATGCTCAACACTTCCCCTCACCTGTTTACTTGCCGTGTAGTTGCCAGAACACTCCAAGCAGTTATGGTAGGCGCTGTAACAGATGACAGGCTCCGGCAGGCTCTCCAGGAAAAGCAGCAAGGCTTCGGCTACAGAGTGATTGCTAGCAGCTTTGAGCCCATCGTTAAGGAACAGGGGATGCTGCTGCCCATGGTTAGGAAAAGGCCCAGGAGCGAGCACATGCCAGAAGTGCTGCCTGCTCAGAGCTAGGATGCCAGACTGACATCTTGAAGGGGCCAAGCTGTTTGTCAGCTTAGCCGGGCCCTCCTGAGATCCTGCTATATTGGTTGCTTAAAGTTGTAAAGTCTTCTCTATGCAAACTTTAAGTAGGAAAAACATGAGAGCTGAGGACACAAGATCAGATTTTGAGCCTTAAAATATTACTCATTCCTTTTTCTCACCTCTCCTACTCATATCCTCACACACAGACACACACGCACGTGAATATCTGAAGGATACAGAGGGTGTCGATCATGCCAGTGTCCAGACAGTCCCTGACGTGCTCAAACTCCGACCTCAGGCCTGGCTGCTGAAACAGATCTTCCTGCAGAAGGTAAGAGAGTTGCAAAACAATTATATTCTCAGAAAGTCAGCCACCATTTCCTGACCTAGAAATATAATCACCAGCAGAGTGCAAAACGAGCAGGGTAATGCGGCCTGTGAATCACCCTGGTAGATGAGCTGATTTAGGCTGATGGCGCTGGTTCATCTTGCAGGCCTTCCCAGGCATGCTCCCACAACAGGTCTTTAAAGTGATCTTTAAAGTATGTCTTTGGGGCTGGCCTGGTGGCATAGTGGTTGAGTTCGCACGCTTAGCATCGGTGGCCAGGGTTCATGGGTTTGGATCTTGGGCGCAGACCTACACACCACTCATCAAGCCATGCTGCAGCAGTATGCCAAATACAAAACAGAGGAAGACTGGCACAGATGTTAGCTCAGGGACTATCTTCGTCAAGCAAAAAGAAGAAGATTGGCAGCAGTTGTTAGCTCAGGGCCAATCTTCCTCACACACACATAAAAAAGTATGCCTTTAAAGTAGCTATGTTTCCTGCAGTGTTATAGAGGGATTAACCAGAAAAAGAAAAAACTGAAGAAAATATATCATAAGATGGAAAAATGGACCTCAATGCTTTGTAACATCAAGATTATGGCAATAAAGGTATTTCCACTAGTCCTAGGATACTTTATATTCATTTGTTTTACAAAATGATCTAATGCCATGTAACTAGGTTAATATGTATTGCTCAGAAGTTACACGTGAAAGGAGCTCTACAGAGAAGGGAGAATAGCAGAGTACTTAGGAATGTGAATTCTAAAACAGAGGAGAAAAGCCCCTTGACAGTGGCCTTGGCAATGATTTTTTGGATATGACACCTAATGACGCACAAGCAACAAAATCAAAAATAAACAAGCGAGACCACATCAAACTAAAAAGCTTCTGCACAGCAAAAGAAACAATCAGCAAAGTGACAAGACAACCTATGGAATGGGAGAAAATATTTGCAAACCACCTAGCTGATGATACGGGGTTAATATCCAAAATACCTAAAAAACTCATACAACTCAACATCAAAAAAGCCCAACAAATAATCCAATTAAAAAATGGGCAAAAGATCTGAATAGACATTTTTCCAAAGAAGATATTCAAACGGCCAACAGGTACATGAAAAGATGCTCAAGATCACTAGTCATCAGGGAAATGCAAATCAAAACCATAATAAAGTATCACCTCACACCTGTTAGCATGGCTATCATCAAGAAGGCAGGAGATAACAAATGCTGGAGAGGATGTGGGAAAAAGGGAACCCTTGTGCACTGTGGGTGGGAATGTAAACTGGTACAGCCACTGTGGAAAACAGTATGGAGGTTCCTCAAAAAATTGAAAATAGAAATACCACATGACCCAGCAATTCTACTTCTGGGAATATATCCAAAGGAAATGAAAACAACTCGGAAAGATTCTGCACCCCCATGTTCACTACAGCATTGTCACAACAGCCAAGATATGGAAACAACCTAAGTGTCCATCGATGGATGAAGAGATAAAGAAATTGTGGTACATATATATAATGGACTATTAGCCATAAAAATTGAGGAAATCCTGCCATTTGTGACAATGGATGGACCTTGAGGGCATTATGCTAAGTGAAATAAGTCGGGGAAAGACAAATACTGTTATGATCTCACTTATATGTGAAAACCCCACAAACTCACAGAAAAAGAGATCAGATTAAATACATAAGTACTAGAAATGTAACGTACAGCATGAGGACTATAGTTAACACTGCTGTATGATATATGTGAAAATTGTTAAGAGGGTAGATGCTAAGAGTTAATCACAAGAAAAAAGAAATTTTTTGTTTCTTTTGTTTCTTTTTTTTAATTGTATCTATATAGATGATGGATGCTAACTAAACTTATTATGGTAATCATTTCACAATATATGTAAGCCAAACCATGATGTTGTACACCTTAAACTTATACAGTGATGTATGTCAATTATATCTGGTAAAAATAGGGGAAAAAATAAATAAAAAGTGAAAAAACAAACAAACAAAACTTCTATAGCCAGAGTCTGTGAGTTCAAATACCAATCCTACCTATTTATCAGCTTTGGGACCTTGACAAAATTCTTCAACCTTTCTGGCCATCTGTTTCCTCATCTGAGAGCTATTGTGAGAACTAAATAAGGCAATGCTGTAAACACTTAGAATAGTGTTTGGTACACTGTAACACTCAATAAATGAGAGGGAAACAAAAGTGAAAAGAGAATATCCAAAGAATGTAAGTGGCTTGGAAGTGGTGGTAGATTATAGTTGGTATCAGTCTCCCTGGGAGCTCTATAAATGACTCAGTGAAACTGACCAACCTGATCCCAGAAAGCCTGCCCACCTCCCTCTAGAACTCCCCTGCCTCTGTCTGCCTTGTCAACAAGTGAGCCCCTACCCTTCCCAGAAGCTGGAGAGAGTTCCCAAAAAGGAGAGCAGAGTGACACCCTGAGAAGTCTCCAGCTGACTTTCTACCTGTGACCCCAGAGGCCAGGGGAGGGAACATGCTGTGCTGGGAAGGCCATTCTGTGCAAGGCTGCTTCCCTTGGGGGTAATCAAGTGCCATATGTAACATCAGGGTGCCACAGGGGTGTGAAACATGAACTTATCTATCCCTCATTCACTCCCTGGGGGGACAACAACTTTCCACAAGTTCCTCAGGGTAAGAACTTTTTATGCCAAGAGTTCTAGGGGCTGACGCTCTTTCTCAAGGCAGCCTGGCCTCAATCAGGTCTGATGACTTCACTGCCACCTACCTGCTGGACCGCATTTCGGTACAGGTAGTCAACCATCATCCAGAGCTCTTTGGGGATTTCCATGGGGTTCTCTAACTGGCTCCCATCGTCTTCAGTCCATAGTGGCCTCAGAGTCTGCAAAGAAGTAAAAAGCCTGATAAGAAAGCCCACCAATGGAACTTCTGCCAGCTGGCTTCAGGAGGACGCACAATATGGGGACAGCAAACCCATGGAAGAAGGGAAGCATGTCAATGCCCCCAAGCAAACATTCTACCGGCAAAAATGAAATCAGGTGGAGCAATCAAGGCACAGATGGCGACTTCTGAGAACTGGGAGTGGCTTATGGGAAGCAGTGTCAAGGCATCAGGTGAAACACGCGCCATCTTCTTAGGAAAAACCTCCTGCCTACAGCACTTCACTGTCAGAACCAGAGACAGTGTGGTCTGGGGAAAAAGAGCACAGATGTGGGAGCCCAAAACCTGAGTGCCAGGTCTGGGTCCAGGTTAATTCGCCATGTGACCTAGACAAATCACTCCTCTTATGGTGCCTCTGCTTCCAGCTGTATAATGGAGACAAGAGAGTTCAAGACTCCCTAAATTTAAAAAAAAATGCATTGGAGGCGGGAAGAAAAACGCATACATACTACCATAAATCTGCTCCAAACTAGTTCCCTTGTATTATAATTGTCACCATAGGAGCCTTTTAGATCTCAGAAAATTTAGTTTAGGATGATAAACCACCAAGTGACAACTAAAACAAAAAAAGGGAAAATATCATGGGCCAGGGAACCTTCATATCTTAGTATCCACGGCTCAGTTTCTCTAATACATTATGTATGAAAGACTGAAAACACGGCCACATCATTTTGCAGCTTTTTACCACAAGAGGTAGAGAGTCCTTCCCTGCCCCTGGGATCTGGGCTGGCTTCACAACTTGCTGCCATCTGATTGCAACCACACAAATGAGCCTACGAAAACCAGCACAAGAGCCACACCGGAAACTCATAGAGTCATGGGAAGCAAGAACTTGTTGTCTTAAACCACTAAAATTTCAGGGTAGTTTGTTAGACAGCAGTATACAACTGACGGAGCAAGCAAGTTCTAAGAAGGCTGAAGAATTCTCAGGTTCCTGGGAAGGTAGGCACAGGAATATCTTGTTTGACTGGCTTGGCTGCTACATAGGTCTAGATCTTTCCTTGTGGCAGGTGACTCACCAGCTCCCTGATAGTTTCAAGTGGCAGGTCCAAGATTGGCTCCTTCATGTAACATAACGTATGAATGGGAGATCCAAAACAGCTGGGCAGGTAGTTCCCGGACACAGACAAAAAGTAATCCTTTCCCCTGTCCAAGTGCAAAACCAGGATGTCCTCAATTTTGTCTTCATTCGAGTTGAGCTTTGTAGCCGTGCTCTTATTTACAAATAGCTCCAATTCAATCTCAATGGTAGAATCTGAAGGAAAATTTTAAAAAGGAACATCAGTGGGTGGGAGGCCAAGAGGAAAGAGGGAAAGAAGATAAGCGGGAAGAGGGTTAGGTGTAAAGAGTTAGGGAGAGGCAGGAAGAGGATCAGCCGACCAACAAGTATTTATGGACATGCTCAGCACTCAGGAGACACACGAACGAGGAGTGGGCAGTCCTAGTGGGGATACGAAAACAACCAACAAAAACAGGTCAATAGGCAACTGCTATAAAATGCAAGTTCTCAGGAGCACAGCTCGAGCTGGAAATTATTAATACAGTAAGAAGGCATGGATCAGAGCTTGCCCTGAGCCAGGTCAGATGAAGACACCTGATCCAGCAGAAAATATACGGCAAGTATCAGCCTGTGAATTGTCCACAACACTGGCTTAATCCCTCTGCCTCAGAGCACAACACAGAGTGCAAAGGAGAAGCTGGGGGCACGCCACGGGGTACATTCCAGGGCCAGATGTAATTTCTGGATTACCGCCCATTGTCTTGCCCCACAAGAGTAGACAGTTGGGAGCTGACGATAGTGAGGCAGACAGTGAAAATGGTTCCTTCGACAGCAGCGCCTGCTTCCCAGCAACCTTATGTTTTCTCTTTCTGTGAAATTATGGAACATAAACATGACTGAGAAGGCTTCTGAAACTGAACCCATGCTCCGCACTATTTTATAGTTATTTATGGATGGTTCATCCACAGGGCTCTTAAAAAGTTTCAAGCAGACAAGAAAACTCTCAGGAACAAAAAGCTTATTTTAGGAAAATGAGCAGACAGGGTGGAAGGTTCCCAAACCAGAAGCAGAAGCGTGGGCAGAGAGGCCGTACCTGGCAGGAGGAAGCCTCTGCTGGGGTTGGCGTTCAGCCACTGCTTACAGTAAGACTGCTCATCAGGCTTGTTGATGAATTCAAACCGACAGGGTACTTGTCCATTATGAATGGTAAAGGATTCCACTTGCAACTGCATGTACTTCACATTCTGAAAACAGAACTGGGAACGAGCCCGGGACCAGTCAGACCAGTGCCCTCTCCTGGGCAACCTGCCCAGCCACCCTAACTGGGCAATCCTTGCCCTTTCTGGAAAGAAAATGAAGGACTACCTCTTTCAAATCATGTTTTTGCTTCAAGTACTTACCTAGGAGGCCGTGGCTACCAGTAAAGACCAGTTGTCTGTATTTAACCCAGAAACCCCAAAACCCAAGGAACTCGTGTTGTCTTACAAATAAATTTCCTGAAGGAATCAAAATTTAAATCTTCTATAACCAAACACCATTTCCAAAATACGAATGGTCTTCACAAATTCCAACCCCAAACATCAAAACCAAGCCCATCTTTCCAAGTAGCTGGACATCTAGGGCATTAAAAATATCCTCACCATAAATTCCCGTTTGATTGACTTCTTGGTATTGTCAATTCTGAATAATCTATGGTGGGGCTCTTCCATGAAAAATCTTTAGCCCTTACTTGACTTCTCCCACTGCCCATCGCTTTTCTATACTGCCTTCCCTCCCAGCAACTCAGGCAGACCCAAGAAATTCAGACTCAATTTAATCTCAGTCAAAGCAAAGCATTGGTAGGAAGACAAACCCATTGCAAGAATACATACCAGTTATACTAAAATCAAACAAAACACATTCTGGGTCATTTATGCCATTATTTAACTCATGGACGGCCCATGTTTGAGTGAAATAAATGAGCCACAAAAGGTTTAAGGGCTTCTGGTTTAGAAGATCAGGAGATTAACATAATCTAAACAAATAACCCCTCTCTTCTCAGCTAGCGTTATTAGCCTCACTTTATCTACAAGCAGCCTATCAAGAGACTAGAGTCCAGTAATTTGATAGGTGTCTCCTGGAGTTCTGAGCCTTGGCAGATGAGATTTAAGTTCTGTGAATAGAAGAGCCTGATGCCAATATTCTTTTTTTCTTCACTGAGGAAGATTCACCCTGAGCTAACATTCATTGCCAATCCTCCTCTTTTTCTGCTTGAGGAAGATTAGTCCTAAACTAACATCTGTGCCAATCCTATTGGATTTTTTTTTTTTTGTATGTGGGACACCACCACAGCATGGCTGGTGAGTGGAGTAGGTCTGTGCCCAGGACCCGAAGCTGCAAACCCAGGCCACCACCAGAGCGTGTGGAACTTTAACCACTCGGCCACAGGGCTGGGCCCTGAGGCCAATATTCTTAACATGCCCTTCCTACCTCTCGTTTGGAGAGGGACACAGAAGGAATGTTGGCATTTTCCATCTTATCCAGGGAGCGAACAATCTCCTCCAGGGTCTTCCGGTAAAGCTCTTCATTTCTGACTTTCACCTGGAAGGGAAACATCAGAGCCTGAGAGCCTTGGCTTCTGCCCACTTCCTCTTTTTCAGCATTGAGAACATTCACAGCATGGGGAAACTGCAGTTGATAGCAACACAGAAAGTGAAGACTAAATAAATTTAATTAACAAGAACCCAATTAATGTCAGCATTGCAAGGGTCCCCCAGAGGCAAAGCTTGTACAAGTGAGCTGCCTCCTGACTGGCAGAAAGATGACGTGGTGGGAAAGCCTGGTTGGTAGTTTGGCCAGGTGTCGGGCCCAGGGCAGGAGATGCTCAGTGCCTGGCTCCACCGTGCTGGCTGCTGCCAACAGGCCTGCAAGGGGAAGCTTCTCTAGGGCTTTGATTTAAAGCAGCATTTCTCGAGCTTTTGTAACCTGTGCTTCATCAGCCAAGAAGATTTTGTCAGGCTTTCTCTTCTGTATTTTGAATTATAAACACAATTTTTGTCATTTTCCAACAATAAAACTTTAATTATAACATTCATTAGGCTTTTTTCAAACTACCCACACTCTCAGATTCTGATATGCCTCTACCTGCACTGCCCCCTTGAGAACTGGTAATGTAAGAAACACAGAAGTCACTGAAGAAGAGACACAAAGAGATAATAAATAAATGAAGAGACGGTCGACCTCACCAGCAATCAGGGAAATGTAATCTAAAATAATGAAATATTATCGGGTTGGCAGAAATCTAAGATTGATCAAATTCAAGATTAACCAGGGTGTGGGAAAAGCAGCTCATCCACGTTTGGTACAAGTGTAAAAAGGTAAGGTCATTTAGCAGGGTCTAATAAATCTAGAATACATTTTTCTTTCAACCATTAATTTCCCCTCTAGGAATTTCACTCTATAGAAATACTCACACTGGTACACAAAGATATATGTGAAGGGTAGTCCTCACAGTACTGCATATAACAGCAAGACTTTGGAAACAACTTAAATGACCGTCGATATATACATTATGATTCATCCATACTGTGGAATCTTTCGCAACCTTTAAAAATACCCAGGACGGGGGCTGGCCCCGTGGCTGAGTGATTAAGTTCGCGCGCTCCACTGCAGGCGGCCCAGTGTTTCGTTGGTTCGAATCCTGGGTGCGGACATGGCACTGCTCATCAAGCCACACTGAGGCAGCGTCCCACATGCCACAACTAGAAGAACCCACAACGAAGAATATACAACTATGTACCAGGTGGCTTTGGGGAGAAAAAGGAAAAAAATAAAATCTTTAAAAAAAAAAAAAAATACCCAGGAGGGAGCTCCACCTTTACTGACATGGAAAGATCTCCTAAGACACAGTCAGTGAGGGAAAAAAAAGACAGTCTCAGAATAATGTGCATAACATGATCTCTTTTACAAAAAAGGAAAAATATCCCCTATGTTATATATAGAACACCAACATACTCATTTGTAAATGCACAGAAAAAGGTCTGGAAAGATACCATACTAAAAGCAAATGGGAATTTCCATGTATGTAGAAATACATAATAGAAGTATACCAAAACAATTAGGAATTAAATTGAAATTAAAACAATTTTTAAAAGAAGCTTCCTTACACTCAAGGGGGGAGGAGGAGATGAGAGAGACAAAGCGTCTTGGTTGTGAGAAGCAATTCCCTACAGAATGATTACAACAGGGATCAGCTGCCCACCTACCCCAATGTCAAACACTGAGCTGACAGGCTTGTGGTCACTGGTCTTCAGGGCCATGTGGCTCTGGTAACTCAGCTGAGTGATGTTCTTCCCTTTCCAGAGGATCCGGTCACACCAGGCAGGAGCACGACACTTCTCACTGAAAGGCAAAGTCCACACTGGGGGCCCTCACAGGCACAGCAGCACCCCTGCCTGGCTAGAGCCCTGGCTCAGCTGGGAATGATGGGGAAGAGCCTTCAAGTCCGTGCAGGCCAGGGGTCTGAGAGGGCAGGAGCGACTGGGGCCCACCGAGGGATACCATGTGTCCCGTGGTATCATCCAAAGCAAGTGTGAAAGCTCAGAGCCAAAGCACCGTTCAGAACGATTCTCTGCACTGAGCCTCCCACGGGTAGGCAACCTGAGAAGTAAGTGCTCCCTGAGCCTCAAAAGTGGTGGCTAAAACAGGCTCTGAATTCCTGCTGCCTGGGGTCACATCCTGGCTCCACACTGGCCTTCTTGGGAGGCTCTTTAATCTTCCTACGCCTCAGTTCCCTGAACTACAAAATGAGGATAATAAGTCATACTTACTTCAGTGGGTTATTGAGAAGATCAAACGAGATAACACATGTAATGTATCGAACAGTGCGGGGCATACCGTAAGCACTAATAAAAAATAGGAACTACTACGTAAGGACCAAGTACAAGCTAAGTCAGTTGGAATCATCTTGTCACCCTAAGCATAGCTAAAAAGTAAATCAGCCTCAAGAATTATTATGGAATAAAGGCAAGGCAGTCAAACATAAAACATGGGAAGGTAGGCTGCTTCATGAGCAGATTCGGAGAGAAAATGTTTGACCAGATGCAAAACACGGGGAAGAAGTCACAGGAAACCTATCTTCTTCTTGAGGTCCATGAGGGCAAGTGCTTCCATAACTTTCTGGGTTTCCATTAGCTCAACCCCCTGGAGCAACCTCGGACCCACCTGGTGTCCCAGTCGTCGGAGCCAGTATCATACTTATAGGTCGGCTGGAACGTCAGCTCGCCCTCTGTGAAGCCTTCAAAGACAGCCTTTGCAGCCACCTGAGTTTTCAGCTACGCAAAAGGATAGAAGACAAAAAAAAAAAATCTCAGAAGAAAAAGGTCAAACGTTGAATTAGCAGAGGAAAGGAAATCAATCTGGAATTTGAACCCTAACCCAAGGGGAAAGGCCCATGAGAAAGCTATTCTGTAAGATCTTGCTTAACTACCAGGAAGAGGAGCAAGCTGACCATTGCTCCAGCTGTTGCACAGTTTTTAAGGCTCTTTTAGAAGAGTGTACCTGCATCGAAGGGCCCTGAGTACCCTCCTACTGAGATGTTGCCAAGAGGATTAGGTACCAATGGATACAGAGTTTCTCCCTCCCCGGTATCAAACACTCCATCTGTGTAGCACAGATTGTTCCAGTAATACAGAGAGAGAAAACTACATAGAAAAAGATACAGTCCAAAAAGCAAGGGGAACTTCCATGTATGTAGAAACATAGAGTAGAAGTATATCAAAACAATTAGGAATGAAATTTAAATTAAAACAATTTTTTAAAGGAGTTTGGCAAATTAGTCATATGAACTGGGGGAAGCTCTGTGCCTTGGTTTCCCCATCTGTAGATTTTGGGTTTATAACAGAATTTGCCTCACAGGATGGTTGGGAAGATGAGCTGTCAACTTGAACAGGGCCTGACACATTATGATAATGGCTAGCCTTTTTCCTATTGCACTAATTCTGGGCGCTCCTTCCAGATCACACTCTCAGCAAGAGAGAAAAACCACAGCTGTTCCTGCCTTCTCCCCAGAGCACCAGGCCTGGCACTGCGTGGACTGGCGAGGAACTGTCCTCTAACGTTGGAGACAGGGTCCGCTATCCAGGGGACAACAGTTGCTGAATTCCCCAAAACATGAATTCCTAAAAAAACTATCAAGGAAAAATAAACATTCATACAAAAGGAAATAATAAAAATTTAGCTACTAATGTAAGATGATTCTTAAACATGGGTATATATAGACTTTAAAATCATCTGGAAGGCAGAGAACACCCAAAACTGGTACGATCACTTGAGGAAAGACCAGAAAAGAGGGCAACAGGAGATGGGTATTAAACTACAGGGCAGTTAGAACACCCCAGTCCAGAATAGAGGCAGTAAACATGCAGTTACAGAACAGACCGGGTTAATGCTGAAATGAGGATTAAAGAGAATAAAAGTAATGTACCAAGAAAAAGAGCTGGAGAGAAAAGTGAGTAAACAAAGAGATTATTCAATAAAGAAAGACATAAAGTTTAGATTTGTTTTCTTCAATTGTTCTGCACAGGGAGGAAAACAAGGTAACGAAAGATTTAGACTAATGACAATAGGAAGGATATTAAAAGGGAGATACAGACTAAAAAGAAAAAGAACTTTAACATTGATAAAGTTGAATAGTTTGACCGCTTGAATAGTTCTGAAATCTACTGAGAGGAGTAACCTGAGGAGAGTCAGAGAAACAGATTTGTCTTGTCCTATAAATGGTTAACGTTCTGAGAAAGAAATGCTAACCCAAATAACAGGGGAGAACAGCAGGTTACAGAACTGATTCCTGTTGGCAGTGAAGAAAGCCACTCACAAAAAAGAGTTGTCATTCACACTGGACAAGTCTGGAGGGGAGGAGGAAGGAGCAGGAGGCTCGTTCAGAAAAATCAGTAAATCATCTTAATCAAGTATCTTCTTTAAGAGAAGCCTGGTACCCTCTTAGTCCCAACTTGAATAGATGAATGAATGAATGAGCACAGGAGACAAGAGAGAACACACTCTCGCTCCCAAGGGAGACGGGCGCCTCAAGGGATGAGCCAATGGGGAGACAGCTATGGACGAGGGAGATGCAGATGAAAGGAAGAAACCTCCCAAGTCGAGGAAGAAGAGGCTGAGAGTTGGGAAGCCAGGCTTTTCTGTGCCTCACAGTGGGGGGCAGCTGCCTGAAGAGGGCACAGGTGGCCATCTGTACCTGATCATATGCATAGAGGGTTTGAAAGGCCTTCTCTTCGATGAGCTTTTTCACTTTTTCCACATCCAGCTCTTCTATCCTGTAGTTGAGGTCCCCCAGCCACAAGATCACACTGTGAGGACAGAGCACAAAGGTCACAGGGTTTGGGAGGGACTTTACCCGTCCTATTCAGGGAGCTTCTGACAGGAGGCCCCTGAGGCTCAGCCTCTTGGGACTTGGGTGGGGAAGTGACTCAGCCGTTCAGGAAACCTTTTTCTCTTGGTACCCCATTTGATACCATGTCTAACATGCTGCCTACTCAATTATCTTGGTCCAAGTTCATTATAAACAACCTTAAGTTCTCCTTGACTATTTTATTCTCGCTCAGTTGGAAAGATAGTCTAATAAGATCTAAAAGCAAGATAATAAATTAGCTCATTCCTGGGAAGAGGCAAAAAGATCAAGTACTGGGAGTCATGTCAATCACTCAAGGACCCCAAACCAGATGAGGCCATGATGTTGCCTCTGCCGCCAGGCACACTCCAGTCCACAAAACACACTCTCAGCCTTTGTTTCTAGACCTAAATTCCTCTGGAACAAAGCTCGACTGTTACAGTGGAGTCTGGGTGTAACCACCACTGTGTCATCAGTTGGCTCTTTTTGCAGTGTGACAGTTGTTTTACTACACCTGCTACTTTGGGAAAAAGATAACTGAATGCTCCCAGATGACATCACATATCCCATAAGGCCCAATACTGCTCTATCTGAAGCCAACAAGCAGGTCATCAGAGAATCTGCACAGCAGTACACACACACCAAAATAAATGCATCTATGCACTAAAAGCAGACAAACTGACATGCAAGCTGCAACTAGGACGCTGCAGGTTCAGCAGAATGGAAGACACCCTCCCTGCTTGGCTCCCTGGAGAAGGAAAGCCATTCTGTCAGCTTCCAGAACACCAGTGAGCTCAAGACAGTTCTGCCACCGCAGCAGCAGGAAGAGAGGCTTGACTCTGTGTACTCCCTGGGGGACACCAAGGCCCCACGGGCTTCTTCCTCTTTATGAAAGAAGTGGCACAAGCTTCAAGTGTTACTGCAAAGTCTGAAATTCTAATATGCCTTGAATTTAGACACATAGAAGGTTTTAGAGACAAATGAAATAAAGAGAACAGACCAAAATTAGCACAAGATGCTCCAAGCAGCAGCAACTATAGCTTTGTAAGGTTGAATCAAGAGGTATAAAAGACGATGTGAAGGGAGACAGATGCGGTCCAGTTCTCAACTACCCACACTCCTGGAAAGAACAGACACATCAAATCCTAAACCAGACTTCTAAAGCCTGGTGTGTGAGCTTGCTCTGTGGTTGCTTTCCTCACGATGTTGGATCAAGGCAGACCCACATTAAAATCAATCTTATACATTTTCCAGGGACAAGAGATGTTTGAGAAGGATTCTAGAGGTCTGCCAGATGGTACGTCGGGACACTAAACATTTCCAAAGGACATAATCCACGTGTAAGCGGGGGTTGCTGGAGTTCCCACTCCAGCCGTGGGAAGCCTCCCCCAGGCACCTCCCTAGCAAACAGAGGCCCACAGCTCTGCCCAGCAGGCGCGGTGAACTGCGTGGTGTGGAAGCCCAGACTCACTCGTGCTTGCTGATGGTGAGCGGGGGAAGGCCTGGGTCGACCTGACAAAACTGCATTCGAGAACAAATGTCCTTATAGTCCTGGTTCCTCCTCTCACACTCCTCTGTGTGGGCGGCCAAGTGAGAATTCACAACGCAGATGCTGGTGTTGTGGAACCGGAACCTGATGGCCACGCCTCCTTTGTTGCCCTATGAAAAGGAGCCCAGAAAAATCCAATTCACACCTTAACTGTGTTAGTCATTTAAAGCTGCAAACTTCCAAAGTGTTTTCTCCTAATTAGTCTTCATAATCACCCTGTGAGGTCAGTAAAGCAGTGTTATTGTCTGTATTTCACAGGTAAGAAAACAAACCCAACAAGGCACAATGACTAGCCAGTCAGTGGCAAAGCTGAGTCCACTTTTCACTAAATCGCAGGCAAACCGTGTGCTCTCCCTTCTCCATGGGAAGCTAAGCTCTTGCGGTAGAACCTAGAAGCAGGATTCTAACAATCTCGAGAAGAGGAGGAAACTGCAAACCTATTATCGGCATTCTTTCTTTTCCTTGGTGACCCAACATAGTTTCTGCGACATAGTTCACAGTTTAAATAGAAGGATAAGCTAGAGGCTCCAGAGTGGAGTGAACACAGGGGAATGCGTCAGTTCGGCAAATCAGCCAGCCATTCACTGAAACACGATTTCTGGAGGCCGGCCCCATGGCTGAGTGGTAAAGTTCACGTGCTCCACTTCAGCAGCCCAGGGTTTCGCTGGTTCGGATCCTGAGCACGGACATGGCACTGCTAATCAAGCCATGCTGAGGCAGCATCCCACATGCCACAACTAGAAGGATCCACAACTAAAAATATTCAACCATGTACTGTGGGGCTTTGGGGAGAAAAAGGAAAACTAAAATCTTAAAAAAAAAGAACACGGTTTCTAAATAAATTTCTAAATTCTGCTCAATTGGCCCTGATTGAGGGTACCACTCATCTTGTAGTACCAGCACCCTCAAACTGGGACACACACAGTCATGGTATCATTAGAAACGGGGTCAAGACCTCAGGGATCAAGGACCTCAGCGTGCCACACAGACCATCCGAGAACTCACCATCCTCCCCATGATTCCTGTCCCCACAGTCTCAGCTTCCACTTCTGAGATGTACGCTGCATGTTCCTCTTTGACGTATAATAGGAGCATGATGCCAACCAGTCGGATGAGCTTTATCTGGAAAATAGAGCCAAACGTTCAAGCCACAGCATTGTTAGAAGTTGAAAACAAGGATAAATATCCCAAAGGAAAAGTGGTCTTGAAGCTGGCTGAGAGTGAGAGTGTCCCTCCTTTCCCACCTTACTAGGACACAAGGTAACTACCTGTTCGACTCACTGAGTGTGCTACGTGAGAACCAAACAGCCTACCAGTGCCAAGACTTGCATCGTTCCCACCTACGGGCGCCTCTTCTGGAGCACCCAGAAGTGAAAATCGCACAATAATTACAAGTGGCTTACAATAAAGGTCATAGGAAAAGTGAAAGATTGCCCTAGAATGTCCCTGCGTGGCACCATCAAACCAAAAGGTCCCTCACTCCTCTCTTACCTTTGCGTACTTGGCACCTGGATGAAGACAGTCTGATACAGCTTTGAACCACTCTTCCTCCTTTGGCGTATCTTGGAAGAAAAAGGCTTCCTTACTCAGATCGAGCTCTTGGAACCTATTAGGAGAAACAATCAGTTACACAGTAGAGAAAGTGAACATGAAAGATGACATGTTCTCAGATTGCTTTAGGTGAGAAAATCCGAGCTTTCTAGATAAACTGCAGGACGCTCAGGAGGGAAGAAAAATAAACACCTAGAGCCGAGGAACTAAATGCCAAAGGACTTAGCAGGTGCCTTCACAAGCAACGGCCCACTTCCTCTTCACCACCAGCCTGCGAAGGAGTCGGAAGTGTCCCCCTTCTACATCTGAGATCACTAGTTCATACAAGCACCAAGTGACAAACAGGCTCAAACCCAGGTCTATACAAATACCCAATTCTAGGCCCTTTCCACTTCACCATGCAGGCCTCCTTGCTACCTCCTCTCCACCAACAGTGCCCAGTACAGTGGTGAGAAGACAGTAGGTGTGAAAAAAAAATGACTGACTGATGGAGCTTTTTTTCCTTAAGTTAACCTTCTTTTTCTGGCAAAGATATGTTTACTTTGTGACCAATAAAGTACTGAATTATTTTTTTAAGGTATGCTTTCTGGTGAGGAAGCTTGGCCCTGAGCTAACATCTGTTGCCAATCTTCATCTTTTTTTTTTCCTACCCAAAGCTCCAGTACACAGTTATACATCCCAGTTCTAAGTCCTTCTAGTTCTTCTATGTGGGATGCCACCACAACATGGCTTCATGAGCAGGTCTGCACTCAGGATCCGAACCAGCGAAGCCCTGGCCACCAAAGCGGAGTGTATGAACTTAACCACTATGCCACTGGCCAGCCCCAATAAAGTACTGAATTTTGTCAAAGTAATAAAATTCGGTTCAAGGTGCAATGATGTTAATAGAGTTACACTAAAATTAAATATTAGCATTTAAATGCCAAGCACATCACTTTAATAGTACCAGAAATTTGGTTTTAATTTAATTTAAAATAGTGCCAGAACATCAAACAGAGAAGCAGCTATTATTGAGCACACGCTTGTTTTCTAATTCCTTTACCTGCTGTGAAGACTCAGTTACATATTCACGTCCCCATCCCTTCAACCACAGTATACATCTTGAGGATGTAGAGGCAACTAGAAAAGAAGCACTCACCCTACACAGTACACATCTGGAGCCTCGACACTATGTCTCAGCCAGGGCCGGAGGCATTCTTTGGGGGACTGTCCATTTACATTGTATGTTCCCACAAAAAACCTGTCACCAAAGAAAACTGATCAGTCACTCAGGAGGACTATGGAGATGACAAGGAAAAGCATTTTATGCTGATTTTGCCTCATTTCAGTCTCTCGGGAGTGGAATTTTACAAAATAAGAAATGTCACATCTAACCTAGACCAATGACTGTGGCACCAACGGGTTACTTGCAATCTGCCATACTATTTGTTGCTTTTGTGATAATTTCAAACAGTGTAAGTCTACTCTGAACATTCCTATTTAGCTTTAACAGTCATTAGGGAGCCATAACTCACAAGATGATTCTTTACTGTGTATGCTACTGGAAAGCACCGTGGTAATTACATTCGGAAGGAAAGCAACACCAGGGTTCAAAAGGCTATTTTTTCACCATAATTCACTGTTTATATCCCTAGAAGCTATGTTACTTTGTCTTATAGTCCCAATGCAATCACTTTAAAAGATATGGCAGAATCCCACATCCCTTATTCATTTAACTTTCAGTAATCCTGTCTAAAAAGATTACCAAACACTATTTTATTTTACTAACTTCAATTTAAATGACTTTCTTCAAAGGCCCAGAAAGGCCAAGGGATAGAGAGGGACAGGCAAAGATTGAGGCATTTCTCCTCCTTCTGCACCCGTATATCTTTTCAAACATTTCTGTAACTATTTGCAAGCTGGGTCACTCCCACTATACCACACCCGTCACAGTGCCTGGCCAGAAAAGCCCCAGAATAAATGCCTGCTAATGAAGAGGGAAAAGAATCACTCATTTAGAAAATGATGGGTATGGGGGTGAGGTGAGGGGATGCTTAAATTTCACAGAGCTGAACGATCATTTTGCTATGAAAACAGTCTAAGACCCAGTTAGCTACCTGAAATTCTGAATGTAGGTATAATCCTCTTCTCTCTGCACGAGCTCTGATTTCACCAATGTGTCTCGCAGTCCAAACTTCTGCATGGATAAAATATGAGCCTTGTCTGATACCGTGATAGTGGAGGAGCGAACCATGTCGGTAATTTCAGACTTGGATTTATTCTGTCTAGAAAAAAAAATTTTTTTAATCATATTTTGATGAGCCCTCCATGACAAAATACGTGAATGTAAAGCTAGAAGGTTCTACACACACCATCTGAGTCACAGAAGACTAAAGGGGGCCAAAGGAAAACTCGTTTGCTAAAACAACACTATCTCTATATAGAATTAAATGAACTCATATGTCGTTGATTGTACAGTATATTGGTCCAGAGATCTTCTGATCATAGATTCACAGAATCTTTGATCAGAAGGGGACCTTGAAGATTATCTAACCGAATACCTTCATTTTTCAAATGAGAAAAATGAGACTGAGCATCATCAATGATTCACCCTGTTGGATGAAGGCAGAGTGTGGACAGATTAGAACTCAGGTTGGACAACGCTCTTTCTGGACCCTAGTGTCTCACATAACAAGACTATAAAACTATCCAGATCCTTTGACTTGGTAAGTCTACTGTATTCCATAGGACTAATCTGAAATAAAAAGAAAGGCTGTGAAAATTTGTATTCCACTATTATTTATGTAGTTTTAATAGTCGTATTAAAAAGTATTCAAATACCAACATTTAAAGTTAAGCAAGGTTTGACATATTTACCTAACAGAATCCTAATAATGGCTCAAGAAGCTTTCAGTGAAGACTACTTAATGAATTAAGATATTTAAAGCACCTGAAACAATTTCTGACACCGAATAAATGCCACACAAGTGTTTGACATTACTGTCGTCATGTACATACTAATTAAGGCTATGTAAAAGTATCTATGTAAACCAAGAAGGCTCGAAAGTGACTTGAGAATGACAGATCCAGCTACATTTAAAGTGCAGGGACCGTTCACTGTTGCTTAGGTGCATAATTAAAATAATGACACAAATCAAGTTTCATCTTGACTAGATGGTTCTGGCTATGAACAGTAGGGGGCACTGGAGCACAGACGAAATAGAACAGCACATAGTGAAAAAAAAAAATGGAATAAGGAACTATCTTGAAAGTCAGGAGACTCCTAAAAGAATGGGAGGGAGAAATCCAAATGTTTCTGATCGTCTACATTTCTAAGGCAGGATCAGACGCCAGTTTCAAATCTAGAGCCACTACTTGCTTGTTCTGGATCCTGGGTGAGTCACATAACCTCTCTCCTTCACCTGTTTCCTTAGCTGAAAGACAGAGAAAACGATGGCACCCACCTCTCAGGTGAAAACAAGATAATCCACGTAAGCTCATGGCGGCTGCCTACACAGTAAACGCACAATCAATGTCCAACATTTCTTTTTTTCTTTTTAAGATTTTTTATTTTTTTCCTTTTTCTCCCCAAAGCCCCCCCGTACACAGTTGTATATTCTTCGTTGTGGGTCCTTCTAGTTGTGGCATGTGGGATGCTTCCTTAGCGTGGTTTGATGAGCAGTGCCATGTCCGCACCCAGGATTCGAACCAACGAAACACTGGGCCGCCTGCAGCAGAGCGCGCGAACTTAACCACTTGGCCACGGGGCCAGCCCCTGTCCAACATTTCTTAGGCCAGCGGCCCCCAGGCAACATCACGCACGGGAATGATCTCAGCTCTACAACGAGGAAAACCTCGGCCCTAAGAGGTACACACAAAGGGAGAGCCGCATTACCTTGGGAGCAAGTCTTCTGGTTTATCCTGACCCCAGGAGCTCTGGTCCACAAACAGGCCTTTCCCATTTGGCCTCAAATCATCAAAGTGAGAACTACCTGAGAAGAGAGGGGGAAGGAATTAAAACACAAACATACACTTCAACATACAGACCACAGCTTCTCAGTTGTCACTGGTTGTCCACATATGGCTTGAAAGTGTAGGAAAGGCCTATGGTCATGTCCAGGTGAGGCTCCCACAGAGCACACAAAGAGGAAAAAAAAGTATTTCATCCGATGTCTTTACTGCTGAAAACATACCTCTCCCAGCTAGTCCGACTCCTTTCTCTTGGAGACGGAGTACATTATAAAAAGGATAAAGCCGTGGGCCAGCCCAGTGGTGTAGAGGTTAAGTTCACGTACTCCACTTTGGCAGCCCAGAGTTCATGGGTTCAGATTCTGGGTGTGGACCTACACACCACTCATCAGGCCACGCTGTGGCAGCGTCCCACATACAAAATAGAGGAAGACTGGCACAGATGTTAGCTCAGCGACAATCTTCCGCAAGCAAAAAGAAGAAGATTGGTAACAGATCTTAGCTCAGGGCCGATCTTCCTCAACAACGAACAAGAATAAAGCCATGAAATCTGCAGACCTAAGTTCTATCACCAGCTCGACTATTTATTGACCTTTTGACTTGGGGCAAGTCATCTAACCTCTCCTGATCTCAGCAACTTGACCTGACCTGCCTTCCTCACAGGTTTATTGTAGGGATCAAGTAGTTGACGTGTGAGTAAGCACTTTGAAAACCACAGAACATATTATAAAACATAAGATAGTGATCTTATTACCATTTACTGCAAGTGAGACTTCAATTCCAAGGAGGAAAAAGGCAAGGGTCAGAGATCTAGAACTGGAAAGTGTCTCAGTGCTCTGGAGAAGGAGAAGAATTGTCACTGGCAACAAATTGCCTTGAAAACCAAAGAGCCCAAGGACTTCCAACAAAGACATATTTGGGAAAGTTGTTACACCACAATAAACCTGAAAGGGAAAATTAATCTGCCAATGGCTTCTCTGCTCCTTAAAAGCCAAATCTCTTGTCAACAGGGAACAGCACGAAGAGGCCACAGAGAAAGGCTGCTGTGATACACAGATTGCAAGGAGCACCAGAGACGTGAAACGTCACTGAAGAATTTTGCTTTAAAGACTATTACTAAACATGGATTTTTCACCCATGAATTCACATGAGCCAGAAAAAACAAACAAACTTTGGAGTTGAAAAAGAAAACACAACAGTTTGAAACATGGAAATAATAACATTTCAATGCCTTGAATCAATCACCAAGGCCTTTCCATTTTTCTTCCTAAATGCCTCTCAAATCAATATATTCCTGTCCCCCAATGTCACTATACTAATCCATGTTACCGATATCTCCCTGGAATGACAAAAACCTCAACCAGTCTTCCTGCCTCCTTTCTCACCCCACCCTCTAACCCAACCTGTACACTGTGGCCAGAAGACTTTTTCAAAAAGCAGATCTGATCACATCACTTAAAACCTTTTGAAAGCTCCCTATGGACAACCCCAAACCCCATAATATGGCTGCCAAGTGTCTTCCCAGTCCAGATCCTGCCCACCTCTTCAGCCACATCACTCTCCTCAGTCCTCTGACCCCCTCCCTCCTTGAATGCCAAACTCTAAGTATATTACAGTTACTGCTGTTGTACAAAGATCCCACTAGAACCTGACTTCCTTCTGCCTCACCCTGCTTTATGTGGCTAACGCCTACCCATCCTGTGGCCAGGGTTAGCAAACTTTTTCTCTAAAGGGCCAGAGAGCAAATGCCCTAGGTTTGGCAGGCCTTATAGTCTCTGATCCAACCACTCAATTCTGCCATTATAGTACAAAAGCAGTCATGAGCGTAGTTGTATTTCAATAAAACTTTATTTATGGTCACTGAAATTTGAATATTATATAATTGTCACATATCACAAAATAGTACTCTCTTGTGATTCTTTTCAAACATTTAAAAGCATGAAAATTACTCTTAGCTCACAGGCTGTACAAAAGCGGGCGGCAGGATTTGGCCCACGGACTGCAGTTAGCCACCCCCTGCTGTAGGCCACATCTCAGAGGTCACTTCTAAGAAGCCTTCTCTGATTCCTCCCAGACTGGCCAGATGCCCTGACACTGGTGTTCCCACAGCTCCCTGTGCTTCTCCCATCACAGCCTTGATTGGCGTCTACTGTAACTCTCTCCTCATTAGACCGCGAGCTTATTGAGGACACGACCATCTCCAATCGATTCATCACTGCATCGCCATCATCCAGCATGCCAGCCGGTGCATTCTAAGAAGTTCAATCACTCCACAATTCAATAGAAAATACTAGATGAATGTGGACCTTTATGTGCCTTATATAAATATAATCCCATCTAAGTGCAAGTCTGTAGCTTTCTCTGGAATGTTTCAGATCATCTTTCAGCGAACAAGAAAAATAAGAAAGGGAGAACTAGAGAGAATAGGTTGTTTCTAGAATTCTACAACCCATGGTTAGTTAATTATTTCTGGAAATCAAATCACCAACTGGATTCTACCTCTCTTACTTTACTCTCACTGAACTATAAAGCTTAGAGAACCAAGCGTTTAAGTTAGTGAATGGCATACTGGGACACCTATTAAAATTGCTGAAAACCAAAAAACTGACAATACCAATTGCTGGCAAGGATGTGGAGCAACAGTATCTCTCGTTCATTGACTGTAAGAGTAGAAAATGGTACAGCCACTTTGGAAGTAGTTTGTCAGTTTCTTATAAAACTAAACACAGTCTTATCAAAGGATCCAGCAATCACACACCTAGGCATTTATTGATTTGAAAGTTTATGTCCATATAAAAAGCCTCATGCAAATGTTTACAGCAGCTTTATTCACAATCATCAAAACCTGTAAGCAACCAAGACGCCCTTCAATAGGTGACTGGCTAAACAAACTGTTGTACATCCAAATAATGAAACATTATTCAACAATAAAAAAGAATGCATTAGCCCTATCAAAATTCCAATGGCATTTTTCACAGAAGTAGAACAAATAATTCTAAAATTTGTATAGAACCACAAAAGACCCTGAATAGCCAAAGCAAACTTGAAAAAGAAGAACAAAGCCAGAGGTATCACACTCCCTGATTTCAAACTATACTACAAAGCTATAATAATCAAAACAGTATGGTACTGGCACAAAAACAGACACACAGATCAATGGAGCAGAAAAAAGAGCCCAGAAATAAATCCATACACATAGGGTCAATTAATTTACAACAAAGGAGGCAGGAATATACAATGGGGAAAGGACAGTCTCTTCAATAAATGGTGCTGGGAAAAGTGGACAGGCATGTGCAAAACAATGAAACCAGACAATTATCTTATACCATACACAGAAAGCAACTCAAAATGGATTAAAGACTTAAATGTAAGAACTGAAGCCATAAAACTCCTAGAAGAAAACACAGGCAGTAATCTCCTCGACATAGGTTTTAGTGATGTTTTTTAGATCTGACTCCAAAGGCAGGACAACAAAAGCAAAAATAAACAAATGAAACTACATTGAACTGAAAAGCTTCTGCACAGCAAAGAAAACCATCAACAAAACAAAAAGACAACTTACTGAATGGGAGGAGATATTTGCAAATTATATATCTGATGAGGCATTAATATCCAAAATATATAAAGTACTCATACAACTCACTAACAAAAAAACAAAAAATCCAATTAAAAAATGGACAGAGGATCTGAACAGACATCTTTTCAAAGACATACAGAAGGCCAAGAGGTACATGAAAAGATACTCAACATCATTAGTCACCAGGTAAATGCAAATCAAAACCACAATGAGATAACACCTCACACCTATCAGAATGGCTATTATCAAAAAGACAAAAAATAACAAGTGTTGATAAGGATGTGGAGAAAAAGGAACCCTTGTGTACTGTTGGTGGGAATGTAAATTGGTGCAGCCACTGTGGAAAACAGTATGGAGTTTCCTCAAAAAATTAAAAATAGAAATACCATATGACCTAGCAATCCCACTTCTGGGTATCTATCTGAAGAGAACAAAAACATTAATTCAAAAAGATATATGCACCCCCATGTTCACTACAGCATTATTTACAATAGCCAAAATATGGAAACAACCTAAGTGTCCAGTGACAGATGAATGGACAAAGGTGTGATATATATACACAATGGAATACTACTCAGCTGTAAAAAAGAATGAAATCTTGCCACTTGTGACAACATGGAAGGACCTTGAGAAAATTATGCTAAGCGAAATAAGTCAGACAGATAAAGACAAATACAGCATGATTTCACTTATAGTGGAATCCAAAAGACAAAACAAACAAAACAAAACAAAACCTGGAATCATAGATACAGAGAAGAGGGCAGGGAGATTGGGGAGGCAAAATGGGGGAAGGGGAGCAATACGTACAAACTTCCAGTTATAAAATAAATAAGTCATGGGGATGTAATGTACAACATGGAGAATACAGCAATAATATTGTAGTAACTTTGTACGATGATGGATGGTAATTAGATTTATTGTGGTGATCAGTTTGCAACGTATACAAATGTTGATTCACTATGTTGTACACATGAAACTAATATAATATTGTACGTCAATTATACTTCGATTAAACAAAAGAAGTTATCAAGCCACAAAAAGATATGAATGAATATTAAATGCATATTGCTAAATGAAAGAAGCCAGTCTGAAAAGGCTACATACTATATGATTCCAATTATATAACATTCCAGACAAGGCAAAACTATAGAGATGGTAAACAGATCAGCGGTTGCCAGGGGTTGGGGCTGGGGTAAGGATTAAATAAGTGAGGCACAGGGGGCTTTTTAGGACAGTGAAACTAAACTGGAAGAAACTATAATGGTGGATACATGACACTATATATGACTTTCAAAACCCATAGGACTTGACAGCACAAAGTGAACCTTAATGTATCCAAATTTTTTTTAAAAATCATTTTGGAGGTCAGGGATCCTGGGGTGAAACGCAGAAAATGACAAAAGAATCTACCTACATTACAAATGTGTGAAACAACCTCACTGGAGGTGGGATAAAAAGTGCTGACCTAAGTACCTTTGGAAATATGTGGAGCCTGCAAGACTGAAGGCAAAAGGAACCGCATGCAAGCGCTGTACTCCAGTTGATAATGCTGTTTCCCACGGGTGTGGGTTAACAACTCGGAAGCCACTAGACGTGCACACTGGGACTGAAGAATGAAGCCAATGCACGGCAGATGGCGAGGGCCAGGTCCCCACTGCTGGAGGAGGAGGTTCCAGACAAGCAAGGAGGAAGCTGGAATGCTCCATGTGGGAATGGATTCGAGCTGGAGACATCAATATGAACTCATGTTGACCTTAATATAGAGATGGTTACATTTAGAAACACACACACACACACAGGTAAGTATACACACAAATGTTTCCTTGCTCTGTCACCTAAGAGGGCCTAGAAGCAAGGACATACTAGTAGCAAGGACCACACTTAACACCCAGATCTTGGTTTCTAATACCATTCTCCAACACAAGGAACCAGGGCTCCCTCAGACATGGTTATTCTGGGACTGGGGCAGGAAATACACAAGATGAGCCCAGAGCATTTTGTAGGTGCCAGAAAACAAGAAAGTGTTCAAAAACACGAAAATAAAACACCCACGGGGATGGGGGTATGTCAAAGGGACACAGGAGCCAACCAAAAGAGCTCCAAGGGCCATGATTGGAATAATTTGAGCAACAAAATAAATAAAGTAGCATTGGATTATAATGCAAAGTACAAAATAAGTATCCATCAGTCCAAGTTGACACAAATAAATTGAATAAAAAAATAAATGGAGGAGAAGAGACAAATCTCCTCTGGAGAATTCCAAATAATTTAGGTGAATCCTCTGCCTGCAAGGAGGCAGAGCACAGCTGCCCTTCCCTGAGTGTGGGCTGTGCACAGTGACTGCTTCCACAGCGGACAGCGTGGCAGGGGGGAAGGACGAACGACAGTGGAGAAACTTGGCCAACAGGACCTCAGCCGGGTGCTCGAGGTTCACGCCAACAGTGACAGGTCATGTTGACGGCACGTACCCTCAAGATGCTGTGATGCAAAGGACACTTCACTTCTGTGGACTTCCTCCCCAAACCTGTAAAACCAGTCCAACCGTGGGGAAAACACCAGACACATCCAAATCAAGGGTCATTCCACAAAATATCTCATCAGTACTCCTCAAAACTACCAACGTCGTCAAAAGCAAGGAACACCCACAATGAGAAACGGTCACAGCCTTGAAGAGCCTGAGGAGACACGAGGACGACACATAATGTGGTACCCTAGACAGGACCCTAGAACAGAAACAGGACCTAAGCTCAAAACAAAGGAAATCTGAATAAAGGATGGACTGCAGTTAATAATAATGTACGGATATTGGTTCATTAATTGTGAAAAATGTGCTATAACTAATGTAAGATAATAATAGCGGAGACTGGGTGCGGGATAAATGGCATCTCTCTGTGCTATCTTCACGATTTTTTTGAGACTCTAATACTGTTCTAAAATAAAAATGTTTATTTTTTAAAAAGGCGTACTGGGAACTGAAATCAAAACTCTCTGAAAGGCTCACCCAGCCTCTGCCTCACTTCCCACTCTCTTCTCAACTGCCTGCAACGGGGCCTCGGGCCCCGCCCCCCACGGCGACTGCTGGTGTGAAGCTACTGGACAGTCTTCCTTGTTGTCATATCCGAGGGTCAAGTCCCAGTTTTCAGCTAAGCCCGCGTCACCCTCTTTGGCAGCACTTGAAATATGACTGCTCCCTCCTCTGGTAAACGCCTTTTTCAGTCCTTGAAGCCTCCTCGTTTTCTCTCCCCTACCCGACCTCCCAGCCCTGGAATGACTCCAGGCTACGTCCTGGGATGACCTCTTCTCTAATGCCACTCTTCCTCATCTAGGTGACCTCATGTAGTCTCACGGTTTTAAAAGCCAGCTACCTGCTGATCATTCCCAAATTTACATCTCCAGACAGGGCCTGTCACCTGAGCTCCAGATTCTTATATTCTGCTTCCCCTCTTAGTCTTCCTCATCTCAGTAAATGGCACCATCGTCAACCAGCTGCTCAGAACACCTAACACTCCCTTGTGACTCCTCTTTTGTCCCCTCACACCCCTATCCAGCTCATCAGCAGTTCAGGCAACTTCTACCTTCAAAAACATACCCAGAAGCTCTCACCGAGACAACAGTAAGAAAGCGCATCACTGCATCAGATGAAGTAACTTCCCTGCTTAAAACTTTCAGACAGCTTCCCACCACACTCAGAATAAAACCCAACCTCCTGAATGGAGTTGATAAGGCCTTACCTAATCCAGCCTCCAGGCCTCTCTGGCCTCAGCCTTCACACTACCTCACCGGGTCAGATCAAGTCACACTTCCTTTTTTTGCTGTTCTGGAGCGTGTCAAGCTCATTCCCAACTAGGTGCCTTTGCTCTCACTGGTCCCTTTGCCTGGAATGCTTTTCCTCCAGATCTCCATGTTGCTCACTCCATTTCTTTTTTTTTTTTTTTTAAGATTTTTTTTAATTTTTTCCTTTTTCTCCCCAAAGCCCCCCGTACATAGTTGTATATTCTTCGTTGTGGGTCCTTCTAGTTGTGGCATGTGGGACGCTGCCTCAGCGTGGTTTGATGAGCAGTGCCATGTCCGCGCCCAGGATTCAAACCAACGAAACACTGGGCCGCCTGCAGCAGAGCTCGCGAACTCAACCACTCGGCCACAGGGCCAGCCCCTGCTCAGTCCATTTCATTCAGGCCTCCGCTCAACTGTCAGTAGCTCTGACACCCCATTTAAACCGGGCCCACCACCCCACATCACTCTATCCCCTTACTCCAGGGGTTCCTAAACTTTCTTGGTTCACAGCACCCTTACCGCCTCCATAATTTTTTCAAGGTACCTCTAGGCCAAAAGACGTACGTAACAGTTCTGTTTTAGTTAGGGCCAAATAAATTACTAAGTACTTAAGTCCTAACAACTTAGTAGCAGTTTGAAAAAACACACATAGATAGAAAGAAAAAATAGGACTTCTATTTCATTTTAAATACCCACCATTACTTAATGAGATGTGTGTGCCTGTTGGGTACTGCACAACTTCTCAACCCTGGGACTCAGACTGGACACCACACACGATGCTCCGCATTGATCTGGGCGTGGTACTTGTTTTTGATCACAGGAGCCACCAAAAACCCAGCTTCACAAAGACAGGACGTCATCAAAAGGAATGCAGCACCGTCTAAGGTTGAAACTGTGAACTACCTCAAGCTAGAAATTCATCTGATGTTCCAACAGATGTCAGACAGTATCCGTGTTTACCTTCAAAATTGTAAACATCCCTCAGTGCCCCTGTGTGTTCAATGCAGAGCCCCAGGGTGCCTCAGCAAACAGTTTGGGAACCACAACCTGGCTACTTAAATTTTTCCTCTTAGTACTAACACCATTTGCTACTGAATCTTATACGTATTCATTGGTTTATTGGATGCTCTTTCCATGAAAATGTAAGCTTTACGAGGCAGGGACTTTGTCTTCTTTCTGCTATTTCCCAGGGACCTGGAACAGCACCTGGTGCATAGTAGGTTCACAATGTGTTAAATGCATGAAAGTTTCAGGAAACGTAAGCTGACATCTAACTCTACCATTATCTTCCTGTTTAACAAGATACTTCCTCTCTTTGGGTGTTAGTTTTTTCATCTATAAAGTAGGATCTTTAATATAAATATCTCATGGGGCTTTACAATATGCAAAAGCAAACTAAGGAATACCGGTTAGGAGCTCTGTTTCTGCATGTGAGCGCTTTCTAAGGACTCCTTCAGGATTTTGGTTTTGGGGGTAGTTCCTACCAACAGCCAGACTGAAAAGACATCTCCTGAAGACAAGTGGTTTTGTCCCTGTGGATTCAATTACGTCCATGAGTGGGCAACGTACTGAGTGGAAAATTGCCTTGCAGACCTACATCTTGTCAACGTCCTCACACCATCTCTCTCTGGACACGGTCCAGCAAGGACTGGAACATCTTCATTCATGACTCTATGTATGGAAACTTTAAAGGATGATTCGGGGGATTTCCAGCCACAGGGTAGTCTTCTCGGAATCTCTTCTTTCCTGAATCTGGCAGGAAGCTGGCTGTCAGCAGCTCTTCTACCAAGTTTACCATCACACAGCCCCACGCTTCCCTCTGTGGCCACAGCTTCCTGTCCCTCCTCCGCTCCTGCTTCCCTACTCCCACTCTGCTCTTTTTCCAACCTCAAACCTCCGATCCTTTGTCTCCCAATCTAATAGGTGATATCTGAGAATTTGCCTCTCTTCCCATGTCCTGTTACCAAGTCCGATAAATCCTCTCTCCTAAATATTTTTATACCTGAGCCCCTTCTCTATCCTTACTACCACGCCTTAGTTTAGGCCCTTAATATTTCTGGAAAGCACCTTCAATGACTTCTCTGCCTCCATTCTCACTCCCTCCGGCCCATTCTGCCAAGATCTAGAAGAAAGCACAAATCTGAACAGGTCATTCCTGCATGTAAAATCCTTCAATAACTTGCATCACCTTTGGAATAAAACCCAAACCTCTAAGTATTACATACAAGAACCTTTATAATTAGCCCCAGACTACCTTCCAGCCCCATCTCTCACCCCCCAATTCGGTCACACCAAAATTATTTATCTTTTTCGATGATGCCTCCTCACCCCACCCCTGATTCTGGGTGTATCCTGACCACCCCTCCATCCCACCTTCATGCAGTGAACTCCAAACGCATCCTTCAAGACTCGGCGCAGGAGTCGTCTCCTTCGACAGCCTTCTCTGGCCCTCTCCTCACAGTCTCATATACCCAGGGCATAGCGCATCAAGGCACTCCCCATAAAGGCAGTCTTTAGCCCTTTTCATTTGTCTCACATCTCTGGCTAGACCACATGCGTCTTGGAGCAGGGGATGATGTTTTTCTTCTGTGGCCCCCGGCTCACCATATATATGCAACATACCAGGTTGTCAGTAAACAAACACCGAACAAAGAGCCATAGAGCAGACACTCAGGTGTCAGTTCTGGGGGCCTTCTCGATGACCACCTTTCACGCCTACCATTGAAACCATTTCCGGTAAGAGCCTACAGAGTAGGTCAACCAGAGCAACAGCAGCAGCTCGATCTGGGTGCATAAGAGTGCAGAAGTGTTGTATTTTTCTTGCGAATTCTGTGCATTGCACTGCACATCCTACAAAAGCAAAACCCCTCTCCCATGCCTGGCTAAACAGATCACATTGAGGCTCCTTCCTTCGCCCACATGGCGGGAGAGCCTAGTACAGATCTGCAGTCCCTTAGCTGAAACCCTTGGGGCCAAGTGTATTTTGGAATTCAGAATTGGGGGAATTTTAGAAAGATGCTACATTATCTGTGGCAAATATTATACAACATCCTCAGCAGAGTCTGAGGCAACACCCACTAACCAAACACTCATATTTCCACAGTGCACTTCATGAGCCGTAAGACTCAGTGGGATACATAAAGGCTATAAATAGGATCGTGCAGTTCACACGAGGCTTCCCTGCCAAACTGAACTTGGACCAAACTTACACGCAAAGTTCTTTTCAGTCTTTAGAGATTCTAGGACTTCAGAACTGCTGATAAAGGACTGAGGATGGTAGTTAAGAGCATGGCCTGACATATCTATCTGCATTAGAAGGGATTGGAATATATGTCTGTGTACATACATAACACGTTTATAAATATACATATATACTTATATAGACACATACACCTACACATGGAAAAGTCTGGAAGAGATACACCAGATGTCAACAGTTGTCATTTCTCAGTGTAAGATTTCTTTTCCTTTTTGCTTATAGGTACTTTCAAAGTTCACTAAAATCAGATGTATTTTGTGTGTGTGTGTGTGTATATATATATATACACTATATATATACACTGATACTGATATATATAATACATATAGTGCTATATATATAGCACAGGCTTTGGCGGCAGTCTCAGGTTCCATTTCTGGCCCTGCCACTCACTACCTGTATGACCTTGAGCAAGTTTTCTAACTTCTCTAAGCTTCTGCTTCCTCAGCCAAGTAAAGATAACAGTATCTGCCTCATACGGTTGCTGCCTTCTTTTCCTACGGTTAGCTCGACGCTACCCCTCACTGCAAGACCAAAAAGTGCTCCAGAAGCTAAACCAGACCTGCTGAAGGCCCAGACCTACAAAACAATGACAGGAGGCAAGGCTTCGCTTTCAGTAGCTTGTAGATAGGCCTACCACCAACTGTGATGATGGAAATGTTCTATAACGGCACTGCCCAAAACAGTGGCCGCTAGCCACACTTGAATGCGTAAAATGTGGCTACAGTGAATGAGAAATTCAATTTTTTATTTTATTTACCTAAATTAAATTTAAATAGCCCCCTGTGGCCAGTGGCTATCATACTGGACAGTGCAGATCTAGATTTCGTTCTTTGTCTTCTACAAGAACCAACAGCCGTCACGGTCCAGTCTAAACGGAGCTGTCCAGCTCTGCCTGAGCCCAGGCCCCCACTGTCTACTGGGCATTGCTACAAGAGGTTCTGCGCACAGGTGGGTCCCAGAAATGGGTGGTTTGCCTTCTGGGCCCTTTCCCTGAGCTCTCCCTCCTGTCGCCAGCACTGTCATTCTCCCCATCAGCCACCTCTGCAATCCTGCCATTCGCTCACCTCTCTCCTTGGGCTTCCAGAGCAAGGCGGTCAGCAGTCTCTTCATTCTTACAGCTGCCTTCCTCCTGGCCATCCTCTCCTCACTTGTTACCTCAAGAGTCTCTCAACCAAGAGACCTTCCACTTCTCCCTATCCCATTTAGACTCTGGACTTGCCGGATTAAACTCTGATTTCATCTCTCCCTGATCTAAAACGTTCAGTATTACACCACTGCCTGCAGGTTAAGGTGCAAACTGGTTGAACTGGCACATGAGGCCCGCTCTCCCTCACCAATGCACCACCCAAAGACAGCCCGATCTAAACAGGTTCCCCACGCACGCCACCCTCACTCCTGCCTCCACATGACGTTCCTCCCACCTTCTGACTCCCTCTCCTTCAAAGCCCAGCCTCAACTCCTACGTCCTCCTTCTCGAAGCCTCCCCAACCACACCAGTCCTCGGCAGTCATTTCTCCGAATTCTGAAGGCCTTCTTGTCCATATAACTTGTTTGGCACTTTAAGAGAAATCAGAGTGCTTTGGAAAAAGCCTTGAGCTTTGGAATAAAATAGACCTGGCCAATTTACTGGTTCCATCCATTACCTCACATGAAACCTCAAGCAAATTACTTAATGTTTCCTCTTTTGTAAAATGAGGATAACACCACCAAACTTACAGCGAAGCCGAAAGGATAAACAGATGAAATTCTGAATGGGTCAAGAGCCTAGCACCATGCCTGGTCCACAGCCAGAACCCAGGACCTGTTAGTTCTTTTCCTTCTGCTCTAGCCCTAATCCTGCACTGCTTCGATGACAAGGACCACGACTGATGGAGGACCCTCTAACAGCCAGGTATTAAGTTAAGTGCTTCACGTGGTATTTCTTACTAGTGATCTCATTTTACAAAGAAAGTTATCGAGGCCCAGGGCAGATGGCAGACATACTCAAGGACACAGAGCCAAGCCAGTAAATGGCGCAGTTGATGCTGAAACCCAGATCTGCTTGACTCCAGCCTCCCCTTTCGCAAACATGGCCACAACACCCTCAGCACAAATATAAACTCCCAGGGGTAACTATGACTAGGACTGAGACCATCTGGATCACAAAGCAAAAGTACCACCATGGCCTCCACAGGATGTGTGGGTGTGGCTGTCACTGCTGGGTGGAGATCACGTCCTGTCCTTCCTGAGCATCTACTCGACTGGCCTAGGAGGAGGTGGGCCTTCTTATCTTCTCAGTCACCGGCTTTACATTCCATTTCCAGCACACTAGAAGAACCTGCAGAACTGTGTGAGCAAAACAGCTGAGAGTTCAAACTGGCAGGAGTAAGTGCGCTGGCTCCATGCTTATCGGCGACACCATAGTGTGTACACCCCTCTAGGGGGCCATCCCATGGGCTCCCGCAGTCTAAGACAGGACAACACAGACCAGGGAGAGATACGTTCAATTCACAGGGAGATAAACACATCCAGATCCAACTACCCAGAATCCAAGTCAGGCTGCGTTAACGATGACAATGATAGTAATATTATCATGGATAATATCAACAGCATATACTTAAGGCTTACTACATGCCAAGCATAGTTTTAATCACTTTACAGATATTTAACCTTCACAACTACTCCATGAGGTACGTGCTATTATTATTTGCACTTTACAGACCAGGAGACAAACACAGAGAGGGTAAGTAACTGGCCCCAGAACACACAGCTAATAAGTGGCACAGCCAGGATTCAAACCCAAGGAATCTGGGTGAAGAGTCTGTGTTCCTAACCAATAAACTACACTATCAGAAAAACATGGGGGGGGCCGGTCTGGTGGCACAGTGGTTAAGTGCACACATTCCACTTCGGTGGCCCGGGGTTCGCTGGTTCGGATCCCAGGTGCGGACATGGCACTGCTTGGCAAGCCATGCTGTGGTAGGCATCCCACATATAAAGTAGAGGAAGATGGGCACGGATGTTAGCTCAGGACCAGTCTTCCTCCGCAAAAAGAAGAGGATTGGCAGCAGATGTTAGTTCAGGGCTAATCTTCCTCAAAAAAAAGAAAAGAAAAGAAAAGAAAAACATGGGGTTCAGAAAGCATTTATGGCAGAGGAAATAATTTCATCACAAAGATGTGGCTTTATAGTACGCTCAGAAATAAGTAATAATAAGTAGTATAAATAAGTAGAAATGAAAAGTTTTGTTTGAGAAGCGCTGGAGGATACAAAAGAAGAGTGTAGGGGTTAGGGCTCAAGCATCACATTCAAACGGACAACTGATGTGTAGGCTCAAGTCTGTCACTGACCAGTGAGTGATCACAGGCATGTCACCGACCCTCTGGGCCTCAATCTGTCCAGCTGAGAAATGGACATCCTCCTACAGTACTTCTGTGGCACAGTGTGAGGCCCACAGAGCCACAGTAAGTGCCGAATAAATGCTAACTGCTAATAATAATAGTCACAACAGTAATACTTTTATTGATTAGTAATAAATTTGTATTACATGTATTAGGGCCAAACTGTAAGAACTGGAATGCCATGTGGAGTTTGGATCTTACTCTACGGCAAAGGGGAACTAAGTACACAGTACACAGTACATAAGGCAGGGAAATCTTTTTTTTTTTTAAAGATTGGCACCTGAGCTAACATCTGTTGCCAAGATTTTTGTCTTTGTTTCTTCTTCTCCCCAAAGCTCCCCAGTACATGGTTGTATATTCTAGTTGTAGGTCCTTCTGGCTCTGCTATGTGGGACACTGCCTTGGCATGGCTTGATGAGCAGTGCCATGTCCATGCCCAGGATCAGAATTGGCAAAACCCTGGGCCATTGAAGCAGAGCAGGTGAACTTAACGTCGTGGCCTCGGGGCCGGCCCCAGGCAGGGAGATCGTGAGAGAAGCCCGTAACACAGGGCACCCAGCACTAAAACGAACGGAAAGGATCAATTTCAGCCTGTCTACCACCGCAAATGGTTCTGCTACTTTCTTAAAAGACTAAATAACCATGCTTCTTAGTTTTCTTTTCTTTTTTAACATTTGCCACTCTCCCACGGCTTTTCAAAAGGTACCATAGATTTTGGTATTTAACATGGGCAGAGACATCTCCAAAACCACATCCTGTGCCCTGCAAACCTGTGAGTCCTGGACTCAAAATCCAGTCTGCACCTTGTGCAAATCCAACCTGGGTCAGTAAGACTAAATAGGACCAATTCAGCTTGCAAGGAGGAAGACTAGAGCGCAGTTACTCCACGGCAACAGGCTGTGGTGGGGTGGGCTATTGGAGAGATGATTTGACTTTTTCCTGCAGGCCCTCCCTTCACCGGGCCTTGTGTGAACTGTCTGTGGTCTGGTGATAAAGCTGAAAGAGAAGTGGGCAACAACAAATCAGGAAGGGGGAAGAAGCGCACAGGGTGCTCGGGGAGGAAGGGGTCAGGAGCTTAGGTGACCAAGTACTTCAGGCTACGAATCATACAGGCCACTCCGGTTCAAACAAAGACGACAGGCAGTTTTGGAGCACCTGCTGATGTACAAGGCTTTATGCTGGCCTTTGGGGAGGAGAGAGGATGCAAAATGCTGAGAGCAGCAAGCTCAAGCTTGTAAAAACGGAGCTGAATGAGCAGTCCCCAAAGAGGTGAAAAAGCCTAAGGCTTTATCCAGAAATAAAAAGCAGTCAAGTGTGAAGTAAGAGGAAAGGAAAGTGAGTTGTGGCAGCAAGCACTAGAGAGGGGGCCCACGCCAGGCTGTGCAGGACCTGAAGGCCATGCTGAGGCATCTGAACCTTCCTCTGTAGGCACCAGGCAGTGGTGCAACATTCAAGTTCACATACAAACTCGCAGCACATGATAAAAGTCATGTTCTCAGGAGATCCCTAGGGGAGAAGGAGACGTAAAGTTAGGAAGACTTGTAGAGACCGCTGCCCCAGTTCAGGTAAGAGGACTCCAACATGAACCACAGGGATTGAAAAAAACTTTTTTAATTTTCGAAAAATTTTAAAATTGCTGAAAAAGACTGGACAGAATTTGGTTATTAGACATAAGAGAAGAGAGAAGGGTCAAGGCTGACTGAGGTTGTCAGTGATGGCATTAACAGAAAAGAAACTGGAAGGAGGGAGGAGTAAAGAAGATAATGAGTGTAGTTAGTTGGCAGAAACCAGCCCAGGACAGACCATGAAGGGGGCAGCGAGTTTCTAAGCCCTAGGAGGTGGGCATCTGCAATTCCTAAATGCGCTTCCCAAACAAAAGCATCCCGAAACACCTGAGCCTTCCTTAAGTCCTCTGACCTTGTAGGAGGCAAACACTCCCATTTTACAGATGGAAGAGAGGAAAGTCAAGAGAACATGTCTAATACTGTACCAAGGTGCAATCATGAAAATAAAAATAATATCCAGGCCACTTAGAGATACATGGCGTTCAAATCCTCATCATTCATATCTGCCAGCCTCAGTTCACATGTGCATCGCTGGTAAAGTCTAGAAATTTGTTACAGAATATTTTAAGAAAGCAAGCATGCGAGTCAGCTGGCTTCTATGTTCCAACACTGTCTTTCCTCTAATAAATATTGATGCCTCCCTCTTCCTGAACCTTCCGTCCCGTAGGATTTTTCTGTGCAAAGCTGCACTTCTAATTGAACGTTTGTGGGTCACCTCTCTGCTCCAGACTCCCACTGCACCACAATTCCAAAATGAACAGTTTTCTGAAGGAAAGAAAAGTCTTCCGGGGGTTCTCCTGCTCTAGAAACAAATACAAGGTTAAATGGGACAAAGAGGGAAAATGGAGGAGGGAACAACGAAAGGAGGAAGAAAAATGAACACAGTTCTCTTTTGTTTAAAGAAACAAAGTGAGCCACATGAATTTGCTTAGGAGTCTGCAGAGCTTCCTACAAAGGTGAAAATATTGGGTGATGTTTCTACCCAGAGGATAAACACCTAGCAAAATGCATTTTCTCCAAGCTAAAGGGACATGTTGGTCACACAGATTTTACTTATTGAGAGGGAGAGAGAGGGAGGAGAGGGAGAGAGGATCGACCCAGGGGCTATTTTCCAGCATTCTCTCTGGCTTCTACCCTGGTAATAATCTAGGTTAGCCTTTATGCTACCCTGAGATATAAATAGCATTCATTTCCTTTCTCAGGCCAGATAGACTTTAATGCTTTGTTTCCTGGGTCCAGGGGAAAAAATACTCATAGCTCATCTCATTCTAAATTTGAGTTACTACAAAGCTGCCTCACTTTGAATCAACCATGGAATAAGAAAACCACTTCAAAAGACCAAAATGTGTTTGTTATTACCACTTTGTTAAATTAGCCCAGAAGAGCCCCAATGGGACTTCTGAGTAGCTGTTTCCTTTCTAACACATAGCCCAGAATCCTCCAGACACAGCTCCAGGTCTCTGCACGTGTCTGGCATGAAATGTGGGTGGGTGACCATTTTACACAATGACACGGGTGAGTACTGAGACCTACGCTGGATCCTCCAAGGGGGCCTTCTGGATAAGAGCACCTTCAGTTGCTAGATAGAAATAAGGAGGCATTTCTCCTGATATCTTTTTAAGGAAAGGAAAAGCTACACAATGAAGAGCAGTTAAATAAGTGAAGCCGCAGCAATGCCCCTACCCACAACAGCCACGGGTCTGAGACCCGGGCAAGGTCTCAGCAGCTCAAGAGGCCAAGAGAATCAGACGACTGGCTGCCACTCAACCAGGAGCATCACATCTCACTTCAGCATCACGACTGAGCTCCAAGACACCGGGCTGACCCTGAAGACGTGGTCTCCAGTCTCAAGCTAGCTGCATTTCACTTTTCTACCACAATCCCTGCCAAGCTTGGCCTGGCATCCCTGAATTCAGCAAAGACAAACCAAAAAAAGAAATGGACATTTTGGAGAGAAGCATCAAAGTGAGTTTCTCCCTTCTCCACCAAGGCAAAGGCGAGTGAAGATCAGATTCACCTTGCCCCCAAAATACCTAGTCCTTGATGGTGTTCTTACCCTTGGCTCACCCTACAAGGACCACCGCCCTGCTGGGCCAAGCCTACACTCTCTTATCTCTATTGACAGACTATAGCTCCTGGGGGAAGCTCTCTTCCTCCTGACATGTGTCACCAACAGTATTTTTAAGCAGTTTTTTGCCTCGAGCTGCTTCCCCAGGCTATTGGGAAGTGGATATTTTGATCATATGTATATGGGAAAAACCAAATCCACTACCTGTTTTCCATGGGACCTAGAATGTCGCGAATGCCCAGAGGAGGCCCAAAGGGTTCCTCCTACCTCTTGCAGAAGATGTCACTCTCCTTTGAGGCCAGAGCAACTCTGGAAACAGAGATGACCCAACCAGAACTGGGGGCTTGGTGCCATTTCTTACCAATTGTAACATGAGCAACTTAGCAATTAATAGAGCATCCCCACTTACTGTAGGTATTATAATGGGGACAAATCATTTCCAACTAGAAATAAACCCAAGACCTTGACAATAATTCCTCACCAGCATGTGGCTAGTTTCTGTTTTTGGAAAGGAGAGGAAAGGTTGTGAGACTGCCGCCCTTTATCACCCGGAGCAGATAACCGGCTCAGAGCCGCCCTGACCTCTCACAGGTCTCTCTCCGCTGAGGGAATGAAGTCCTCCCACAGCCTGGCTCGGCTGTGCTGGCCCAGAAGACAGAACCCACCCTTTCTGTGGCCACTGGACCGCCTGTCCTCTGTCGATCGTCTGCATTCTGGCAGCCTCTTTCGAAGGGGCAAGGAGAGGCCAGGTTCTTAACCTTAAACTTTCACCTGCCCCAGCACCACAGCCCAGAATGTCACGGAAACTGAAGCAAGAGCTGTCTCAAGATCAGCGCTTCAAGGGAGCTGAGATAAACCCACAAAAGATGCAAACGATCAGCCGCTCCGGCCACGTCTTGCAGTGGCCGCAGTGAAGGAGAAGCTCAAGCACTGAGGAAGTCCTCTGCTCGCTTCGCTTCCTCCCATTTTAAGAACTTGTGCAACACACTATTCCCCCCCGCCCCTCATAGTTTCCAAGCCGGGTAAGAGCAGGTGAAGTGCTGGGCCCCACTTACAGCTCCTCGACAGACGCTTCAGCTCCTGCAAGGCTGAGAAGGGGCACAACCAGGTCCTCGTGGTCATGCCAAAGCTCGCGCGTAACTGGAGCCGCATGGGCACACCCAGGAGAAAAGAATTCCAGGGAGCCCTTGCAGAAAACCTAGGAGCTGGTCAGAAAATACTGGTCTGCTGGTCCTCCCCAAGCACCAGACTGACCCAAATTTCAGCCCTGGGCCTCTCACTCTCCAAAAGACGACCTCCTGCTCAACAATTGGCCTTCTGTGCTGCACAACGTTATCCACCAAGGAGTGCCTGGAAAAAACCTAGTCCCTTTCACCTGTAACCTCATCCTGGCCTCTAGTCCCAGGGCAGATGGGGCTGTCCTAGTCTCCGGGTCGCGCACAGCCCGATCTATCATAGGGGCTGAGACTGACAAGAGAGCCAGCCAGCCCCAATACACACACCGTTCCTCACCCAAAGGAAGGCTCTGTCGTGGGGAGTGCACCTCCACACAAGCCAAACTCGGAAGGTCAGGACTTAAGAAACGGACTAAAGGTCAGGATAGAGAAAAAGGCTCAGAGAGGGGCAGCGACTGGCCCCAGGTCACACAGCGAGTCAAAATTAAGCTTTCCTACAGCCCCAGCCTCGAGATCCCAGAAAACCCCAGTGCCACCCGCCTGTCCTCATCACGCCCTGCTAAGGATAACCAACATCTCCAGAGAACTTCAGTCCCAGCGGCCCCGTCTCCATAGGGCCAAGACCTTGGTCTTTGCCCGTGCGACCACCGGCCAACCCGCAGACCCCGGCCGCCCGCGGCCCGGAGCCCCCGCCCGGCTCCCCCCGCCCGCCGGACCTGCAGAGTCGCGCTCCCGAGAGCCGGCGGCGGCGGACATTTCCCGGCCTGCTTCCTCAACCTCTTCATCACGCCGCCCGCGCCGCCCAGCCGGCTCCGCCCCCAGAGGGGCCCGCCCTCGCGTGCCACCTCCGCCAATCGAAGGCCGGTCTGCTCCACGGCCCCGCCCCCAAACAGAACGGAGCCCGCCCCTGCGACCTGGCCTCCTCCAATCCCCACAGCCCGTTCCGAGACGGATACCTGCCTCCGCCAATTCTGGCGCACCCCGGCCAGGTGCCTGGGGCCGAGTTCCAACCGTGGGGCGTGGGCAGCTGGGACTGCGGCTGGGTGCACCTGTATCGAGACAGCCACCGGAACTCGGGATCGGGGGTCGCAGGATCGAAGCCTGTGGCAGGAATAAAGAGGGAGTACTGAGCCACGGGCTTGAAGAGCCGTTGCGCCTCTGCGTGATTGTATGACCGGGAGCAAATCGCTCAGGCTCTCCGGAGAGTCTCCAAGCCTGTTCCTCTCGCGCACAGGGTGGGTCTGAGATTCAAATGCAATAGAAAGAATTAAAACGAAAGTGCCGTTCCAAGGTAGACTCGCGCCACTCCTCCGACCTTGTGGTAACTAGGTGTCAAAGTCTGCTTCAGATGTACGTTACCTCCTTAATCCTCACAACTAACTTTAGGAGGCAGGCAACTATTGTCCCATGGCAACTGCGCTCAGCGAGGTGGAGTCTAAGGTCACAGAGTGGGCACTTAAATAGACGTCAGTATAAGGTGTGGACTGGGGACTTTAACCACCCATAGTCTCCATCAGCAAGGCGCAAGCCACTCCAAATAAACACTCTAAGTAAAAGCAGAGTGCTTGCTACGAACTATACCTTCAAGACAAGTCCTCTGGTTTCCCTTTAACCAGATTGCCACTCCTCCTTTCTAGAAATTCTTGAGTCTCCTCTGCCTCTCACTCAAGCCCAGGTCTGTCTGACCCCCAACACTCGCTGTTAACTCTTGTGCAATGCTGCCTGCTCCCCTCATGGAACTGCATGAACCTGACCTAGCTGAACTGTATTTGCAAGGACATCATAAATGAGAAGCCTTGGGTTCCAGTCCTGACGATGACACTGCCAGACACAGCTCTTAAATTATTTACAGCATTGACATACTATTAACCCATACACGGCTGCATCTGATTCTCATAGAACCGTTGGAGTAGCAGACAAGGGAAGTTCATGTTTCCATTGTACAAATAATAAAGCCAAGGCCTGAAGAAATAAAATATATTATCCACATGCACATCCAGAATTGAGATCTCTGGATTCTGTGGGCTTTGGAGTCAGAACCTGGGGTTCCAGACCTGGTCCGATTACTTCAATAGATGAATGACCTTGGGTAAGTTACTTACTTTCTCTCTGTCAGGTTACTCATCTATAAAACAGGATACCTACTTTTTAGCATTGCTCAAAAGACTGAACAGGAGAACATGATTGTTGTGCATTATCTAGATAGCTTGAAAAATATCTGGCGCACAGTAGGTACTGAATGTTAGCTGATTCTTTTCTCTAATTGTGGTCTCTTGGCCAAGGCACGTCCACTCCCTGGCCTTTTGTGCCGCACATCATCATCCACCAAGGACTCAGTGGAAAAAACCTAGTTTCTTTGACTTATAACCTCATCCTGGACTTGAGTCCCTTCGTCTGTAAAATGCAAGGTTTGGGCTGGTGGATATCCAAGAGCTGGTCAGCTCTGAGAGTCCCCTCTCACCCAGTCCCCTCCCTGAGGAAGTCCACATCGTGACAACCACTCCGAGAAGCTGAGTTAGTGTGGTTAACCTGCTGGTTACCCCAAGTGTGGACCCCAGAAGGAAGAGCAGGTAAGGGGACAGACAGATACTTAAGCGTGAAAGAGAGATGTCATCCTTGACTCCTCTCTCTTCTTCATCCCCATAGTCAGGCACCAGGCTCTGTTCATCCATTCAACAAATATTGATTAAGTGCCTACTAGGTGCCAGGCACTGTTCTAACCACTGGGGTAAAGTTGTGAACAGAACCCTAACTCAGTGCCCCATGGTGCGTTCTCATCCGTTTGATCTCTCCCGTCCATCCTCTCTTCCTCATTCCCATCCCCAGGCCCTGGTCCAAGCCTCCTTTTCCACGCCTGAGCCACTGCAATGTGCTCCTGTCGATCTCCCTGCTCCAGGCTCTCCACTTCCGCGCCAGTTTGCCAGAGGAGCTTTCACAACGTGCAAATCCTGCCTTGTCATCCCTCAGTTTAAAATTCCTACAGCTCCCCACAAGCTACAGGGCAAAGTCCGAGTGCTTTGTTGGTTATTTAAGACCCTTTGTGAGCCGTCTGCTGGCCTCTCCCAGCTCAGCTCTTTCCACACCCTCCTACTACAGCAAGTTCAGGCCACCAAATGATCTGCTCTTCCCTCCAACTGCCCTTTTCCCCTTGTTGCTCACCTGGGAAAAAACTTAGTTATCCTAGTCTCGGCTTAAACATCACCTCCTTCATGAAGCCTTCCCTGAGCCATTTATATGTGACGGGTTGGCCTGAGTTTAGGAAGCCCTAGCGCAAAACTCAACAGCTCAGGCTCTGGAGGAGATGATCTAATTCTGTCCAGTCCTGGCTCTGTAGTTTACCAGCAAGGTACTCGAACAAGGCACTTAACCTCTCTGAGCCTCAGTTTCCTCATCTGTAAAATGGAGACATAGATAATGCCTGCCTTGTAAGCTTGTAAGGAAAAGGAGACAATGTGTGAAAAGAACAGTGTCTAACACACAATAAGTCAACCATGAATGCTAGCTAAGTTATGGGCCCTCTTATACAGAAGGAGTTAACATTTTCTGAGTTCCTACTATGTGCTAGGCACTTTTACATGTGTTATTTAATTCTTGCAACTCCTTGAGGATGATATTTTTTACATGAAGAAGAAGTCTACAAAACCAAGGTTCAGAGAGGTGAGGTGGTTTACCCAAAGTCACACAGCTAGGGTCCAGCAAAGATAACTTTCAAACACAAGGGGCTCTGTAGCTTCAAAGTCCATGCTCTTTGCTGTTGTTACTATTATTACCTCTCCTACAAATACTACTAATAATCATAAAATAAGTTCTCCTTATTAGTTTAAGATTTCGAGATAAATTTCCCCCTGCTTGTAGAATAAACCTTGAACCCCTTAACCAGGCATTCAAGGCTCTATAATCTTGTTTCTGCTTCCTTTCCCCATGTTCAGGCTCCATGGTGAGACCACGGCCAAAGGGAAGCCCGCCTCCACTCCTGCAGAGACGAGAGGTTAGCATGGAAGGAAACGAGTAATAGTGTTGGGTACAGCTCAGCCCCAGCACGTGGTGGCTTGAATTTGCATGTCCTACGGCTGATTCTCTGCTCTGTACAAACTCTTCTTATCCTGCCTGGCTGATCTTCCGATCTAAACAAATTCTGCCCTTGAGGCCACTGACCTCTCCCTGCTGGGCCAAAGCTGGACTATTTTCTCAGCCGCAGTGGGAACAGGGCAGGAGAGCCCATCTGATAGACTTTCCTTGGGTCTGGCTGTGGCTGGCAGAGGAGAGGAAAGCTGCAGACCCTGCTGACTCATAAGAGACATTGCATCAGAATCGCAGCCCACCCGTGCAGCCCTGCACAGAGCCAGGAGGGCAGAGGGGTCCTGCCGGAGTTACAACTCAGGTCCAGAGCCAGGAAAATCGAAAAGCAAACACCCTGCTTGGCTGGCGGCCTGGGGGCACTGTGGCTGCGTGCAAGTGACTTCGAGAGGGCACAGAAACTATGGCATGTGAGTCCAAAATGTGGAAAGTCAACTGGTGGTGGGTAGATTAGTGCCCGCTAACCCCACCACCCTCCAGGGAGCCTGGGGTCTTACCTACCTGGACAGGCCCTGGCGACTTCCTGGAGGAACATCCTGGTGTGTGAACCAAAGGGTAGCTGGAACATGAGGCTGAGCTCCGCCGTGTCCAGCTGGACGGTCACATCTGAGCCTGCAGAGAGGAGGCAGGAAATAAGCCCTTAGCCTCCAGGAGCAAAGCACTTAGCTGCATCTTAAGGCTGGAGTGCTCAGAATGGAGGGTCAGCAGCCCATCCTCCCAAAGCCCCTTCATCAATTCACTAAAAGCTGCTGCTGGGGCAATGAGGGAACCCTCTGTACCCTCGGCTCCAAATTAACGTCATCCTCACTCTACAGTGGGGGGTGGACCAAGGCCCTAAAAAGTCGGTAACACAATGCTGCTGAAAGAGAGCAAGGTCTCTGACCTGTAGTCTATCCCCCCAAGTGGAATGAAAGGCACACAGAGGCGGACGGGAGGGGCTGTCCATCTGTCAGTCTAGCTGACTGGGCCAGGCATGTGCTAGGCCCTGGGAATACCATGGTGAGGAGAACAGACGAGGCCTGTCTTCAGGGAGCTAGACCGCGGACAGTGTCTTGCTCAGAGCATAACCCCAGCATCCGCAGGCACATGGTGAGCACGCGCAAACAGGAGCTGAATTAATGAAGAGGTAGGAGTGAGCTAGCAGAGTGATCAAGAGTGTGGGCTCTAGAGTCTGGATGCTGAGTTTGAATCCAGTTTCCACCACTTACTAAAGTACTTAATTTCTCTGGGCCTCAGTTCCCTTGTCCATAAAATGGGGTCGAAGACAGGGATAACGTCATAGAGTTGTTGTGAGGAAAGCACCGTATGATGTGTGTAAAGGTCTCAGCATAGTGCCTGGCACAACATAATCATTGATTGAATAGCCACTTCTATTTTTTTTAAATTTTTTTGGTGAGGAAGACTGTCCATGAGCTAACATCTGTGCCAATCTTCCTCTATTTTATATGTGGGACAACACCATAGCATGGCTGATGAGTGGTGTGTGGGTCCACACCCGGGATCCAAACCAGTGAACCACAGGCCACTGAAGTGGAGTGCGTGAACTTAACCACTATGCCACCAGGCCAGCCCCTATTGTTATTATTATCAACTACTACTCCTACTACAGGCTAACAAAGAAGACAGACATTAAATAGGTCACTCTAAGGATCCTATAGGATCCTTACATCCCTGTGAGTGACAGAGAGCTGGCCAGGATGAGAAAAGGGAATGTGTATCAGTGAGATACAATTTCAGGAGTTGCACAATGGCTTTCTGGGAAAAATGAAATGTGACCTGAAGCCCTGAAGGATGAGCTGGCGAAGTGGAAAGAGGTGGGAAGGCATTCAGGAAGAGGGAGCAGCACATCAGGGGCTCCGTGCTGAGAACGGGTCACGTGTGGGGCGATGGAAGCAATCCACAGGATTCCCAGAGTGGCAGGAAGAGAGGGAGCTGAGGCTGGAGAGGGGGTGGCTCAGATCCTGCGGGGTCTTCCTCGCCACAGTAGGGATATCGGAGGGTGCTCTTACTTCCCACCATTCCTTTCTCTGCAGAACCTGTGCCCCCTGCCCCCGCTGGGACCCAGACTGAAACGACCACTCACCAAGAATGTAGAGTTCACCATCTGGGGACACTGTGGGGACGGAAAGAAAAAGGCCCTTAGCAAGTGAACACCCCAGCCCCAGCACCTTCCTGGCTCCCTTGCCCACCCCCAAAAGGGCAGAAATGACCTAGAAGGCCAGAGGAGAGGGACTCACGCCACCCAGCCCCCGGCGGCACCTTCTTCCAGCGTAAAATCCCGCGAGACAGGCACTATCTGGTCCAAAGAGACGTCGTCCCCAGTAATGGCCATCCTCCGGTGCGTGTACAGGAAGAGACTGAGGGCAGGAAGCACAGGTGAGGACAGGGTCTACTGGCCTCCCAAGGGCCCATCGTAGAGGCCTCAGGGTGCTCACACTCCCTCCTTGGTCCCTAGGGCTGTGCTGGTGTTGCCCAGCTGTGCACACTCCTCTTTCCCTCTCTGTTCATGGTGCCCATCAGAGACTGCAATTTTATGGATAGGTCATCAAAGCTGAACTTGTCTCATTTTGGGGAGCCCCTGCTTTGTTAGGAAAACACATGCTCTGTCCATTGCACACTCTAGCGCTGTGTGTGACAGGAACAGGGCAACCTGAGCCACCCCCTTCCCCTTCCTGAACCCCAGTTTCTCCACCTATAAAGTGAGGGCAGTGGATTAGAAAATGTCTAAGGCGCCTCCCTCCCAGCTCTGGGACCCTGGGGTTCACCTTCTGGCTATGAGACCTTTGACAAGTATTATTTATTTTCTCTCTGCTCCTGGGTAATACGTGGGCATTACTAGGCAGCATTTATTGAGCACTTTCTATGGGCTTCGTGGTGTTCTAAACACTTTACATGCAATAACTCACTTTAATCTGGACACATTCAGGTACAGAGGAGTGTAGCAACTTGCTCAAGATCATGTGGCTCGCAAGTAACAAAGCCTGGATCTGAACCTGGGCAGGCGGGCCACGAGGCTCAGGCTCTGGGCCAGTGCATCAAACTGCCTCTTCTCCAGTTGCTCCCTCATCATATTTTGAGGGTTATAGGAGCGAATACATATGAAGCGCTTAGAATATAGTCTTCAAAAAATATTAACCATCAATATTATATTTATTCTAGAAGACTCAGACTCTGCCCCGGAGAGATGTTTGAAGTCCAGCTGGAGGGTACAGTGAAGAATAACCCCATGGCCCAGGCAAAGACCAAACCCCTCACTTACGCGTGTTCCTGACCACCATGTTCCAGGCGGTAACGGACGAGTCCCAGGAGCCGGCTCTGCCTGCTGTCTCCCTCACACAGCATACCTTGCACCGCCTGCTGCTCAGGGTCAAGGGAAACCGAAACAAAACCGGAGGCCAGGCCTCTCCCAACCTAGCCTGCCCCTTTCCCGGTCCTCACCCACACAGATTTACTGTGTGACCTTGGGCAAGTGGCTTCCCCTCTCTGAGCCTTCCTCATCTGTGTAATGGGGATAATAATCCCCAACGTCACCAGGGGTTGGGAGGATCACTGAGTATTTACAGCACCTGGCAGAGGGTCCAATACTAAGTACTTAGTAAATACTGGTTTCTTTCTCCCCCTGATGGCACAGAGAGAGGGAGGAGAGCAGATAGACTTACAGACACCTCCCATTCCACTTCCCAAGCCCAGGCCAGGCGCTGGCCCTGGGAGCTCAGCACAGGGAAGGATATGATGATACAGTACTCCCCATCCGCCAGAGTCTCCTGGATGGCCACGGACTGGTCCATGCTGGCCCCTGCTGGGCGGACACACCCTGCAGGAGGGCAGATGGGAGCCCCCTTTGGTCAACGTCACCCAAGAGGTGATGGAGCTGCCTCAGAGGGCAGGGGCAGGGAGGAGGGCCTTTGTGCAGGGGAAAGTGCAGGACGCCTGATCCTCCTCCTCCTCCTCCTCCCTAGAAGGGGCCTTCTAGTTTCTAGGGAGAGGGGCCGACCCTTTGCCCCTGGTGGGATGTGGTTTGTTGTGCCGCCCTTTGTCTGGAAGGGAACCAGTCGTTCCTGAGTGGGGTCCAGTCTGCTTGTTGGAAGTGGGGTGCCTGGTCCCATAACTGTAGAGAGGGTCATGGTCCCATTGCTCCTGGGATGGGGCTCTGCCTCCCTTTTTGGGGAGCCACGTTAGTCCTGCTGGCGTCTCTCTGAGAGGTGTCAGTTGTGTGTGTCTGCGTGGGTTTGGGGGGAACATCCTGTTACTCCCAGGAAGGGAGGGTCTCATCCTGGATGAGGACCCCAGTCCTGTTCCTCTTTCCCCGGAGATGTGAAAAGCGTCCCATTGCTCCTTGGCTCTCACCCCCGCCCAGCAGGCCCAATTGCATCAGCCACAGGCCAGGGGATGTCCGGTTCTGACAGCCACAGGCTAGGGGGCCCAGCCCTCAGCTTGCCCACCCACTCTTGCCCAGCCCTGCCCTGGTTCCCAGCTCTGCACCTACTCCCAGCCCCCTGCCGTTGCCTCCTACCTCCTGAGCTGTCACCGCTGGGTGCACGGGACACTCCGGCCCTGGCCCGGCCAGTGACTACATTTCCCAGCAGCCCCTGCGCTGCATGATGGTCAGCCAGCCTGCAAGTCCCGGCATGCCTGCGCCAATCATGGGGGGGGGGTGGGGTCTCCTCGCCCCCATTAACTCCTTAGATCCTGGGGTGTTCCGGGCTCCTTATTCCAGAAAGGCTTTCCTAACGAATGCCTTAACTTCCACCCCCGGCCCTCTAAGTCATGGGGTCAGAGCTCCCCGCCCAGGGCCCCGGAAGGAAGATGGTCACGTCTGCCTTAAGGGGGAAAAATAATGCATTTTTGTTTTCTCCTCAATTCCATCCTCCACTCCTCTCACTCCAGACAGGCCAACTCTGGCCTCTGCTGGAATTCCTCCTCCTCAGATAACTATCCTGTCCTAGCTTAAAGGAGAACGACACTATGAAGAACCATCATTCCCATTTTCCGGGTGGAGAAACTGAGGCTCAGGTTAAACAAGTCGATCAAGGCTCTGCAGACACCAAGCGGCAAAACTGGGCCTCAGCTGGAAGTGTGCCTCCAACTTGTGTGCCGTGGACACTGCCTCACACTGCCATGTTTCCTCCCTCAGCCTCACGTGTGTGTGAATGACGTGTGAACGATGGGGAGCATCCGGTCCTGCCCGCCTCATGGGAACGCACTTGCACTTTGTAACGGGCGTGATGCTGTTCCTGTGCTGAGACCCAGTCCTCTCTCCTCCTCCTAGGGGAGCGGAGTGGACATGGGAGGGGGCCCCTCAGCTCTCACGGTAGCCTGAGGGTGCACTTTATTGTTCTCCAGCCCTTTCCCCTGATTCCCCTGGTCACGTGCCCTTGGGCAAGGCCTTCCTCCTTTTGGGCCTCAATTTCCCCATCTAGGATAAGGAAGTTGCTCTGGATGGGCAAAAAGGGCCAGCTCGGATAAGGGAGTGCAGGACGGGGCTCTCTCACACTGTCGGCCATTTCACAGAGCTGTAAGCCCCCAGAGGACAGAGGACAGGGCTGTGTCTTCCCCTCATCACTCCAGCACAGGTTCTGGCACACAGGTGGCCCTCAGACCTTGTTTATTGAATCACTGAATGAATGAATGATCTGAATGAATACACCTTCTCTCAAGCTTTGACGCAAACTGAAGGGTCAGTGCTGGGGAAGGAGCGACCGCTGTGACTTCTCCCCAGTGCCCCTTCCCTTTGCCTGAGCTGGGAGCTGCCGCCCTGATGGCCAGTCCAGCTCTGTACGTGTGAACCTCTTTCAGAAACAGAGCTCACCTTCTTCCCAATCTCCTTTTCCTGGAAATAGCCACGGCGCACATGGAGCTCAAGTTTATTTGAATTTGGTCTCAAAGTCATGTAGGGGATGAGGGGAGAGGGGATTCATTCAGATCTTTGGAGATAAAGGGGTGGGGGTCACTGCAGGAAAGCAGAGGAACCCTAACTCCAGCCCGCTCTTAATGTCAAAGGTTGGGGAGGAAGTTCTGGGAAGATGCATAGCTCTGGGCAATTCTTACAGGCGAAGAAACTGGCCCCGCAGGACTCTGGGGGGTCCTCCCAGTTGATGGGGCTCAGACAGGAGGTGGTTCTGTTTTTTCAGACAAACCTTAGCCTCTCTTTGAATTGGAGCTAGGGCCCTGCCCCCTGGAGGACACCATGTCAGGCCTCGGCCAAGAGCCATGGCCTTGATAAATCCTTTTCACTAAAGACAGAGCTACAGGAATCAGAGCTGGGGGCAGGCCTGGGGCTTGCCAGGCCTACGGGGTCTTCCTGGCTGCAGTTCCCTGATTCTCCTGGGCTCAGGTGGGGGAGCAGGAAGGGAAGGAGGGCAGAGTGGAGGAGCAGCAGCACAGCCCTGTCAGGGCCCAGGACAGGGAGCTGCTGGTGGCCCCTGGGGCTGCCCGGTTCAAGGGGAGATTCCCGTCCAGCTGGAGGCAGCTGCCTGAGGCCGAGGCTTGGCAGCACACCTGGTAGCAGGGCTGAGCCTTAGGCCCGTGACACCTGGGGATCCCTGCCATGCAGGCCTGGCTGCAGCCTGCAGTGTAACCTGGGCTGGATCATTTCCACTGCAGGAAGAGATGTGCCCATTCATCCTGCCCTTACCTCTCTCCCCGATTCGCAGGGGCAGAAAGTGTTAAGTGGGCCACGGGCTGAGCTGAACCTTCCTGGACTCCTCGCTCCCTCCCCACGAGGTCAGCCAGCTAGTCCCCAGAGATCATACAGGGCCATCAGAACAAGGGGCACATCATGGAGACTCAGAAAATTCCAGCTGCCACCTGGGATCTGGCCTCATGCAGGGCTGGGAGGGTCACGCAGGCCAGACCCCAGGCAGCCTGGCTCCCAGCAGGTCTAGCGCCAGCCAGATTCGGGGCTGACCCACTCTGTCCAGGCAGGCGGAGAAAGGCCTGCAGTACTGAGGGAGGACACCACCTCAACCTTGGAGCACTCCAGGGGCGCACCTCACAAAAGGCCAAGCCCTCAGGACACACGGTCACAGTTTTCTGTCCTTTGAAGCAGTCACTGCCTTGGCGGGAGAAGGTGGCACAGACTGTCCCCTAGAAGAGAAAGTGGAGAGCTCTGTCTAGACCAAGAGGGAGTGAATGCCGGACAGAGGCGAGGCTGGAGCCCCATCCTGTCTGTCCCGCTGGCCCCAGCCACCACACGTTGTCATTCCTGCCTCCACCTCCCAGAGCAGGCAGGTGTGAATGAGACAAGTTTCTCTTAGGGGCTGGCAGAGTGGTGGTCACCAGGGGGGGCAGTGGAAAGCAGCTTGTCCTCTGGGATGGTCAGGTGGCCCAGGCCTGGGAGCAGAGCAGGGCTGCCTGGGGAAGTGCTGTGACACCTCTGCTTGGGGATGATTCCTCTGCAAAGTCCCAGCCCCGGCCCCAAGGGAGGGCATCTTGTGTGCTATCACAGCCAGAAACTCTTCTGCCGCCGCTGTGGACAAGCACGGGAGCTTGCCCGGGCTCCCTTGGAGCCTGGCGGGGAGCACTGGCTAAGCTGCGCTGGGGATGTGGAGGGGCTTGGGAGGGGGAGTGTGGAAGGCACTGAAGGTAGAAAGCTCAGATTTGGGGAGTCGATGAGGAGGGGAGACCTCAAAGGTAAGGGTCAGCCTGACAAGGTTTAAAGGTCAGGGTGTTGACAGAGGTTGGGGGTTTGGTGAAAACTGAGCTCAGATGTGAGGGCCTCTAAAAGGGTGGGGTTCAGAGTTGGGGGTTACTGGGTGGGCAAGGCTCAGGGCTGGGGAGAGGTGGGGTGGGGCTCAAAGGTTACGGGGCCAATGGGAGCAGGAGTCAGAGTAGGGGGCAATGGAAGAGGGGTTCAGACTTGTGCGGCTGTCTCACCTGAGGCTGACCGCTGAGCGCCAGGCACAGTGGCGGCCACTGCAGGCCTGCAGAGAGCAGGGGCCTTGGCTGGGGTCTGCGTTGTTGGGCAGCAGGCAAGGGCTGGGACTGGTTTCATTTCCCCAGTCACAACTGAGGCTGCACCAGGCAGTGCAGTGGGAAGCATCGAGTTGAATCAGCAGAATAAAGAGAATGTGGGGGCCGCCCTGGTGGCGCATCGGTTAAGTGCACACGTTCCACTTCGGTGGCCTGGGGTTCACCGGTTCGGATCTCGGGTGCAGACATGGCACCGCTTGGCAAGCCATGCTGTGGTAGGCGTCCCACATATCAAGTAGAGGAAGATAGTAGCTCAGGGCCAGTCTTCCTCAGCAAAAAGAGGAGGATTGGCAGCAGATGTTAGCTCAGGGCTAATCTTCCTCAAAAAAAAAAAAAGAAAAAGAGAGAGAGAATGCGGAGGAGCCCAGAGGATGGCGGGACAGCCAGATCTCAACTTCCCCTGGCATCCTGAACACTGACTCCTCTCCCTCCTGCTTCAGTCTCTCTCATCAGCAGCCCTCCAGTGGTACTGCTCTCCACCCCTGGGGCAGCCCCTCATGGTAGCACCCCGCCTGGGCCCCATGGCAGCCCTTCCCCGCACCTCGCTGTGATGCTCCCTGGGCCTGCACACTGTCGTTGGTTGGAGAAGTTTGCCTCCTGGCAGCACACCTCTCCAAAGCAGCGGGAGCTATGGATATCTGAGGAGAGGGTTGGAACACTGTGGCCTCATTCCCCTGGGGGCAGGCTCTCTCCTCCTTCATATGCTGCTCACCTGGACAGGAGCAGGGGTCAGCTGACTTCTCACCAGGTTCTGGGCTACCAGTAAGACCAGCAGGAGGATAGGTAGGAGGAAAAGGAGAGAGGGAACCACTGTAGGGAGTAACCAGCTCAAGGGTCATAGGTCAAGGAAAGGTCATGCAGTGGTTAAGTGGTAGAGGTCATGAGGTCAGGGAAAAGGGGAAGTCCCAGGGTCCAGCAATAGTCATGGGTTAGAGTTGGTCACGGAGTCCAGGAAAGGCTGGGATTCCTGGGCTGAGGACAGCTACCTCAGGGCAAAGCAGCCCTATGGCTACCATTGGCCACACACATCTTCTGTGGAGGTGCTGCAGGAACCAGAGAGTGAGAAGGACCAGTCCGGGCAGGCCAGGGGAGGGCTGTGAACAGAGATCCCCATTATTGTACTACACAGATGAATCAACTGAGGCTGGGGAAAGGCAAGGTCAATCTGTAGGAAATACGGGATCCTGGGGCCGGACTTTTGCTTCCCACAAATCATACTGTCAGAATGATACTGAGGCAGCCACAAAGAGGCTTGCAGCCTGGTAACAGCCCCTCTGAGAGTGAATGTTGCTGTTGGCATGGCAACAGCAGCATCCCAGGCCCAAGGGGAGACAGAGCTGGAGCAGGTGCAGTGACAGGAAATAGACATCCGGTGCCTCTGATCTGGCCTCATTTGCCTCCCACATCAGAAGGTGCCGGGGCTGGGGGGTGGGGGTGATGGGCTTCCTCAGAGCCCAGGGCAGGGAAACTGCGGGTCACAGGGAGGGCCAGAAGTCAGGGCTTACCTTGTCCAGGCAATTCAGGGTTCAGACCCCACCCTGTTCCTAAATCAGAGCTGAGCCAAGGGCAGGAGGTAGCTCTCAGACCCGGGCTCTGCCTCCCCCAGGACTGAGGGATCAGACCTGTAAGGGTCTGCTCAAGCCCGGGTTCAGGTTTTCCCAAGCCAGGCGGAAAACTGCTGGAGATGAGAGAGTGGGGCATTATTCTCGTCTTCCTGCCCAACCCTGGGAGATGGAGCACAACCCAGCCCCCAAGGATCCCGGGGCTAAGGGCCTGTTTCCCTGTCCTCGTGGCTATAGTCTGCCGTCAGCTTTGGATCTGTCTCTCAAGTGACAGCTGCCAGGGACAGACTGGAGCTGGGACCCCCTCTCTCCTGGGCCTCTTCTGGGGTGGTCTTTAATGCATGCATGGGGCGGTGCTCAGGATCCAGGGTGCTGAGGCGAGGCAGGATAGGACCCCTTGGCAGTAAGGGCCACTTCTCTCTCCACCTTCTCCCCTCCTTACCACCAGGAGCCTCAGCTCCCCCATCGTTCCCCCACAACACTACATTCAAGAAGCAGTTCTCATCCAGTCAGCACTTCTCCAAGGCGACCTCAGTCTTTAAAGGTGCGTGGGTCAACAGAAGGGCCCCAAGGTTCTACCCAGGTCCCCGTGTCTTTGTGAAAGGAAGGGGCCACGCCTCCCGCACAAGCCCCTCTCCTTCCTCCCTGGTTTGGGTACATGAGGCTGGTGTGACAGCTCAGGAGTGTGAGGGGGCAAAACACTCAGCAGAATCAGAAAGCTGGCAAAGCCTGGAGGGTTACCTCCTGGTTGGTATTGGTTCTGGCTCCTTGCCCATCCACTTTAGTCTGTGCACCCCTCCATGACTCAGGAGAATATTCCCAGTATTCCCTGTGCCCCACCCCTCCCAGCTGTAGACCTACCGGCACACCTGAAGGTGCGGAGGGCAGCAAGCACGCTCGCGTAAGTCAGGAAGGCTACAGGTGCAGCCCCTGGAAGCTGGCGGCTGCCCCTCCTCCTCTGCAATCATTGGTCAGCCCTGGGACTTCCCTCTGATGTTGCTGCCACTGGGGACGCAAAGGGGCTACAGGCAAAAGAAGGAAGTACAGTGGATGTCCGTACTGTAGCCACAGAAAGAAAAGAAAGCCAATTGGCAGCTTGGGCAGATCGAAGGACCCCCATCCCAATGTCCCACTGGGTTGTGCCTTATTTGTGTAGATCAGAAACCTGCCAGGTGGCGAGGGCTCTCAGAAGAGATGAGAGGGAGGGGAGGCCAGTGTCCTCCAGAACCCTTCTGGAGTGGGAGGACGCTGGCTGACAGCGGAAAGGGTAGCGTGCGGGGAGAGGTTGCAGGCCCACTCCCACGATGAGAACTTTGAGGTGAAGCTGATGACAGGACCTGAAAGACGACGGGAGCGGTAGCTATCATCTCAAGGATAAAAAAACAACGCGGAGGGAGAACAACTCAGAACTCTGCCCCTTGCTTTCCCAGCCGTTGGTACCTTCAGGGTGCTCTCTCATAGAGCCTTCTGGCACAAGCTGACCCTGGGGAGGGGACAGAGGGAGACCAAAGGGAAGGGATGACTAGTTGAGGCTGGACATAGATGTATCCACTCTTGCTCAGAGGTGCAGAGTGAGGAGACTCCTGCTCCTGGGAGGTTCAGCCCAGGATCACCCTCTGGGTTCGGCAGCACCGATCTGGTGTCAATCCCAGGAACGACTCCCAGGACGCTTCCAGCTTCTCTGATGGGGCGGCTTTCCTCCCTGTCCTCGGCAGGAAGCGCCCTGGCAGAGGTTCTGACTCCCTGTCTAAAGGAGAGATTTGAAAGATTTTAAGATTCGGGAACCAAGGACAGACTTCTGGGGACTCATGAACTCCTAAAATCGTGTGCAGAATGTCTGTGCATGTATATCTTCCTGGGGAGATAGTCTACAGTTATCTTTATATTTCCAAAGGAACCTATGATCCTAAAAAGATCATCCTAAAAAGAATGACTGATCTAAGCCAAGAAAGAGCAACCCTCTCCTTGCCCAGCCTGGTCAAGGGGCTCAGCTGCCATCCTGTTTTCCCTGGAGCAGACGCCCTGAAGTCCAGGCTTGAAGGAGTCACCTCTGGGGAGAACCACTTCTGATGCGAGCTTGCTGGCACCTCACTAACAGCTCCGTGCCCCTCAGGGCTGGGTGGAGCTGGCCACACGGCTCTTCCTGCCTGCTGGGGAGGTTGTTACCGGTCCTCCTTACCTCTGGTTCTGCTCCCACCATCTCACCTTCACCTGATTCTCAAGGTTTGCAAAGTTAGCTGTGCCTAGCACACGAAATGCACTGAAAAGGCCCCGCGTTTCCGCCAAGGCCGTGCTGGTGCACAGTTCACAGGATGACTGGTTATCTGGCCAAGGGGGATGGCAGGACTCCTCAGAACCTGCTCCCACCTCCCCTCTACACTGTAAAAACCGGAAGCAGCTTCTTGGGATACTACATTAACCCTGCAGCCAGGTACCTACTTCTAGAGAGGGGGCAATGTGACGGCCGGAAAGCAGCAGGTGCATTCCTTGGGCACCTGGATGCTGCTGCTGCTCCCACAGGCAGGCTGGAGGGATGTCTCCCCCATCTCCCACTTCTGAGGCTTTAACTTTTCCCAAATGGCAATGTCTCCTTGCACTTTGGGCCGGCTTTTGGTAATCAGTGTTCCTAGTTGGCTCAATTAGGTTTAATTATCCACTCACTGCCTCAGAAGCTCAGGCCCTGGAGAGGTTGTCCAATTAGGGTTTTAAGTTAGTGGAGGAGCCAAAGCACACACAGACATGTGAGGTGTTGCCCCAGGGATAGGTTGAACCAGGAAGGAAAATACCAACCCAGAGGGAAGTGCCACGGGGAGAGGGGTGGTGAAACCTTACTGCCATGGAGATGACTAGGGCAACAGATAAGCGTGACGGGGAGGGCCAGGTCCTGAGTTGGAATCTTTACAAGTTGATACATTACAAACAAACAAACTGAAGGTCTGAGTGCTGAGGGGCAAAGGAGGCCTCTGGAGAAATTCTATTCTGGAACAGGCCCTGGCCTTCAGCTGACTGTGTCTGTGGGCAGATCAGTGCCTCCTTGGCTCTCTTAGCTTCCTCCATTTGGGATACCAGATTCAGATCCTGAGGCAGCTGCTTAACTCCACCCAAATCTTGGCTATCTGGGCTTGGAAAACACAAGAGTATTAGGCACTTCTCAGTTAAGCGGGGATCTTGTAGAAGAAACAGGCAGACAGGATCACCAAAGACTCTTGTTCTGAACTAGCAAGCGGCTGAAGTCACTGCTGGTCCTAGTTATATTGTGTGCCAGGCTGCTGAGGCTTGGGGAAGGGGTAGGGTGGCAGGCCCATTCCAAACAAGCTCAACTCTCTTCTCTATGCAAACAAAAAAGGCAAACCTTGGTGCCACAACTTTGTCCTTAGCAGAGGTCCCAGCTCACCCTACCCCTCGTTCCCTAGTATGTGTGTGAGTGGCTGACTCAACTAAGGGCAGGGCTTATCCTGGGGTGATGCTCATTTGAGGAAATGGCAGCAAATGGGGGTGGGGAAAGGTGTTCGGTCAGATTTACCTAACATAATACGTGTAACATAACAGGTGCTCATTGAACCTTAGTTGCTACTGAGGTTGACGAGAAAGAGGTAGGGAGATGTTAAGATCTAAAGGATTGAGTGAGTCCATAATCCTGGGCTTCAGAACAAGACATTCAGAACAAGGGCTGGTTTTATTTTCCGACAGAATCTTTTTTAATATAAAACAAAGATAAAACACATGTCGACCCTGCAATCTGCCAGCATGCCTTGTCTCTACAAGATGCATGCTAGACCAGAAGACTAAGTAGCAAAGAGTCTTTAGGAGCATTTGGTTGGGAGAAATAGAAAAAGCAGATCTTAAGGAAGGCTGGGCAAGCCCGAAAGCTGAGCTACATCCCTGACCACTACAGCAGTCCTTGTCTTTTCAGATCCTCGTACGTCTTCTTATTCACAACATTCCCACTGGAGTCTTCATATTCTTCCTAAAAGGGAAGGGGCACACTGTTAGCTATGCCTCCTGGGAGGAAGTCTGGAACTCTGGCTTGATTCCATGGCATTCGTCTAAGACAACCTTTCTCAACTGGGGTTCTGCAAGAGCATGAAGCCCTATTGCCCTAAGGCATCTGCTGTGTGTAGTCAACTCACTTCTCTGCTAGGCATCTAGAATGGTAGCTTATGACCCATGCTTGGGATATCTGAGAAAACAGTTCAGTCAAATCACGCTCTGTGTTTAAGATGAGGAACCCTGGTTGAGAAAGGCTGACCTAAGACAACAGTTTTCAAACGGTTCCCAAGAATCCTAGGTTTCTGCCCAAGAGGCCACTGTAGGGTTGAAAGGGAGGCCAAGAGGGCTGAGCTTCCCCTTTTCCAGAGCAATTCTGCTTTATTTTGTTTTATATATTAGAGTTCCACAATACAGGTTGAAAAGGACCTTGCTGCTAAAAAAGAAATACTGACAACCACTGACCCAAAGGACTGGGAGTTGCTACTATAAACTTCACATACATGTCATTCCTCATCCCTGAAATCTGCTATTTGGGATGACTATCTCAAGACCAACAAGGATGCCTCCCCATTCCACGAGAGGATCATCTCTCCTTAGATGCTCTTCTCAAAGGAGATCTAACATACAATACGGACTCTCAACTTCCTAGCTTATGAGTCCTCACGGCAGGACGAGACACTGGGTACTCCTGTTTACCACTTAAAAATTTCAATGGAAGAATACAACCTGTCTTAAGACACAGATTCAACCTCTAACACATTTAATATCATAAATAAGTTAGGCTTACATCAAGAGCCAGTCAAGAGCCACTTTATAGATATTGTCACATTATACTCGCTGCTATAGTCACGCATCACTTAACGACGGGGATACATTCTGAGAAATATGTCATTAGGCAACTCTGCCGTTATGTGAACATCACAGAGTGTACCCAAAGAAACCTAGATGGTATAGCCTACTACACACCTAGCCCGTGTGTACTAATCTTATGGGACCACCGTCACACATGTGGTCCACTGTTGACTGAAATGTCACTATGTGGTGCATGACTGTACAGTGAACCAGGAACCATCTTTCATGTCCCTTCTACACGGTGAGGGAGCTCTGTCACTGGCACTATTCCCGACGCTACGCCAGCACCCACCTCAGTGTCAGGTTGCCATCGTTCTGAAGCCTTCTGCAGTTTCAGCTTAGCCCACACTGCGGGAGGAGAAATGAGCAGGAATCAGGACTGCCCAAGTATCTACTGGGTACACGGTGTTACATCACAGCCCTCATTAGGATCCCCCGGATGACCCTGCCCTTGAGACTTGTGCCTGCCCCAAACTGGAATTTTAGTTCTGGACCACCTGTAGACAAAACCCCTTTCACTGCAAAATTTATCATAATCTTTGCATTGCTATAAAAGTTGGATCAAATATAATCAAAGAACTCTTAGAAGAAAGAACTGACACTCTTCAAAAAAGAAATTAATGTGGTATGACCTATGGGAATTATGGGAGACAGTGACCTTATTACCTTAAAGTTCATTATAGAAGAGAAAGAAAACACTAGACGTTATAAAATATATTTATTTAAAGTCTAGTGCACATATTTCAAAAACTTCAGAGAAAAAAAAAAAGGATGAAATATCACGGCCAAAGAGTCTAAAGGTAAGATGGCTCAACAAACACTGGAGACATTAAAACAAGAATCCTGACAGTGCAGTAACAAATTATCCCAATGAAGATGAATAGGGGAAGACATTTACAGATACCACATCTTCAGAGGGAGTGATCAGACACGTACACAAGACAGGACAGATATAGAATCAGGGAAAGCATGATTTAAATCTCTAAGAATGGTGTCAGGAAGGTACACTCTCAGAACAAAGTGTGACATGGCGCAGACAAGACAGGTCTGCTGAGAGAGAGATGACAAAATATTAATAGACGGTGAGAAGGCAGAACCACTTGATTCCTATATGTGTCCATGTTTCCTATCAAGCAGAACAATCTCCAAACTTGACAAGACTAGAAGAAGTATCCTATAAAGAAAGTTGAAACCTAAGATGGGGAGGAAATAGTGAATGAGACAATATATCAAAAAGTGCTTAGCTCTGTGCCTGGCGTAAAGATGCTCAACTAATCATCTTTTCCTCCTTGCTGATTGTTTGAAATTAGCTGAAGCCTTCAGGCCCAGATAATATGCACATCACGAAGGAATGGAGAATTTATCCTGTACTACTATATGCCAGGGCAGGGCCTTGTCATATTCTTTGTCCGAGCCATTCAGGAACCCAACCCACAGTGGTACTAAAATACTGGAAATCTGAAATGCTGTCATGATTTTCTTAAAGACAAAAACGGATGTAGGAGATTGTGGAGCAGTAAGGGAGGAGTCACTGTTCAGAGGGATCTGAACACAGTTAGAAAAGCATGGGATCACCTCTGGGTGCCAGTGTGAGTTCACTAAGAATACGTGAAGCAAACTAACTGAATTTTCTGTTTTTCATGGGATAGATGACCCGAGAAAAAGCCAGAGACACAGGACATCAGAATTTTAGCAAAGCAACTGTTTTCATAGGCAATGTCCCTAGAGTTTATTAAAACATTTAAATCTCTTATGCTATTATTATAAACCAGATGGTGATATCTGAACTTCACCAGTTAGGCAGATTTATACCTACTATTAGTCAATTGTGACCAACCATCTAAATGGAGATCTCTGGTGGCAATTCCACAGGGCTCTTTCTTAGCTGTCTTTTGTTCAACTTTTTTTAAAAAAAATCTTAAGTCTGGAACAATGGAATAATTAACATAATAAATTGAAAAGTGAGAGCCTTCATTAAAAAAAAAAAATTCTACTGTAACTTAAATGACAGGACTGAATCCCTCCCTCCTGGCTAAAAACTCCTGAAGAAAAACTTCAACAGAATGACTCAAACCAAGACCAGTGAACCCAGCGCACCGGCTGTGCCAACGGTCACTTCCCTACCCCCTCCCTTATTAGGGAACATGTCTTCCCCATGAGTTCTGGAGGGAGCAGTGTGATCTAACAAGTAAGTACATTTGCCACCAGCTACTGGAGAGACAGCTGACTGGACCGCAGGTGGGGCCTGACCCAGCCGCGCCTACCTACTGTCTGTCCCAGGGATTAGAAACTGGGACATGGAGAGACTGAATGAGCTGGATGGCGGCAGGCTCTGAAAACCGAACAGGGCTTACAGAGCAAGGGCTACAGCTGCCTTGGTGGTGAGCTAAGGTTAAGAGAGAAGACGCAAGGAAGTGGAGAAGGCACATGTATAGAAAGAAGAAAGGCTGGGTACGCATGTTCTTGCAAAGAGGATGGAGAGCATGGAGCTAGTTTTAATAGACTCTCTTCCTTATAAATAAAAATCCCCCAGGGTGTCTACTTTGGATGCTGTAAAAAAAAAAAAAAGAAGCACAATATAGGTTTAATAAAAAGGAATTATACCAACAGGAAATGAAGAAAAACTGCAGAAACTGTACAGAACAGTATAATTAACTTCAATTCAACAATTAATCGATGTTTACTGTAATCACGGAGATACATCAGACAAAGCTGTCAGCATCCTATAGGAGTCACTATGAATATCTACCTGTTCCTGAAAGTCTGAACGGAAGCCAGAGTTAATCTAAGATACTTAAAAGGAGGAATAATGCCTGGAAAAAACAAGGGGCAGGGGATGTGATGATAAATTTGTAGTAAACCTACAAATGGTCTATTGAGGGTGGAGAAAAAAAATGAAAAAAGAAAGTGATATTGAGATGGAAGTAAAACTATAAATGTTATGTAGAGAACCTAAAAATATCAAGGGAAGTCGTGATGGATGGAAATGATACAATAAATCAAGTACAATAATAAAAACAGGCATATGAAAGAAACTGATTAAACTAGACATCTGAGTAAGGAGATAAATTCTGAAAATAATAAGGATAATAGAATCATGAACCTGCCAACAATATTCTAGAAAAAAATAAAAATTATCTAAAAGTCTCTGTATGGCTACTCGTATTATGAGAGTAGGAAACAAGTATCAAGTTTACAGTGTTTCAGACCATCAATATTTATCTCCTGTAAATAATTCAACCAAATAATATATATTAATAATAATAGAACTTAGAAGAAATAAACTATTAGTTGAAATGTTAAAGTTAGAAATATTACAAAAATACCCAAATAAAAGGAAGAGATTCAAGTCTACTATATAATCCATGTAAATGAGAATCTAACAAAAAACAAGATAACCTTTCTAGCAAAGAAGTTAAATACAAATAGATCTGTTAATACACTGAGTGTAAAAGGCTTAATACCCATATACAATGATGAGTATTGACGACTGGGGTAAAAGCCCACAATTGCTGCCCTTTTTTTTTTTTTTCAGGTGAGGAAGATTGGCCCGGAGCTAACCTCTCTTGCCAATCTTCCTCTTTTTGCTTGAGGAAGACTGCTGTTGAGCTAAGATCTATGCCAATCTTCCTCTCTTTTGTATGTGGGATGCTGCCACAGCATGGCTTGCTGAGCAGTGTGTAGGTCTGCATCCAGGATTTGAACCTGCAAACCCTGGGCTGCTAAAGCAGAGCATACAAACTTAACTGCTACACCACTCGGCCAGCCCTCCAAAATTCTGATAATTGAGGAAATAGTCAAGTCTATCACAATAGAACAAATAAGTTATATAAGGAATTTCAAAAGGAAAATGGGAGTGATCAATAAGGTTACACGAAAATATTGACTTTATGTGGTTTAAACAACACGAAATACAGACAAAACTGACAGAAATGCAAGAGACAAAATTTAATTATAACTGGAAATGTCAACATGTCCCTATTAGAATTCAAAATGAATAGATCTAAGTATGAAATTAAGGACCTGAACACTCTAAGATTGAACAGCCTCCAGGTGGAGACAAGCCCTTCTTTTCAGGTGTGCAGAAATCTTTAACAAATCGCTGACTATACACTTGGACACAAAGACAGAAATGTTCTAAAGGAAGAAATTCTGCATCCTGTTGCATGGGCCAAGAAAAATAGGAATAAATAAAATGGAGTTAAAAGACGTTCAATCAATTAGAATTAAAAGTACTCTTTTAAATAATTTCTGAATTATTTTTAAAAATTCAGAGATAACAGCTTTAATAAATAAAGCTTTAAATATAACATGTCAGCAATGGATCTTCCCAATGGTTCCTAACAGAATCACATCTAGTTCTAAATGCCTGTATTAGAAAGGATAAAGAGAAGCAAGTTCTTGACTAAAAGACTTAAGGAATAAAGAAACAAGATCACAGAAAATATTAATAGGAAAAAGGAAATAATAAAACAGAACAGAAATAAAGCACTTAGTTTCCTATTTTGTCATAATACATCAGGGAATTATATGGGTTATCAACTAAAGAATCTTCTCAGAGTGGTCCCTTTACATGAAGAAGTAATCTCTATTGAAATATAAACAGTTTCAAATGACAAAAGAGAATGTAGCATGTAATCCATGCATTTTATGTCATAAATATGGTTTTGATCCCTAAATTTGACAAGTGTCTCAAAGGAAAACAAGCAGCACATCTTTATGAACATATATACACAACTTCTAAACAAAATCCTAACAGGATAAATAATTGCATTAAAAGAATATCTGCCACCCAGCGCAAAATAATCCAGGAACACTGTTTTAGCCAATGCCTAATAAAAGAAAAACTGCTAAGAACGTTGTCATCTTTCTTTTTTGGAACGTGAGAATGAAATCACTAGCCAATCTTAAAATGAGTGTAGATGCACAAGCATCGTTCCTTTTAGAAGCAGCATCCAGGCGAGGATGATCCATCACCTGCTTCTATTTAACGTAAGACTTGGGGGCAACACCTAGGATAACTGTCCACGAAGAAAAGCAAGCACATGGAACAAAATTAATAAAAATACTACCTTTGTTTTTGCAGTTGGCATGATTCTAAGCCTAAAAATGATGTAAATAGATCAATCTCAAGGTAGTAATAAATCAACTCAGACAAATTGCAGGACATAAGAAAATACACAAAAAAATACACAAAAAACGAACTGTGATCTATTTAGTAGTGGTATACAGCTAGAAAATACATCTAAAAATGAGACTGCATTCAAAATGCAGCAGTATGATTCTATGAAATTTTGTTACTATTTTAATTTCCTCCAAACAAAGTAAAGGGCAAAAATGAAAGGTAAAGAAGCTAGTTGGATAATCTGATTACGACAGAATTCTGATTGCAAAAATTGTATGATCCTGACTTATAAATGAATAAAAAAAGACAAGAAAGCAAGAAGGAGTTGCCAAAGCTGATGGCACAGAAAACCCTCACTGAAAGAGTCCCAGAAGCCCCGGGCTAAGTCAGGGTCAGGGAGCTCTTTAGAGTTGGGAGCCAAAGGAGTCAGCTGATCCAGCAGCTGAGTGGTGTGACGGGCACACCTGAGATGGAGTGCCTGAAATTTCAAATGAAGCAGTAAAATTCCTTTCCTCTCAGTCTAACCGGTTCAAAGTGAAAACATGACAGAGAAGAGATAAACCAGAAAGGAAATAGAAAGCCTTCAAGGAAGATGCTCAAGGCAGAAAAAGCGACCGGCGCCAGGCACAGAGGAAGCCTGACTGAGGCCCCTGGTGCTGTCAGCACACTCCCGGCAGGCACCCACTGCGCTCTCTCCCCAAGAGATATTCTGCAGCCGTGTTTCTGTGTATCTGCCCTGGCACCTCAGAAATACGCTGACTGAGACCATTTCTATTTTTCCTTCATATGTGCAGTTCTCAACACACTAAAATCAATTTGGGAAAATACACATACACCCACTCACTCAAAATCTTGCACACAGGGGAGTTCACAGACCCCGCTGAAAAGCCCTGTTTGACTCAGCACAGGGCTCTTCTCAAGAGGGAAACAATCAGTACTGCTGACTCACGCCCCTAAATAATACAGTGCCCGTATGACTGTACTAGTTTTTACATCTCCACAAACGCTGCTCTAGGCCTGGATGCAGCAGGGTGCTGGGACAGGGAGCTGTAGGGGTGGTCACTTGGTCTGGCCAAGGGAATAAAGCAAGGTTACTTACAGGAAACAGCATCTTCAATCTGTGTCACATTAGCAAAGTGGGCCGTGTTTGGGATGCCCAAACACCTCATGCCATGAGCGTGACGCCATTCCTGGGAGGAGAGAAGCAGGAGGACAATGTGAGCAACTGAACACAGAGCACTAACTCCACTCTGCTCATCAACCCTAATCTGACCCTTTGCAAAAGACTCCACGGAAAGGCAGCAATCCTTTGTGGTTTCTGTTTGTAAACAGCTGGCTGTGACCCACAAGAGGCAGTTACTTTAAAGCAGCACTGCGCTGTTCGCCTCGCTGGGCTGGTTTATAAAACCCAGATTCTAATCAGGAGTCCTCCAGACAAAACCTCTGTCAGGACCACAGCAAAGCACCACAGCTCTAACCAACCAGTCACCTCCCACACACCCCCACCCACCCCCAGCTTGAGTGTTACTCATGGCAGGCCACGGTCATCTCTGTAAGTAACGGAGAACACTGTTCATCAGGTATAGGCAAGGATGTGAGAGAGAGATGCTGACACAATGACAGTTCTGGCTCAGGGACGGCAAATGGCGTGAGCTTTATCCTGGATGCCAAGTCTAATTCACTGGAGGTGGTGTTGAGAAAGGTTCAGAGACCGCTCAGGGGCTCAGCAGAAAAGAGCCAGGATCAGATAGTAATATGTATGTCTGAGGGAAGGAGAGAGGAGTTCACATAAATTCTCCATCCTTGGGCTAACAAGTCTTTTCCATTCTGTAAAATTTCTTTCCAAGGGGGCCGGCCCGGGGGCCGAGCGGTTAAGTTTGCACGCTCTGATTCGGTGGCCCAGGGTTTCGCTGGTGCGGATCCTGGGCGCAGACATGGCACTGCTCATCAGGCCACGCTGAAGCAGCGTCCCACATGCCACAACTAGTAGGACCCACGACTGAAATATACAACTATGTACTGGGGGGATTTGGGGAGAAAAAGCAGGACAAAAAAAAAAAGATTGGCAACAGCCATTAGCTCAGGTGCCAATCTTTAAAAAAAAATTTCCTCCCAAGTACCAGGAATTAAAGGCAGAAATAAAACAAGGCTAAATCTGCTTACTGGAGCACCACCCAGATAATGCCTAGACTCGAGGAACAGCTTGCTGAATGTTATCCCCTTAGTTTCTTTTTTCCAAAGAGGTAAAGGCCATTTATGAGGTGGGCAGCCCCTTCTTTGGTCCTGTGTACTAGCAATGGGGTAAGAAATGACCAAGGAGCCAGGGACTGGTCTAAGATGCTGGCAGAAAGACAAAAAGAGAGAAGTACAAGAACAAGCAAGAAGAAAATGGAAACGAGGCTCAAACAGCAGCATGGCGGGATGCCTCCAGACACGGTCTCCGGTGTGCCTCAAGGCTAGTGCCAAAGCCCAATGCCATATGCTTGACTTGAGACCCACTCCTTCTCTGATTCTCTTAAGCTCTGGACACTACCAGTCCTCTCAAGCTGCTCCCATCCTCTTTTCTAGAAGACTCATGTTTCACACTTCAGTTTCCAGGAGAAACGATTCTGAACTCCTTACAGCAAAGTGCCGCTGGAAGGCCTTGGGACCGCGGTAGGTGTAGTTTCCACAAATCTCACAGTTGTAGTTGATATTCAGGCCATGAAGCTTATACAACCAGTAGGGAATGGGCTAAAAGAAATCAGATAACATTAGACTAGCGTCTGCAGCTGCTTGCAACAGGGAATGGGGAGAAAGACAGCCGCGCTGGGCCTGACCTTGCCATCCCAGCCAAGCGGCAGGTTCTTGGGGTTGTAGATGATCTCGTTCTCTTCATCTTCACTCTCACTCTCACTGATCTGCTCTTCCTCCTCCTCTTCTCGCTCTTCTCCTGTCCTTGCCTGCTTGCGCTGCACATTTTCGTGAGTGAGATGTCGCTGTTCCTAAGTCAGGTCCATAAATGAAAAAGGGAAGTCAGAGAGAAGCAGTGCAGAACAAGAAGAGAAATTTCCCATTTTCCCATAACCCTTGCTGACCCCTCACTTCCAAGGATAAGGCTTGCTTTCTTGTAGAATAAAAGGGAATTCCTGCCTTCATATTAGAGTTCCTTATCAGCCGGCCCTCCCTGATGCTGAAGGAAAAAGTCACAGGTTTTATGTCACTTGCCTAAATTACTCATCTGAGGCCACAGACTATCACAGAACAAGAGAAAACCAAGTCTTCTCTCCTCTGTCTCTAAAACAGAGACAGCCTCAGTCGTCTCTGAAACAGTGCTTTCTCCTCCTTCCCCCAGTCATTGCCCTCACCAAGACGACAACTTTCTCACTCGCCCTGAGTATCTCCTCATTCCAGGCCAGCTTCCATTTTGTTCCTGGATTTATCTGCTTAAAAAAATCAATCTAATGGTACACTCTGCTTAAAAGACTTTTATTGGCTTTTACTATTTAAAGGCCGAAATCCCAAATTCCAACATAACTCTCCCAATTTTTCTCTGACTCAACTCCCTCCCTCACAAGGCACATTCCACACACACTGAATTTCTCATTTCCTTTCATAATATTTTACCTTTGTGCTTGCCATTTCCTTTACTTGGAACATTCTTTCTCCCTCTTTCTACTTATGAAACTCCATCTCAATGTATTATGGCATAGATCACATTATTCCACAGCTATTTGTCTCTTCCAACCACAAAGTAGGTTTTTCAAGGGCAAGAGGCTGTGCCATATTCACCACAACATCCAAAGATTCCAATAAATGGTGAAATAACGGTAAAAATCCTATCAGCAAATAATGAGAGCAACTTCTGGAAACTACTTTGGCTGGAATTCCAAGGAGAATGGTGCCACCTCCTGGAGGGAAAGCCAAATGCTCTCAAAGGAGGGAGAAAGTAACCGGGTACACTGTATGTCTAGGGCACAAATTAGCCTCCAGTTAGCTTAGGCAGACTGGCAACTCAGACTGCTGCCCACACCAGCAGAGCCCAAGCCCACCGTGAAGAATACCAGCATCCCCAGCGTCCAATATGTGGCTAGCCTTTTACTGAAAGCAGTTGTAATAGAAGGAGCCAACAGGTGACTCTTAATTTTATAGCTATTACATCCATACTGCACAAAGCAGACACGATTAGGAAGGCTGGTCTATGGTAGGACTCCCAGGGACAGGGACCATCTTTACGTGAGCGCTGCCCTTTCTTCCACCTTCTCTTCCCTGAAAGAGAACTATTTTCCTCCTACTCCTCCCCCTACTTTCTCCGAGATAAGCATCTGGGTCTGGTTCGGCCTTTTGCCACTCCCAAACCATCCTTCAGCTCCTTCTTGAAAGTATATTCAAGGAGCAGCGCACAGCCAGCTTTGCACTACTAACATTCCAGCCCTAATAAGTTCTCACAACTTTGTGAACATGTGAGCAACGCCTTTCCATAATAAGTCATCCTGAAAAGCCACTGTGAGTAGCCTTTCCCTTACTTGCCCTTTGAGTGTCCACTTCTCAGGTCACCTCCTGGGTATATTCCAGAGCTAGGCAAAGAACCTGCACCATTCTGAATACTATATTGAGAGGGGAGCCTATTCTCTCTGCCTGGCCTCTTAGGGTTGGGCAACCTTGGGAATATCACCTGACAACAGACACCTAAGAACAGAACAGGACCTCACTGAAGGGCCAAGTAGCCTGAAAAGCTGAACTCATTTAACACCTACCCTTCCTCTTTTGATTCTAAAAAAAAAATCCTCTAAGATCATATTTCTCCGACTCCCACACCTTGTAGCATTTACAGCCAGAGCAGAGTCAGTTACTCACCCCAAGAATCTCTACATATTCATAGATCTGGGCTTCTAGGAAGGCAATGTCTTTGTTCCTCTCAGTGTCTCTGAGAACAAGAAACAAGGGGTCTTTTATCACTCAAGGGGTCTTTTACCCAATGCCATGTTCCCTATTTCTGGGAACATTTACTCCACGGGGGCACTAAAAATCACAAGCCCATGAGAAATATCACCCTGTGAAAGTACATGCTCTGTTCAGCTCAGGACCTGCTGACAGAAGTACCAAGGTTATTTCTTGTAATGCGTGGAAGCATATCGACATACTTCAATTTCCATCGTTACAATCTACAAGGGAAATGTGGTATAGATGAGCTCCAGAACAGGCAGGCTTGGGCCCAAATCCCGACCCTGCTATTTAATAACTGTGAGATAATGAATACAGCCCATAACTTTTCTGAGTCCTTAACTACAAAAAATCAGGATAACAACCACTTTTCAGGGTTGTTAGGCGCATTAGGAGAAAACATTAAAAGTACCCCATACAAACAAATAGCTCAAGAATACATTCAGCTGGGGCTGGCCCAGTGGTCTAGTGGTTAAGTTTGCATGCTCTGCTTTGGTGGCCCGGGGTTCACCAGTTCGGATCCTGGGTGTGGACTTACACACTGGTCACTGAGCCACGCTGTGGCAGCATCCCACGTAGAACTACAAGGACTTACAACTAGGACATACAACTACGTACTGGGGCTTTGGGGAGGAAAAAACCAGACAGACAAGAGGAAGACTGGCAAAAGATGGTGGTTGGTGCCAATCTTCCTCACATACACATACAAAAAAAGAATGGATTCAACTGTCATTAGCAAAAACGAACCTGGAAAAATATTTTTTCAACCTACTTAGCCTCCCTAACCTGTTGAGGTAACAAAAGGTACCTACAAGAGCAGTTTCAACACTCGAGACTGCGCCCACTCTAAATCACCCAAGTACAGACTGTCCTTGGTTCACAGCAACAATGAGAGCACGCTCTGTCATCAGCAGAGAAAAAGAGCAGACGGATCTCTATGGATCAATAATGGTGACAAAACAGGCTTTAAAATCTGTCATGGTGAAACCCTGCCCGGGAATAAAATTTCAAAACTGTATGCAGAGGTGCCACCCCAACCACTCACCGCTTGGTGCCCTTTGACTTGGGATTTTTGGCAAACAAGGAGGTGTCAAGTGACTCCAGCGACTTTCCTTTGGTGCTAAATAGCCTCTGGGCTCGCTCTTCTAGGGTCCTAAGGAGACAAGAGGGGCGAAGGATTTCAAGATTACCATACAGGCTTGCTTATTTCTACAGTGTAGGATGACAGCAAGAATGGAATCAGAGCCAATCAGAAGATGGTGCAAACACACAGCAAACAGGATGGTTCTGGTAGAAAAACCAGTCTCTTACCCGCCACACTTCAGGCCTAAAGCCAGGAGAGCAGATTTCAATCTGTCCAGACCAAGGGAGGCCAACTCCTATATAAAAAAGAGACAAGTTACAACTTTATATAAATAGGTTCTGAGAATCAACAAGGCTCAGACTTAGGTGTTTGCAGGCTGGCGTGTGAGTGTTCCCTGAAGCTGTGGCAAGACCACACATTCCAGAGCCAACCTCCCAGCAGTAAGCTCAAACTCTCCAAAAATTGTCTCTGTGGTCAAGTTTATACGTAACCATACTGGTAGTGTTTCCATTACTTCCACTATAGCTTAATATAGTTAGAACTACTATTTCACAGCTTTCAAAGTAGTTGGATGTTTTTTTTTTTTCATCTTTCCACATTCTTTGTAAATGCCTGGTCCCAGGAATTGGCGTCTTACCCTAAGTCCATGGCATTAAAAAGAGAAGCTTGAGTGGTCCCTCTGAGGTGTCAAGAGGTGAGACCAGTACAGCGGTTAAAGGAAACATACCTCCCAGGAGGAGAATGCAGAGAGGTCAAGATGGGCTCCAGCATGGGTCAGGGCACTGCTTGTCTCTTTCTGGCAAGAACAACAACATGATGTTTACTAAGATCCAGCCTCAGAATGAAGGCGAGGGAGCCATCTAAATTACCAGCTGCTAGCTGGCCCCTTTCTTATACACATGTATGAATAAGAATCAAATTCTAAGAGTAGAGTGAAAAAACAGATGGTCCATTCTCTCCCTGAGAGTTCAGAAAAACTCAAGTTTATCCCCAGGAGTGAAAGTATATATTAGAGATTTCTAGCACATAATTTTATCAGACCACACAGCAGTAATGACACGGTTGCTGAAAATCCTGGGCCCCGCCAACGGCAAGTAGGCCTTGACAAATCTCACTCCAAAGTACACAGAGAAAACCTAGCATACTTGGCAGAGAAAACCTCATGGCCACAACTGGTCCCGAGAGATCAGCATCTAATGCTCTAAAGAGAGGTTACGATGAAAGTAAAACAGTCAGTTCAACTCCCCGGCATGTCCTCCACCCACACCCCACTGAAGCTCACCGGCCATCCAGGAAAGGTACCATTCTCCCACTTCTTCTCAAACTCATTCTGAATCTTCCCAAAAAGTTCATTCTGATCTTGGAGGGGCTTCACTCTATCTGTGTAATCCTGAAGGTACTCAAGCAGCATCTCCAGGTATCTACAGAGGAACAAGTAACACAGAGAAAGCAAAGAGGATTTCTATTTTTCATACATTGTTATGCCCTATAAAATATAATTCTAGTGACATTAGTTTGGCTTTTTTCCTGCCTTTTCTCCCCAGATCCCCCCAGGACATAGTTGTGTATTTTTTAGTTGTGGGTCCTTCTAGTTGTGGCATGTGGGACGCTGCCTCAGCATGGCCTAATGAGCGGTGCCATGTCCGCGTCCAGGATCCAAACTGGCGAAACCCTGGGCCACTGAAGCAGGGTGCGCAAACTTAACCACTTGGCCACAGGGCCAGCCCCGTGATATTAGTTTTTACAAGTAGGAATACTACTCTTTAAAATGAGCTTAAATTGACTTTTTTCCTAACATGTCATCTTGATTCTGACCTTTTCTATCTTCTTTCATCCTCATGATACAATTCCAAATACTAAAGTTTTAACTCATACATAAAAGATTTCAGGTAAAAAGAAAATTGAGAAAAAGCAG